>NC_139957.1:9769488-10369488 GCF_963454915.1 Gymnoscopelus microlampas
TAGTGACATTGCATCACAAACATGACACAGTAAATAATGGGAAACAAACTAGCATTACAAAAACCGTAAATTGGTCCCCAGTGGGAAATTCTGGTGTCATAGCAGCAACAGCAATATGGTTGAAACGGCACAGTAACAAGAAAAGTAAAAAATAAAATACAAATTCTGGCACTAAATAGCATAACGTTTCTGTCGGGTAGAAACCTCATTATGTCTAAAACGGCTACTTTTCAGGATTCAAATTCAAAAACGGCAAAAGTAGCAGATCTACAAGCTCAAAACAAGCTCAAGATCTACAAGCTATACGGGTGGTTCCCGGGCCGAGATCGAACCCCCAGAACCTTAAGATTCAAAGGCGAGAGCTGTCTATCAACACTGAACATAATGAATGAATTAAGTGCTGTTGTATATATCAACAATGAATATATGATTGAACATCATGTACAGACTGTAACCATAAATATACGTCGCTGTCGTGCTCTTATCTCCATATTTTGTTTTAAATGAATGCCAGACTTGGCAGACTTGATCAAACTACAGCGTCACACAGAAGTAGCAGATCCACAAGCTTGTGGATCTGCTACTTTTACAGTTTAGGATTTCCACCCGACAGAGACGATGTAATAGCCCTCATAATCCTCTGATTAAAGGGATATTTCACTTTTCAAAACAAAAACAAAAAGTCATTTTATCGTCTACTCAGGCTTTTGGGAGCACCCCTGACAGTTTTTAAATTGCTTGATTCAGTATTTAGATATTTGATATTCATTTTATCAGACACGCCCCCTTCCCATACAAACCCATTGTAACTTCAAACTCCATTTTAACCATGTTAGATTAATTTAAAACACCCGTCCTTGGTTCTGGTGACTGACATTTTCCTTCTAATACGTGAGGAGTCTTTTTTCAATTATATATTTTTCCCCCCCAATATTTTTTGGGGAAAATGAAAAAATGAAATACAATAAAAAAATAATAATAATAAATGAAAAAAGTTATCGAAAACACACGGCCCCCTCATGTATTAGGAGGGCAGGATGAGTCACCAGAACCAAGGACGGGTGTTTTTGATGAATGTAACATGTTAAAAATAGAGTTTGAAGTTATAATGGGTTTGTATAGGAATGTTTGATAAAATGAATATCAAATACCTAAATACTGAATCAAGTAACTTAACTGTCTTCGGGGCTCACAAAAGCCTGAGTAGACGATAAAATGATCTAAACTTTTTTTGAAAGTGAAATAATCCTCTGCCCGCCCTAGTGGTCAATACACCATGAAAAGCCACTGTAAAAGTACAGTACCTGGGTGGACGTGGGCCAAACTTACACTCTATTGTATGAATATCCATCTAACAATAACTTATATAAGGAACTTATATAACAAACATCTGACTTTAAAACGAAAGGAAAGCAAAAACAACACTGAACTCTGCAAGCCCAGATGGCAGCCGCTAGAGGCTGTTCTGCCCCTTATAGGAACACTTCACGCATTTTTAACCTCATCTTCAGATAATTGGTCCACATATACAGCATGTGTGAGAGAGAAATAGAACCAGACCGGGTAATTGCAGGGGTCAGCCCGTGCAGAAATCCCGTTATCAGGCGCTCAGGCCGATGCACTGGCTTTCTCCTCATTACCAGCACGAATGTTAATACTGTTACATTGGAACTCTAACACACCACCATCACACTCCCAATAGGCCGAGAGTGTTATGACATATTTATAAAGCTGGAAAAACTTTACTCTAACAAGAGGCTCAACTAAGAAATGTTTCAAAGTCTGGCGATCAAGTAGACAATAAAATATTTAAAAATAATATAATTGGTCCTCACCCTCCCTCACTAAAGCTCCACACAATTTCTCTGTACTCGCTCTGTGTCTCAGAGGGGGGCTGTGGATAGTTCAGCAACACCGGAGGCAAGATTTAAAACTTTTTTTGGCTTCGATTTCAGTGTGCTCACATTTCAGGAAGAGAAAGGCTGTAGTTTTGGAATAAACTGTCCATAGCCCATCTCTGAGACACAGCGAGCAGACAGAAATGCTCTTATTTCTTATCTTATAATGAGCATTATAGTGAGGATCACTTATATGAAGATGAACATGGGTGTAGTGCTCCTTTAAGGTCACTGACACAAGCACACATCAGCTGAAAAGCAATCCTTGAGCCGGCAATTATAGCCCATAGTGTTTGTGGTGGAATGGAATGGAAGCGAGCAGCGAGTCAACGACAGATACAAAGAGAGCACAGCACACAGATGCAATATTGACTGAGCAAAAGGCCTGGAGCTGCAAATCTACATAAAACATATTCTGAAAGAAAAACAGAAACTAGAAATACTGCACTTATATGTTATATGTCTCCGCCAGCCGGCTGCCGTTCAGATCTGTGTCTGTCCAGATTCATATAGGCCTACTTTAATATTGTTGCAGTCGGGCAGAAACCTCTTATCTCCATATTTTAACTTTTTGTGTTTTTTCGTAAATTAACTTGATACACAGTGTACAGTGTCACACAAAAGCATCATAGGTAGCAGATCTGCAAGCTCAAAACACGGCGTGAAGCGTAGATCTGCTACTCTTGCTATTTAGATTGGGTGCTATTTTCCAGTTTGAATCCTGAAAAGTAACAGTTTTGTCCACCCGACAGAGACGATACCATATGAGTGATGAGTATGTAATGAATGAAGGCCATGAAGGTGTTTTGTGAGGTCATAGTGACCTTTGGCCTTTGACCTCCTACTTCTAATCAGTTCATCCTTTAGTCCAAGTGGGCGTTTGTGACAAATGCCATGACATTCCCTAAAGGCCTTCTTGAGATATCACATTCACAAAGTTGGGACAGACAGACAGACAGACGGACTTATATATGTATGTATGGACATACGTGCGTATGGACGTACGAACTGACGGACAACCCGAAAACATTATTATATTATTACTGCCAGATTTCGTCACAATCCTGTATCTATGTTTGTCTAAGAAAAAAAGAAGAACAAAACAGAATAAAGAGAATGATAAAAAAAAAAAAAACTTAAAATCAATTCATTCATATATTATTAAAGTAATATTTCTGCCTTTTGTTGTTCTCCCTTGTCGTGTACCAGCAGTGGTCTTCCGTTGTCATGGTTCCAGTCTTTAAATAACAGCGCCCCTCATTACTCTGGCTCAATGAAGCCTTCTGCTTACTTACAGACTGAACTCCCACACTCAATGCTCTCAAAAGCAGTGGTGCAAGAAGTACTCCTATTTGTTATTTGAGTAAAAGTAGCAACAGTACAATGCAGAAATACTCTGTCCAAGCTGTATGGTAGAGTATGTTAATATAATATAACTTATACCATTGGAGTGGTTGTATTTTGTATCCCTGCTCTTCTATTGGGCCGAAGTGGCTAAACCCACTATTTGGGGATTTAGCATGGCGCAAGGGGTGTTCCTGTGCAAAAGTTGCCATCTTCCGACACCAGTCTTATCCCTATCACACCTGCGCTACCCGTTACTATTATACGTTATTATGCATAGGTGTGGTTTGGGCGTTACATTAATAAAACCAATCACCACATTGCTGGTTATAGAGAACTTTAAATTACAGCAATATGCTTGTGTTCTGGATTAATCAAAAGAAACGATCTGGGTTAATTATAGCAAACGTAGATCAAACAACATTGTATTTGTCTTTGATAAGCTTAACTGGCAACTGCTGATAAAAAACACAATTTATTGACACAAGGAATTAACAGTCACACTTATAGAATTGGTTTGAAAAGAATACCAGCACTCACTTTCATCCGTTTAGGATCTTGTTTTTTAGTCACAGTCTTATCGCCCCCAGCAGCAACTCATTTACCAGACGTTTCGGCCTCACAGGCCTTCCTCAGCGTGTGTCGCAAGGCCTGTGAGATAAGACTGTGAATAAAAAACAAGATCCTAAACGGATGAAAGTGAGTGCTGGTATTCCTTTCAAAGAAACTGTTTCTGCCTGAACCGTGCACCCGATACTTTTGGAACTTCGAACCACGTCTTTCTTTTTCAACTTATAGAGTTGGACAATATACACCTGACGTTTGCTTCATACGCTCTAGCCTTTGATTGCCTTTCAATAAAACCATATTTGATAGACATAAGTATCACCACCATGTTACTGACTTATATAAACACAACTGACACTCTCACTTCTGCCGATTATAAGAAAATTAGAATCACAGAGAGACTTTTCAAAAATAGCAGATAGAAGCTCACAAAGTGTTGCATTGTGATACATTGTGAGCTTGTAGATCGGCTATTTTTGAATGGCACAAGTATAAAATATGGCTTAAGTGGTTAATGTATGTTTTGTAATAGTAATCTAAGTCATTTGCAAAGTAACTAGAAATAGTTTTCAAATAATTGCAGTGGAGTAAAAAGTGCAATATTTGACTCAAAGTAGAATCGAAAAATGGAAATACTCAAGTAAAGTGCAAGTACCTCAAAACTGTACTTAAGTACAGTACTTGAGTAAATGTACTTAGTTACTTTCCACCACTGCTTGGACGTGTCACGTAATGGCTCTAATAGAGCAACCTTCTCTTTCTGTGTGATTTATGTCAGAGGACTGAGTCATAGGAGATCTTTTTCGAGATTTGCTGAGTCGGATACAAGGATGGGGAAAGAGATCGCATGTCTGTACATCTGATCTGGACCCCTGTGTATTGAGATTCAATACGGTCTTATCAGCATGGCTCGGGGGATGAATTATCGTGTGCAGCGCACGTGGAGGGGGGCTCCAAGATGTCACAAAATGCCCCACGCACTTCACGAGAGATAGAAAGCCTGAACCTTTGCCACACTAGACCAGTGCCCATCATTGGCCTACTTGGGAACGATGCAAGTTGGGAATGCATGCCCCACCTGGTTATCGTCTCTGTCCGGTGGAAACCTCATATGTCCAAAACTGTTACTTTTCAGGATTTAAATTCCAAAACAGAAAACGTAGCAGATCTACAGGTTTCTGCCCCACAGCAACGTTATGCAATATCCCTTGTACCCATTGACAGAGTAACCGATCTGTCTGCCGTATCCCTTTCATGCCCATATACAGGTATGGAGATCTCCATACAGAATCTGTCTGTTCTTGTCCCTTGTATGCCCATATATGGACTTCCCTGATGTCATCAGTAAATGCCCATATAGAGGCATCAGCTCGGTGGTTCTGGACAACCGGATCTCTGAGCTGTGTGAGGGACAGTCACACTGTCGCTCACTCACTCACTCACTCACTTACTCACAGAAATCTTTGAAAGCCTTAGACCATCTTTATTTGTATTTATTTTTTGGATAATGTTCACCTGTAATGTCATGCCCAAAAGATGGATGTCATGGGTTGAAAGTGGATAAAGGTCCCTTCAATCTTTTCTTACAGAGACTATGGATGTGTTTTCATATCATGCAGGGACAGGTAGCGTTCACAGGCATCACGGCACATTATGCTTTTCATTATAAATGCAGCGGTAATGATATGAGTGACACCTGGAGCTGCCAAGACTGACAGGGACACTGACTGCAGTGATTCATGCCTCGCATTCCTTTGACACTGACACACACACACACACACACACACACACACACACACACACACACACACACACACACACACACACACACACACACACACACACACACACACACACACACACACACACACACACACACACACTTATTTCTTATAAAACACAACTAAAGACCTTTCTATTTGCCACTGCCTTTGATTGAGTTACTTTTCTTTTTCTTTCTCTTCTGCACTGTAACTGTATCTGTTATTTTTTACTTATCTTGTTTTATGCATCCTAATGTCATTGTATAATTGTGTTTCCTTTGCTTGATGTTTTGTGTAAAGCACATTGAATTGCCTTGTTGTTGAAATGTGCAATACAAATAGTGCCTAGTAAGGCATTAAGAGTGGTTACCATGTATATGTGGAGATATTCACGGCACATTCAGTAAACAAAAAAAATCAATTTACTCGAACTGAGCCAATTTGTTCCACTTGTTAAACAAGCTTCCAACAGCAGTTCTTACTATTAGAGCTACGGTTAGCCAAACGGTCCATGCTTTATTAGAAATTGATTTGTAAACAAACCTTCCCACGTACAGTTGGTCTAAATCACTTTCTCGACGTTTCTCAATGCCGGGTCCGGGGGACGGGGATATCAAATGGGGGTATGTGGCCTAATGTATATCAAACTGGGTGTCCTTAATTGACAAAGGTTGAGAATCACTGGTCAAATAAAGAGAAAGTGTTTAAGTGCATGCTCACACAGTAACAAATAGCCAACTTCTTGCAGGATGACAGTTCAACTCTATCAGTAACTGAACTATCATAGTGTTATTGACACAGCTGAAACAGTGAGCACCTCTAAATCATGATGATCATTCATCAAAGACACTTACCACCCCAGCCACAATCTGTTCACACTGCTGCTGTCAGTATCAAATGCCAAACGAACAGACTAAGGGACAGTTTCCAAAGTCAGGCTGTCAGGCTGCTGAATAGGCACTGAGCCCTGTCTGTCTTATATGCTCCCATTAATAACACTCCTTTTGGGTCTTTTTTTGGTCACTGTACATTTGCACTTACGCATATTTTTCTCCTCTGCATTAAACCCATCCTAGCAATTTAGGAGCAGTGTGCGCTACGGGGGCAGCTCCTGCATGGGGAACAGTTGACAAAGTCCACATTCCGTTGTTGTCAACATGCTATGCAAAAGGGTACCATCTGTGTCAGCATGCGGGTGCTGAGTTTCCTGCCAAAATATGACGCCTAAAGCTTGAAACCAGGCTCCAAATTGCATTGCAAACCAGTCAGTAGTTTTCTAAATATCTTGTTTGGGAGTAATATGTGTGTAAGTGTAAATTTTGGCCTTTTTGCGCTAAAGGAAAGGCCACAGTGTTACTAAAGTTAGTAGGTGCATAGAATATCCCATGGCAGCAACGTTGAGAACCAGTGGTACGTGAGAAAGGCTGTGAGAGCATCTACAATTCTTACTGTGTTTTATATGCTGAGGTAAGTGACAGTGGTATGCCCCATTGACTCTGGAAAGTGCCCACACCTGAGGTTTAAAGTTTGATATGCAGTGCACCAAGAGTATGAGGATTTTCTGCTGATAGGAGGAGCATCAGCAGTTACCACTGAGATATACTGAGCAGCACTGAGGTTAGAACTATAATCACAGGGGCAAAATAATGTGCCACGAACGGGTTTTCAGTGATGTATAGTATTGCGGCAAAAGCCCTGTCTTTGCGAGAAGGTGCCTTTGCTGTTCAGGCCCACACCCTCCAGAGGATGTTTTAGGATCCATGCTGGTCTAGGTCAGCATAAAGGCCACTAGATATGCCCGCTATGTGGCCATACTGTAGATTCCGTTGCTGTCGGGCAGACACCTCCTATCTCCATATTCTAACTCGACCATACTACAGCGTCACACAAAAGTAGCAGATCTGCAAGCTCGAAACGTGGCGCAAAGCGCCACGTTTCGAGCTTGTCGATCTGCTACTTTTGCCGTTTTTTAATTTGAAACAGTTTTAATCATATGAGGTTTCCCCCCGACAGAGACTACTTGATTCCTGGAACAATGGACCTACAGACATTTTCCCCTGCTCCCCGTTTCCGGTGAACGTACAACCAGCGCAAAAGTAATCAACTATAAAGATCTGCCGCTTACCTTGTTGAGTTTCATTTTTCAGGTGTTTTCCCTGTCATAATGTTAACCTTTCAACGCGTTCCCTTTTCAAAGGCGAGCCTGACGAATTCATTGCACAAACGGCGCCATTTCATATCTGTTTAATACTTTTGACCTTTTCATGGGACATCTTCACGCAGCATCATATAAATCTTTAGTCGAGATTAATGGCTCAGTGAATGTCGGCAGGACTGTCACAGCTATGAAAAAGGACTACAGTATGTACTTTCCACAGAGGGTAACTACAGTGGGAGATAATGGCAATCAATATATCCTCTAATGGTGTGGTTCTTTTGACAGCAAGCGTTAGGCTTATTAGAAGACGCCATTGTCCTTTGTTGACTTCATGTGGTAGCTCGGGGAAATGGGGGCCTCCCAGCACAACACAGAGCTTTCTGTGAAGTTAATCCGTGAGCCGTTATCAATTCTCCGCCAGAGTGTGGGTGTTAAGCCACAAGAGACCCACTGCAAGAACACAGGGACAAAACCATGCACCGGAATGAGCGGAGAGGACAGCCTGAAAAATCACTTTGAACATCAGATTTGGGAAGAAAAAAAACATAGTGGGTTTGGAGTAAAGGCTCCTGGTCATATGCTGCAGTGCTGCAGATGCACATGAGTCATGGCTATGGATTTCTGGGATCAATGACTACGGTCATGATCCTATAGTGAACCAGCACAGGTTACATTTTCCCATGGACTGCATACGGTATAGGTCAGTGTGATCATGCCAATTAAAAAATAATAAGCCTGATCATTAAAAATAGGAGTTTCCACCAAAGTCTAAGTTAGTAAAACTGAAAGATTCCTGAAATATGTCTCATTGACTGTGCAGGGTTCAATGCATTTAAGTTCAATGTTTTTTCCTTAATTTTGAGAGCTTTAGTAGCCTAAAACAGCTCTTTTAAGTCGTTCTAAAGTTTCGTTTTGCATGTAACAATACCTTGTATGTATATTGTATACTGTACAGGGATCAATGCGTTTCAATAATATAGAAATGTTTTTTCCTTGAATTTGAGAGCTTTGGCAAACAGCGCTTTTTAGTTGTTATAAAGTGTTGTTTCGTATTATTTCACCCACATTTTGACAACGATGGAATAATTCTATGGCACTGGTTCTAAAAGTGGGGTCCGGGGACCCCCAGGGGTCCTTGGAGGGGCTCTAGGGGGTCCTCAGCAAAATGTGTTACCGTGGCTATTAGCAGATATACAAACTCACAGCGCATCTACTTCGTGCCACGCTGCAAGCTTGTACATCTGCTATTTAAAAAATATATATATATCTCAAACACTATATATAAGTGTTTGAAAAATGTTGAATAATTTTGAATTTGGTTTAACAAAAATATTCTCTTTTGGGGGTCCCTGGCACAAAACATTTTCAGATGGGGATCCGCGGCCAAATATAAATATATCATTTTGGGGGTCCTTGGCACAAGTTATTCTTACAAACATCATGCATCATTATTCATTGTGCTGTAGCACATTTTTGTCAGTGTACTCTCCACTGACCACAAGATACTGTAAGTGACCTAGTTTTATAGAGAATCTATTAGCATGATGCAACATCTCCCTCCACTGTCCATGTCCAGTGCATAAGGGGGTCCCCAGCTGAATGTGCTAATACAGCATCACAATCATTTTAACCACCTTATCCATATTTTATACACTGGCTATTCAAAAATAGCAGATATACAAGCTCAAAGTGTGTCACTTTATTATTTTCTTAACGATTATTCTATCAATTAATTTTTCGATTAGTCAAATAATCGAGAAGCACGTTTGTTTCATAATTTGTTTCAATGAATCAATGTAATGTATTTTATAATTGACCATTGTTTAGCCCTATTTAATGCTTCGTCGTACAACAGTGTCGCACGAAAATAGCAAAAATAGCCGATCTACAAGCTCACAATGTGTCACAGTGCGGTGCATTGTGAGCTTGTATATCTGCTATTTTCCCTATTAAAAAAGTTGAAGGACAAAATATCAATTTAACCTTTGTTTTCTCTGTTCCCTCCACCTGGAATGAACTTAACCAAACTCTGAAACGTCAGGCTTTCATTACTCTGATTTTAAAACTTGAGTTATAGGCATGTTAAAGGATGAGATGGGAGAATGTTGATGTTGTACTGTAAAGCAGTCAAATGTATTCATATTTCATTTTATTTATTTCATTAATGTGACCCTCTCTCCTTAGTAAAGGGCCGTTCACACTGAGCACTATAACTATAACGATAACTATATCGTTAACCATTGTTGTTGTTTTTTTTTAGTTGGTGTGAACTTGACTTAAGCTATATTTTTATAGTTATAGTTATAGTGCTCAGTGTCAACGGCTCTTAGCACCCTACCCTTAATCTATCCTCCCATCCCAATCATGTGTCTTCTTAATGTTCTTGTCTTTCTGTGTTCTTTTAGGTTTGTCTTTATTTTTAATACTGCCATTGTGGCCAGGTCTCGCTCCAAAAATGTGATCTTTGATCTCAATTGGCTACCTGGTCAAATAAAGGTAACATAATAATAAGGTTCACATGTGTTATACCTCTACCCACAGACTCTCAGATTGATTTGATTTCCTGCATCTTAACCCATGAAGACAGGGAACGCATCTGTGTCATTTTTTGATTTCTTTGGCTATTCAAAAATAGCAGATCTACAAGCTCATAGCGCGGCATGCTATTTTTGAATATATAATTGCAATATATTGGAATATATAATATATTTTTCAAAGCGAACATTTGTAACTAAAATCTTTGCTTCTGGGGATTCTATAAATGTCTTCTAAATCTAACAGTTTTTTGAAAAGAATTATGTTGCTATATATCAGTGGTTCTCAAACTTTTTCATGTCAAGGACCACCCAAAATGATATGTATTTGGCCGCGGACCCCCATCTCAAAATATTTTGTTCCAGCCCCCGGGCCCCCCCCCCCCCAGAAGCAAAGACTTAAAAACATTTGCTTTAAAAAATATGTACATTCAAAGATTTGCACACATTTTCATGATTTTTTAAAAATAGCAGATCTGCTATTTTCGAAAAGCCAAAGAAATCTAAAAATGACACACAGATGCGTTCCAGGTCTTAATGGGTTAAGCTCTCTTCCCTCTTCTAGTTCTCGGAGGAGCTATTATTAACCACTGCCGAAGTTTAAGCACTTTCCAGCTCTCATAGATTAATGAAAAGGTAGTCAGCATGTGAATTATTTAGATTAATCCTCTTCATTCATTGCTGAACTCAATCCTGACAGATATGTACCGCTTGACCCCGTAGTTCACTTTCCTTCAGCCTAGAATATCTCTCCTCTTGACCGTTCAACCAGGACGTAGCAGTTTTGTAACTGATGCTTTTATAATATCAGCATCTAACATCATGCCGTAATATCATCAGTCACCGAATGAATGGCATGAATAATTGTTATTGAATGATTAGGGCCATTCAGACTTCTAAGCAACATGACTGAACATGACTTCACTGACGAAAACTAAATAAAAACTAAGCTATCATGACTAAAACTAAGACTAAATATATAGACAATTTCGTCAACAAATAAAAACTAGACTTAAATGTCAGGGAGGGACTGGTGTGGAGAAGAGATCCAGTAGAACTAAGACAAGTCATTTTATGCTTGGTTGCGCTCTGGTGTTGTGCTCTGAAAATAGCCGATCTACAAGCTCACAACGCGTCGCAGCGCGTGTGGGCTTGTAGATCGGCTATTTTCAGCATGCAACCAAGTGTAAAGTCTGCCATTATGAAGCATTCAAGGCACCGCCAAAAGACTAAATCAACTGTAGATTTAGTCGACTATAATCTTATGATATACTAAAACTAGACAAAAACGAAACTAAAAACAATCTGGTGACTAAAATATGACAAAAACTAAATGGAATTGTATTGAAATGACTATGACTAAAACTAAATCAAAATTTGCTGTCAAAATCAACACTGCTGACAAGCACTATATTGAATGCACTACATGGGATTCAGGACCTCTTTAAATGACCAGATACATTTTAAAATGCTGCCTTTTCAGGCTTTTTGTGCTCATTTTGTTTTTCATTCTTTGCTTCTAATTCTTTTCCTTTGCTCCTTGAGCTGCTAACGTGAAAGCCTGCATAAAGAAGTTTATAGTTTATTTTAAAGAATAAAGAGTTTCACCTCACCGTCCGTTACTGTAATTGTGTTGTGACAATAAAGTTGATTGATTGATTGATTGCTTGATTTGTTTAACAAGATTTTAACTATAAAAAGAAAAAGAAAAAACCCACTTGGTTCAAATAACCAAGCTCATCATTCTGCTGGGAAGTTCCAGAAGGCAGCGTTTAACATACGCCTTCCACGGTCCACAGTTTCTAACCATCTGTAAGGAGAATTAATAAAATGCTTAAAACACCACTTTGGAAAAGTTTGGTGAGCTTCTCAACACGTCAGCTCCATTTAGTTCCATTTAGTCTCCTCATACGAGCCAACAGAAGTACAGAACTTTATTCAGAGTTTTGTCTTTAACGACTGACATTCTGTAGTGTAGAGGATAAAGAGCTGGCGTGACTGTCCATTGCCATGAGATTGTTAAAATATATGAACAATGCCCAGCCCCAAATCAAAAGGAACCAGAGATCAAGGACACAATAAATAAATAATAATCTCACAATAAATATGACATGAAAAAAAAAAAAAAAAATAGCTTACGGGAAACTTACCAGTGAAATGACACAAACCTCTACACTCACTACTACACTGTAACACCCTACGTGTTTATTTAGTTCATCTATATTCCGATAGTAATCATTGCCATAGATCGACTATATAGTGTTAGTTCAGTAACATGGGGTCTTCCCCATATCCCCAGCTCTTTAGTAAACAGAAAATACATTTTCAGGTTGGGATACCAATTTGTATCCAAGTAGGAGAGAGAACCCCACAATCATAATGTATTAGCATAACTGTTGTAGTGTTCCAGTTCCATTATTTTCTTTTGCTTTGATTGATTGATTGATTGATTGAATACTTTATTAGTCAGAAATGTAAACAGCACAAGGTACAGTCAGACATTAATTTAAGGCTAAAAGGATAACACAAAAAAAGTCCTGGGAACTTGTTTCCATTGTGGTCCTATGTATTCAATTCATCAACATAGCATACACAATTACAATTTGTCCAACATGTCCTCAACAAATACAAACACTATATGTAAACATTTTAGGCTATAGCAGTATTTGTCCTCCGCAGACATTCAGAGTGTGTGCCTCTAACCTAGAAATGCAGTTATACAGTATGTAGGCATATATTACTTCTAAAGTGTGCAGCGATAGGGGCTCGGTCGCTGTCGCCTCACAGCTAGAAGGTCCTGGGTACTATTCCCTGTGGGCGCAAGGGGCATGTTCTCTCCTCCGCGTCATCAGTGCCCATACCCTTGGTGGGGTTGGCGAAAGGGCCTTTCTGTGTGGAGTTTGCATGTTCTCCCCGACCCGTGTCCCCTAGGCCTCTAAAAAAAAACATGCAGTAATCCTGGTCTCTATACTGCCTCCCCCTGGTCAGCTGGGGCGCCTGATGGAGGGGAAAGGAACTGGTTGGAATAACATGTTCCTTCCGCACGCTACGTCCAACCGGGGAAACTCCCTCTATCAGGTGATAAGAAGAGGCCTGCTCACTCCTCATGCATTGAGGGAAACAGGAGCTCAATTCTGGGCTCTCCCCAGGCTGGCAGAGGGAGATTAGCGCCCAGGATTACAGCTCAGGCAACTGGCACTGGGTGAAAAAATGAGTTACAAAAATCGTGGGATAAAACATTTTGAAAAAATAAAATAAAGTGTGCAGCGATCAAAAGAAAACTGCCTCCCATCCCTGCCCCTGTCTCCCTCTAGCACAGATTCTGCATGCTCGGAACACTTCTGCAGTGCAGTCAGTGACATTTTAAAGAGCCAGTTGCGAGACACATATGGAATGTGAACAAGAAGCCAGCTCAACCAAATGATTGAGTTCCCTGGCTTGTCCTCAGAGAAGGGTTAGAAGAACAGCGCACTGCCACAGCCAGTGGTGGAAGAAGTACTCAGATGTTTTACTTATAACCACTTGAACCCTATATGGTTGTCCCTCAGGGAACACTCCTCAGTGTTCATTTAACTGCGAGTTACTGCAACGTGTTGTGAGCTTGTCGATCGGCTATTCTCAGCCAAACTCTTCCCCACAATAAGGATGCTGGGGTATAAGTGGTTAAGTAAAAGTATCAATATAAAAATACTTTTCACAATTTTTTTTTGCAAATAGCAGATCTGACAAGTTCACAACATTGTGATGCAACGCGTTGTGAGCTTGTGGATGTTCTATTTTCGAAGTGTAAATAATGAATAATATAATGCATGTTTTGTGTTTAAAAGCTGTCAAATAATTGTAGCGGCGTAAATAGATTGCAATATTTTTCTCTGAGATGTAGTGTAGAAGTATAAAGTATTAAAAAAAACTATTTTTTTTCCCGTTTTTAGTCTTTTTTTATTTTCTTTTTAAGTAAAAAAAAAAGGGGGAAAAAGCTGCATTCGCTATGGATTTGTTATGGTTGAAGAAGTGCTAATTACTCAACAGCCTCTCTCGGTTTACTGACTTATGTTCATGGATGAAAAAATAATGAGAAACTCTTAGCTTCTGGGCTTGTGGAATTGCTGTAGCATAGGTTATACAGAGCTATCTGGAGCATATGACCAAGCTGTGCTGTACTGTATATAATGTGTGCAACAGACGTATGAGCATGCACTATAACGAGGAGCTGTATACTATATCCTCGTTACAGGTGTCTGCAATCTAATCCATGGGTCTTCAACAGGGGGTCCTCAGAGTTACAACAATCTCTGGACACTTTTACATATTTTAGATACATTTTAGATATTTTTCGAATATAAAAAAAAATGCAGATCTACAAGCTTGCAGCACGGCATGAAGTGACGCGTTGTGAGCTTGTAGATCTGCGAGCCAATGTATAAATGGATAAAGTGGTTAAAATGATCGTGATGCAACATTAACTACTTTTGCTGGCCCCCCCCTGGAACCCCCCCAACGACCTCTGGGGTTCCCCGGACCCCACTTTGAGAACCATTAATATACAGGACACGTGTCATAGGAATATGCAAGTCATAAAAGAAAAGGTTGTGCTGCATTATAACATTATTATGAACGGTTTTCATCTTCATAGAGCTCTCTCAGAGAGCTCTACTGTAGAATAGATCCAAGAGGTCAGTCAAATCAAAGGGAATTTTAAAGCCTTTGATTTATACTTTGTCTTATGACGGTCTATGAATTAGGCATAACCAGCAGTGGTGGAAGTACTCACATTTTTTACTCGAGTAAAAGTATCAATACTGCAAGGTAGAAATACTCTGTTAGAAGTAAAAGTCTGGCATTTAAAATTCACTTGAGTAAAAGTACAAAAGTATTGGCATCAAAATGTACTTAAAAGTACCAAAAATAGAAAGTACTCATTATGCAGTCCCATTTCACAAGTTTACAATTACAAATATATAAAATGTATACAAATCTTTTGAAAATAGCAGATGTACAAGCTCACAATGCGTCGCATCGCGACGCATTGTGAGCTTGTAGATCTGCTATTTTCAAATAGCCAAGTATAGGGCTGAAGTGCTTAATGTATGTTTTGTAATAATAATCAAAATCTACAAAGTAACTAGTATAAAGTTTTCAAAGAATTGTAGTGGAGTGAAAGTATTTGCCCCTGAGATGTAGCGGAATAGAAGTAAAAGTACTGACATTTTGAAATACTCCAGTACAGTAAAAAAATACCTCAAAATTGTACAAAAGTACAGTACTTGAGTACAGCTACTTTACACCACCGATAGCCAGTCAATCAATCAGCCCTACCCGCCAATGAGAGGGCTGTTAAAGCCCAAAGCACTGAGTTTGGAAGAGGGCCTGCTTATATTTCAGACGTATACAGTAGGAGATGCGCTGAGCAATGCGCGCTCTCACTGTGTACGTTAGAAGACTGCCTAGTACAGTGCCTACCCTCATGCCGACCGTGGCATTTTGCAAGACAACATGCATTATTGACCGAGAAGCTCTTTTTAAAAGAGCCTGAAAGAGCCTCTCTCGCTTCCAAAAAAAACATCGGCGTCTCTGTGGGGGTGGAAACCTCATACTGTATGTCCAAAACTGTTACTTTACAGTATTCAAATAAAAAAATAGCAAAAGTAGCAGATCGACAAGCTCAAAACGTGTCTACGGGTCTAGCTGTGATTGAGCAGGGGGCCGACAAGGAGCACAAAGCCGGTGCCTGAAACAAAGCGAGTGCCGGCAGAGAACCAGACCCCAGACAGGGAAAGAAAAGCTCTTGAAAGGTCACCATTCAGCAGTGACAATGGGATTTTTACAGAGCCGCTCATATATGATCAATAATTTAGCTGTCGGGGGCACTGGCTCTAAAAGGAGGCCATTGAAGTGTCAAAACTCCGCAATTTCCTCTTCTCCTATTGCCAAACTTGATACCTAAACGGAGGGGGGGGGGCTATTTCTTGAGAACAAGAGAATGTGTTCACCCCTCATCAGGTATTCAATTTTCAATACTCGGATAATGGGGAAACTGAGAAGGGTGACATTGGTGACGATGGTCTGCTGGGATTAATTTAAGCCTGAAGGGAATGGTTATGATGAAGGATTCCCACAAAGGAAGTGAAGTCCAGTGAAGAGTCGGGTCTGTTTTGCAGGATATCTGGTTGGTTTGGGCGCTGTTTTATGCTTTTTTTCACAACATATCTTTTAATATTGATGTCATATTATTAATAAAATCATGGCGTTCTGTCAACTATTTGCCACTTGCAATACCCGCACGGCCCACCGGTGGGTCCAGGCCCACAGGTTGAGAATCACTGATCTTAACTCCACTCTGCTCCTCCCTTGCTGATAGTCGCAGTTTAACATCCCTTCCTGTCAAGACTCATAAGTTGAGAAGACTTGGAAAGAATTGAATCGAAATGTAAGTCATCATTATATAGACATGTTTCGGAGGTCACCATTGGGACGTCACAATGACTGTGACCTTTGACCGCCACATTCTAATCAGTTCATCCTTGAGTCCAAGTGGATGAAATTCCCTGAAGGAGTTAGGGAGGGATATCGCATTCACAAAAATGGGACGTATGTGCATATAGCTATGGACAGACTTACGGATACGGACAACCTGAAATCATACTGATTCAGGCCATGGTTTTCACCGGCAGAGGCATAAAATATCTCATCTATGCCTGTTCAGTAAACACAAACACAAAACGCAATGCAGGGCTTTGGGGGTGACCCGATAAAGCGCATATAACACATACATGGGCACAAAAACCCTTCTGCAGCGTGTCCCCGGTTTCGACTCCCGAGTCCCGACTGTTTGCTGTGTGTCATCCCCCCTACTCTTTGTCCGCCTTTCCTGTCAATCTCACTCACCAAAAAACATATTGTCGCTGTCGGCCAGAAACCTCTTACCTCCATATTCTAACTTTTTTTGTGTTATTTGTAAATGAATGCCCTTAACTACTTGATCATACTACAGCATCAAGCAAAAGCATTAAATGTAGCAGATCCGCAATTCGCGACACGTTTCGAGCTTGTAGATCTGCTACTTTTGCTACTTTTGAATTTGAATCCTGAAAAGTTAACAGTTTTGGACATATGAGGACTACTGTACATACTGTAGCTTCCCTATCTTATTGCAACTCACAAAATGAACTTCTGTCAGAGTGTGGATCTACCACCGTCAGTCATTACACCTACAGTCCTGCTATAAGTATGTGCCATTTCCCTCATTTGTCAAATGTTATTGTCAGAAAATGTGATATTTTCTCTCATTGCTATCAAACTCAAAGGGCATGTTATGGAAAAAAAGCTATCTGAAAATAATAAAATCACCACCACCCACCACCAGAACTGAAATCGTTTGGTTTGACAGTTCACCTTTAAATGAGAGGCTGTCATTACTGCGCACAGTGCTTGAGAAAACAAATCCACAGACAGCACACAATAAGCGTACAGTAATTAATGCAGGGCATTTACTGTAGCAGCCTGACACCATTTGGTATTATCCATATGCAAATTAATCACAGCCCAGTGAGCCCACACAGAATGCACACAGAAAAATAACGGTGCCAAATGGAACCAAAACTGGGTCTTCAGAGTGATGCCATAGAATAACCATTTTTGGTTGCAGAAAGAACCTTTCAGACCAAGGTTCCTTAAAGGACGACTTCACCACTTTTCAACATATCTTCATATAATAGGTCCTCACTAATGCTCATGATAAAATGATACAATTTGTTTCTACTTGGTCTGTGTCTCATAGGAGGACTGTGGACAGTCCAGAAACCCGTCTACCAGTGACATCATCGTTAGGCAGGATTTTTTTCCCCAAAAAGATTACACATTTTTTATTCAGATTTTTATTAAGGCGAGAACAATGGGATCTATTATTGCATTGCAACTTCCAGGAATACAAAGCCTGCAGTTTCTATTAGCTTGGATTCCCCATCAATGATGTCACTGGTAGACGGGTTTCTGAACTGTCTACAGCCCTCCTCTGAGACACAGACTGATTAGAAAAAAATGGTACCATTTTATCATGAGCATTAGTGAGGACCTATTATATGAAGATATGTTGAAAAGTGGTGAAGTCGTCCTTTAAAGAACCAATTTATGTTAATGATAAAGAACCATTCTTAACCACTTAAACCCTATATACTTCATCGACCAGTGTCCCACAGGGGTCTACATTTTGGTCCGCTACTTTTTTCCTCCTTTACACGCAGGGCTCTATCTTGCACAGCGCCTTATCCCTTATGCCTGATCTTATTAGGCATTTTTCATTATTTTGAAAAACATTTAGAATTAGCCCAAAGAGCCGATCTACATCAAAGTGTTGTGAGCTTGTAGATCGGCTATTTTCACTATTTTAAAATGTTTAAAAATAATAAAAAATGCCTTATAAGATTAGGCATAAGGGACAAGGGATAAGGCACTCTTGACGAGATAGGGCCCTTGATGTCTTTGTTGAATTTTCACCTATGGGTTTAAGTGGTTAAAGGTGCCTGGTTCTCTAGAACATGATGAACCATTCACTAAATAAAATGGTTCTTTAGTAGGTGATGTTCTTCGTGGAACCATAATAGCCCTTTAAAGAACCATTTAAGAACTATTATTTTTCTGTGTGTAGGAGAGAACACTGCTGGACGAGAGTGGGAAGTGAACCTATCATTGAAGGTATCACTTTCAAGATAGGCTCTGTCTTTAAATACCTCTGTTTAATTGCTGTGTCATGACAGGATAATTACCACTGTCATGCCAACCAACATGCCAACGCCCACAGATTACATAACATTAGTTTCCTGTTATTGCAAGCATTATTGTTGGTAGCACTGCAAGGATTCGTTGCAGGTGTGCAGCCAACAAATAAAATGGGATATATTGTGTATAGCATTTGAAACACACTACTGTTTAAATAATACACACAGCTCTTTTGCACAATGGTTTCAGCACAACTAGTAAAGGAACATGCTACCCGTAATACATTTGAACTCTCATTTGTCCAAGTATTTGGGTGAACTGATTCTCCATAATTTCGTTTTTCTCGTTACATTTGTTCATAATTATTTGTTTGGATTATTTGATATTCCGCAAAGTATTCGCAGAAAAGGATAATGCACATTCTCCTGAATACTCCATCATATGATGGTGTTACGCACCGAAAATAGACAATCTATAAGCTCACAACACGTTGCATTGCAACGCATTGTGAGCTTGTCGGCTATTGATCGGCTATTGTCGTATATATAGTATAAGCACAATGTCTGAAGTTGTCATACATGTTATATAGAGATAGAGTATATATAGAGGTTAAGTGGTTAAGATGTTTAAAATCGCTGCATGTGTGTGTGTGCGTGTGCGTGTGCGACTGTGCGTGTGCGTGTGCGTGTGCGTGTGCGTGCTTAAGTTGCATACGTGTGGGTCTCAGTGTGTGTCAGATATAAGAAGGAGGGGGCAGGACAAAGGTTTTTAGTTTTTTCCTAAAATTTAGAGTAGCCAATAATGTTTTACCCCTTTTCTCCCCAATTTAGTCATTGTGGCAATTGATTCCTCCCCACACACATTTCTGTGTTGTCACTGCTGTCGTATCCTACTGACCCACCTGCCAGTGAGGAGCCCCCACCAGGAGGACGTAGAGCCTTCGTCCGACTCCTCTCGCCCAACACTCCCCGCTGACAGGTGCCGCCCACAGCCCGTAGGAGTACGTGCAATGACCATTAACACCCTCCCCGCCCGGCTTCCCTACCCCGAACACGGTGTTGTGTTCGTGTAGACCGTGATGCACCACGGTGGATTTGAACCCACAACCTCCGTGATGGTGGGCAGTGACTTTACCACTGCGCCACCCGAGTGCCCAGGACAAAAGTTTGAACCACTGATCTAAATAAACGAAAAATATTTTTGCAATGTTCAACTGTGAACTGCAATAACTCCACTCTGTGAGTGAGTGGATGGCAATTGTCAAAGATTAATCAACATGCTTTCATCATTCCGTTGCTATTTCATGCTCTACTGACCAGCCAGAACTGGCCGTGGTGCTGAATCTACTTTAGGCAGTGGTGGAAGAAGTGCTCTTTTTTTATATAAGTTAAAAGTAAATGTCCAAACATTCTGGTACAAGTAAAAGGTCTGTATTCTAAATTTGACTTGAGAAAAAGTTCAGAAGTATTGGCATGATCAAACAATACTTTATAATACTAGTACCAAAGCAAAAGTCCGAAAGTTTTCACAAGCTTTTTCTAAAGCAGATTTACAAGCTCACAACGCCTCGCAATGTGATGCGCTGGGTTTGTAGATCAGCTAGTTTTGAATAGCTAAAGTATAAAATATGGCTTATTTGAAGATGTCAAATAATTGTAGGTGAGTCAAAATTGCAATATTAATACTTAAGTACAGTACTTGAGTAAATGTACTTAGTTACTTTACACCACTGACTTCAGGTTCATAAAGCAGAGTGGAGGGTGGGCAGAGATAGAAAGCATACTCTACTATACAGTATGTATACTGTAGTAGTAGTAGTACTGTAGTACTGTACTGTATATAATATACAGTATGCTATATATTATATAGCACAGGGGTGATGGCCCTGTATACGTTCAGCGGTGTGGTCACAATATCTGATCAATAACTTTTATGATCAATAGCCTATCCACATAAATAAACCAAGTGAAGCGTTAGCCAACGAGGCATGTTTGGGCTCAACTGCTGTCTTAATCAATTTCCATAATCAATGTTTGTACAAAGTAATTGTCCCGGGGCTTTGATTTAACCTATCACCTATTACCTATTAGGTAATTTAAATTAATAAAAGCACTCTCACTCTCTTGTGACAGATGTCACAAGGCAACACAGTGCCCTTTTTGGATGGTTGTAATACAGTACTGTATGTCTTCAGTATAGTTTGTATGTGTTGGTTGTGCATAGTTTTACAAGAAATCAATAAAAAACATTGTTGAAGAATGTCAGGCCTTGGTGCTTCAGTAGATTATAAACACCAACCAAGGCAGTAGGAATTTATGGCCTGATCGCTTTGTTACAGATTTTACACACATCCCCCTGTCTTTGGTGCTGAGACAAACTGTAAAAGAGTTCAATTTATAAAGGAGGGCTCACAGCTCTTCATATATTATGATTCCAAAGTTTATTCGAGAGCATAGAAGAGTTGTGAGCCCTCAATCCTTTATAAACTGGTTGCTTTGTCACCCATATTGATACTATTGTATAGAACAATGATGCGCTTCAACTAAATACAGATAAGACCGGGGTGGGGGGGGGGGGGTAAATCAATGTGCAACACCTGGAGCACTAACATAATCAACCCATTAAAACCAATTGGACCTCCCCCGTAAAAACGATAGACAATCCTGTATACACTGTACCCCTTATTATTAACCAAGTGAACCCAAGCGTCCCTATTCTCTGCGAAAATAGCAGATCTATAAGCCGACAATGCAGCGCAACCTGACAAGTTGTGAGCTTGTAGGTCTGCAATTTTTTGCACACACACACACACACACACACACACACACACACACACACACACACACACACACACACACACACACACACACACACACACACACACACACACACACACACACACACACACACACACACACACACACACTCCATTTTACAAGCTATTGCAGTTGACAAAAAGAAGAAAGGACTTTATGAATACTAATGTGCAGGCACAATATATAACCCTTTGACCTGATAGTCACCATGGGGCTTATGGGATAACATTAGGATGGCAGGCAGTGAGGGAAGAAGTACTGTACTGTCACAAGAAAAAGTCTGTATTCAAAAATGTTACTTGAGTAAAATTACAAAATGATTTGGCATTAAAAATATACGCACAGTACCAAAGTAAAAATACTAGAATTGATCAAAATATGTCAACATGTTTCAAAAATAGCTGATCTACAAGCTCACAAGCTCAACAAGCTCACAGAGTTCAACATTGGCGATTAAGTGGTTAATGCATGCTTTGTACAGTACTAATCATCTAAATCTGCAAAGTAACTACCAGTAACTAAAGCCGTCAAATAAGCGTAGAAGTGGAGTACAAGGTACAATATTTGCCTCTGAGATGTAGTGGAGTTGCAGTTTAAAGTATCAAAAATGGAAATACTCAAGTAAAGAAGTACCTCACAATTGTACTTAACCACTCAAACCCCAGCATCTGTATTGTGGGGAAAACTTTCGCAGAAAATTGCAGATCAACAAGCTTGTCGAATGTCGATTGCCTATTTTCAGCGAAAGCCATCCCCACAAAAACAGAAACGAGACTAGCATAGAGCCCTGAGGGACTCCGGTCAACCATATGGGGTTTAAGGGGTTAAGTACAGCACTTAAGTAATGCACTTACTTAGTTACTTTCCATCAGTGATGAGATGATGACAGGCATCCAGCTGCATGAGTCCTTCATCCTTTCCCCTGGAAGACATTAGACAGCGTCTTGACTTGGTGATAATGATGATGAGGAGATATAATTAAGGAACTGGAAATTGGATAAAACAGCCATTTCATCATTTTCAACACCTAATGCAGTGTGTTAGAGCAGTGGTTCTCAAACTTTTTCATGTCAAGGACCCCCAAAATGAAATGCATTTGGCTGCGGACCCCCATCTGAAAATGTTTTGTGACAGGGACCTCCAGAAGCAAAAGTTAAAATGTTTATTAAAAAAATTACAAATATGTATATATTCAAAGCTTTGGACAAAAATAGCAGATCTACAAGCTCACTTGTATCGTGCTGCGCTATGAGCTTGTAGATCTGCTATTTTTAAATAGCTAAAGTATAAAATATGGTTAAAGTGGTTAAAATGATTGTGACGCTACATTAACACATTTTGCTGGGGACCCCCTGGTACTCTAGTAAGTGATATTTCTTTGTTAAAATAAGTGAAATAACTCTATATAGTATATTCGCATGGTAATCATTGCTATAACAGGGGTTTCCCCATCTCTTCGGCTCTTTAGTAAACAGAAAATGCATTTTCAGTGTGGGATACCAATTTTATCCAATCAGGAGATAGAATTCATATAGGACCCAGACAGGATTAACAAGTTAAATTGGAACTGCTGACACAAAGACATGAGAAGACAAAATTGGAACTGGAACCCTATAAAATTGAAGCTGATAAATGGGTACTCTTTCCTGATTGGATGAAATTGGAAACCCACCTGAACTCGTATTTTCTGTTTATTAAAGAACTGGAGAGACGGGGAGACCCCTGTTGTTGAACCAACACTCTATATAGCAATGATGATTACTATCAGAATAAAAGAACTTTAACTTTTTTCACAAAAAAACGTTTTGTTTTAACCATAACATATCACTTACAGCACAATGATGCGCTTCAACTAAATACAGATAAGACCGAGGGGGGGGGGGGGGGGGAGTAAATCAATGTGCAACACCTGGAGCACTAACATAATCAACCCATTAAAACCAATTGGACCTCCCCCGTAAAAACGATAGACAATCCTGTATACACTGTACCCCTTATTATTAACCAAGTGAACCCAAGCGTCCCTATTCTCTGCGAAAATAGCAGATCTATAAGCCGACAATGCAGCGCAACCTGACAAGTTGTGAGCTTGTAGGTCTGCAATTTTTTGCACACACACACACACACACACACACACACACACACACACACACACACACACACACACACACACACACACACACACACACACACACACACACACACACACACACACACACAGGCATTCAATTTTACAAGCTATTGCAGTTGACAAAAAGAAGAAAGGACTTTATGAATACTAATGTGCAGGCACAATATATAACCCTTTGACCTGATAGTCACCATGGGGCTTATGGGATAACATTAGGATGACAGGCAGTGAGGGAAGAAGTACTGTACTGTCACAGGAAAAAGTCTGTATTCAAAAATGTTACTTGAGTAAAATTACAAAATGATTGGCATTAAAAATATACGCACAGTACCAAAGTAAAAATACTAGAATTGATCAAAATATGTCAACGTGTTTCAAAAATAGCTGATCTACAAGCTCACAAGCTCAACAAGCTCACAGAGTTCAACATTGGCGATTAAGTGGTTAATGCATGCTTTGTACAGTATTAATCATCTAAATCTGCAAAGTAACTACCAGTAACTAAAGCCGTCAAATAAGCGTAGAAGTGGAGTACAAGGTACAATATTTGCCTCTGAGATGTAGTGGAGTTGCAGTTTAAAGTATCAAAAATGGAAATACTCAAGTAAAGAAGTACCTCACAATTGTACTTAACCACTCAAACCCCAGCATCTGTATTGTGGGGAAAACTTTCGCAGAAAATAGCAGATCAACAAGCTTGTCGAATGTCGATTTCCTATTTTCAGCGAAAGCCATCCCCACAAAAACAGAAACGAGACTAGCATAGAGCCCTGAGGGACTCCGGTCAATCGTATGGGGTTTAAGGGGTTAAGTACAGCACTTAAGTAATGCACTTACTTAGTTACTTTCCATCAGTGATGAGATGCTGACAGGCATCCAGCTGCATGAGTCCTTCATCCTTTCCCCTGGAAGACATTAGACAGCGTCTTGACTTGGTGATAATGATGATGAGGAGATATAATTAAGGAACTGGAAATTGGATAAAACAGCCATTTCATCATTTTCAACACCTAATGCAGTGTGTTAGAGCAGTGGTTCTCAAACTTTTTCATGTCAAGGACCCCCAAAATGAAATGCATTTGGCTGCGGACCCCCATCTGATCATGTTTTGTGACAGGGACCTCCAGAAGCAAAAGTTAAAATGTTTATTAAAAAAATTATAAATATGTATATATTCAAAGCTTTGGACAAAAATAGCAGATCTACAAGCTCACTTGTATCGTGCTGCGCTATGAGCTTGTAGATCTGCTATTTTTGAATAGCCAAAGTATAAAATATGGTTAAAGTGGTTAAAATGATTGTGACGCTACATTAACACATTTTGCTGGGGACCCCCTGGTACTCTAGTAAGTGATATTTCTTTGTTAAAATAAGTGAAATAACTCTATATAGTATATTCCCATGGTAATCATTGCTATAACAGGGGTCTCCCCATCTCTTCGGCTCTTTAGTAAACAGAAAATGCATTTTCAGTGTGGGATACCAATTTTATCCAATCAGGAGATAGAATTCATATAGGACACAGACAGGATTAACAAGTTAAATTGGAACTGCTGACACAAAGACATGAGAAGACAAATTGGAACTGGAACCCTATAAAATTGAAGCTGATAAATGGGTACTCTTTCCTGATTGGATGAAATTGGAAACCCACCTGAACTCGTATTTTCTGTTTATTAAAGAACTGGAGAGACGGGGAGACCCCTGTTGTTGAACCAACACTCTATATAGCAATGATGATTACAATCAGAATAATAGAACTTTAACTTTTTTCACACAAAAAAACGTTTTGTTTTAACCATAACATATCACTTACAGCACCTTTAATACAAGCAGAAGCAGCTTGGCTACCCTCCTTCCTTGATAAAACACAAGAGCACGAAGGACGACATCATATTAGCTTCACAGTTGAACACACTTCTGTGTGGGACCAGAGGTTGAGATTTAGACTGGAATTCAAATGTTTATGAATGGCCTTCTATCCCTAATGGACCACAAACCCTTTGTCCTGAGCATGACTTTATATGGCACGTCTCTCTGTAGCAAGAAAGCTGTCAGGAGGACACCACAAAAGGGTCACCACCAGTGTTTTGTTTTCTCTTAAAGGTGGTGACAGATCTTGTCTCTGGATTTATGACGTAAATAAAAGCACATGGAATAATGGAATTACCACTCAAAGGCCTGTGGTTCCTCTGCATCTTCAGATTATCTCTTTGTAAGCTAATCATTTCCGATAAGGGGAGAAGGCCATGCTGGCAGACATCAACATCTGCCTTATGGCAGTTTTCAATCAAGGACCCCCACATTGTTATGTATTTGTCTGCGGACCCCCATCTGAAAACATCTTGTTTCAGGAATCCCCGGCCATACAAGAGTTGTGTTGTATGGGGATCTGTTTAAAATATATTCCAAATGTTTCAAACGTTTTTTTTATTTTATTTTTTATAGCAGATCTCAGTTGTGAGCTTGTAGATCTTCTAATTTCAAATAGCCAATGTGATTAATAAAGGGTTAGAGTGGTTTAACTGATTTTGATGCTATATTCATAAATTTTGCTGGGGACCCCCTGGAACCCCATCAATGACCCCTGGGGGTTCTCGGACCCCACTTTGAGAACTACTGCCTAGGAGGCCGGGCCCCTGGGCTTTTGAGTTTGAATCACAGGTTTGAATCTGGCACAATCAATTATCCTGTGTCGCCATCTGGTGGATAAATCAAGGGTAACACCTAATTTTCTCCCTTTGATAATTTACTCTCCAAACATGTTTGTCTTCACGCGACCACTGTATCATGTTCTGTTTAACAACATAATCTATTTTTATATTATTATGTATATTTCTGAAGTCTGAAGAGGTAGCCAACAGCAATTGTGGGGGCGCGCAAATCACCAAAAGAGTTAGAGATATCCTACATGATGTTACTATTTGAGACTGAACTTTAAAATGTATGTTGACGATTAACCCCCCACTCCACACAAACAAGGGGGGGGGGTAGATGAAGTGGGTTAACGGGGGAATACATAATAAACAGTCAAGGGAAAAAAAGAAAGTTGTAGAAAAAGCAAAGGAAAAAGAAAAGGAAGGAATGGGGAAAAAAGGATCACCTCTTGGTTTTGCAGCATCATTTGTATGTAATTCAATCAACATGAGAGTCCGAGACACATGTCTATGGTCCGAGAGAGAAAATAAACAGTTGATGTAATACTCATAGTTAGGTAATATTACTACAACTCTGTCATTTCCGCACCAAGCACATGACTACCATGGATGTATGACTACATTACCCAGAGGGCAGTAGGACTGCTGTGGTCTGACACGATTGGATGGCGGAGTGTGTACGCCCCCTGCTCCCAGGAGGTGAATGGCAGTGTTGCCATTTCGGCTTATTATAAGCCACTTTGGCCTTATTTTTTCTGTAAAGTTGCTGTAAAAATTGGTAGTTGCGGTTTTTGGGGTTTGTTACTAAAGAAGTGTACTTGCTTTTTTAGGCTTGCTTTCAAATGTTTAAATTATGCTTTAAACCAGTGGTTCTCAAATATTTCCATGAAAATGTTTTGTGCCAGGGGTACAGGGAGAATTTTGGTAATTGGCTATTTTGTCCAAAATGCTACAAAATAATATTTAAAAAATGGTCTTAAGTAATGTAAAGTATGATGTGAACATGCACGGTACATCATCATCAGATTTAATTTTATCCTTCAACTTGTTGATGCCCCAAAATAACTGGATATACAGTTTGTGTAGAAATTTGTAGTAATTGTAGAAATATTAGACCTTAATTGTCGAATGTTTAATCATGTTTATTTTACTTAATAAGACAATTTTTGAAATACTTTTTTTTCCTTACATTTTGGACAAAATAGCCCATAGTGCCCACCTATCCTGTTACCTTTGCTTTTCGGATGGTTGGTTTAAAGTGCTCATGTGTGGCCTATAGCTGCTTCTTTTGGGCTTGTTTTCCTAGACCTGGTTGCTTATTTGTCTCACAGCATTTGGCAACACTGGGTGAATGGTTGTTTGGGTTTGCGTTGCAGTGTCCTGTCCTGACTGAGCTGCCTGAGAGAGTGTGTTCTTCCAGCTCTCAGCTTTTGCGAAACAAACAACAACTCCGGGGGCCGGGGGGGTCTGGGACTTCACTGCATGTCTAGCATGGCGTCTCACGGCACTATGCGGTGCTGTCGCCTCATATCCAGACAGAGAGGTGGATGCAGCAGCGGCAGGGAGTTCACAACACATGCGGGCAGACTGCTGGCACCCAGCGGGACTGGGAGCATTCAGAGGACTGACAGTGCTACGCACCGGGACAATAATGAAGAACTT
Source organism: Gymnoscopelus microlampas (assembly GCF_963454915.1). Taxonomy (NCBI): domain Eukaryota; kingdom Metazoa; phylum Chordata; class Actinopteri; order Myctophiformes; family Myctophidae; genus Gymnoscopelus; species Gymnoscopelus microlampas. The sequence goes on from NC_139957.1 coordinate 9,797,734, forward strand.
CATGGTCATGGAGACCCGAGCCCATCACTTCCCAACTTCACCGCAGCATTGAAAACTAGGCCAACACAGGTAATTATTAGTTTAGTTTAGTAGTATATAAAGCACTTGCTTCGATGTATATTCACTGTTCACTCTGTCATCGTTTATGGTAGCCGTGGATCCAAGACGGTCGTCTGTCGTCATGACCGTCGTGGATGAACTTCAACATAGTGTTTGCACTTTCTCCGTCTTTGGTCCGTGCATCTACATAAACGTTCAGATTTCAAATATAATGTGCTTACCCCATGGCCACGGATGTTATAATTATGTACGGGCCCGCAGAAGTACCCCTATCTTCCGTATTGTTCAATAAAACGCTTTTTTAATCCAATCGGTGGCCATTTTATCATAGTTACAATGTATAAGAGTGCAATACACCTACCAACCGATAGGGTCGCGTAGGTGAAAACATGGAGAAAATACGGATACAATGGCCACCGATCGGATTAAAATGCTTTTTATTGAACACTATGGAATATACTGCTACTTCTGAGGACCCGTACAGAATTATAACATCCGTAGCCATGGGTTAAGCACTTTATATTTGAAATCTGAACGTAGATAGTACGGGACAAAAATGGGAGAAGGTGAAAACACTATGTGGAAGTTCATCCATGACTGTCATATAATATATGACTGTCATATAATTTATGACAGTCATGTATCAGGGCTAAAATATATCTAACTCATAACAGTTTGCACACTCATATTAAGGGTCTGTTTGGTTTTTAACTATCTGTCATTTAGCTGGGGACCCCCTGGCTGGGACCCTCTCTAACATAAAAGCAGTTTGAGGCCTTACATATAATACTGAATTTGTCTTTTTGAGACAAATTCATTTAATTTCATAATAATTTCTTTCCAGGACCCATTTAAAACTGATGATCGTTCACCATAATAGGGTCAACAAAGTGTGTATTTTCAAATCTTGTGTATTTTCAAATATTACTAAGCTGGCTTATTAGAGAAACTGTCTTGTCTTAGTTGTATGCTCTTGTTCAAATCCATAACATAAGATATGGGAGGGAGGTGTTATTCATTTCTACATGGTACCCACATATATCAGTATGTATTGTAAACAATTATTTACACCACGAAATGACCAGGATTGAACGTGAACGACTGCGTGATTTCACCCAGTCTGACCTCGAGTGTGTGGATGACATTTGGTGCAGTAGTTACAGTTAAGGCCTGTCATAATTGCCTATTTGAGACAATCACAATAATTTTTGGCATAATCTTCATAATCATGATTTCCATGTTGAAAAATGTTCATATAGTTTCAAACACTAAAAAAAAAATGTCATGACTTTTGTTTACGAAGCCTAAAAGGCAAAAATAATAATAATTTGTATTCATTATATTCCAATGTTCAATGACAGAAATGCAATTAAAATGTTAATCGCAATTATTTGAGCAACAATTAATCGTCAAGTAAAATGTCATAATTGTGACAGCCCTAGTTATGTGTTAGTTTAGCCTGGCGGACAGACAGTTGCAGTATTGCAGCTCACTGCTTTTCAGTGCTTTCAGGGTGAATGACCTGCTAGGACATTTCACAACATGTGCAGTAAGGGTGTCTCCAAAGTTTCATTAACGGTTGTCAATGATAAAATTCATAAACACCATAGAGTAGACTTATGATGAAATGAGTGGCCAGTCAGTACGCAGTCCCTACATTTTAGTTCTTGTTTTTGTATACAGGGAAAAGAGAGGGGGAATCATAACGTATCGGCTCACATACCGTATCGGCTCACAGACGAGTGAACTAATAATAATACATTTTATTTGTAATGCACTTTATATTTGACACAAATCTCAAAGTGCTTACATGGCATAAAAGTCAATAAATTATCATTGATCATTTCTGATCGATGATAAGAGACCCCCTCTCCAACTATACACAGCAAAGAAAAAGTTTCAAGTTTAAAAACACACAAAGGCATCAAGACTGTCTTAACAGACTTTAACCTGCTGAATTAATGTTAAAGCAGCCCTTTATTATCATCAGTCCCCAAGTTATTTTCAGAAGCACGTGCAGCACGTGCTTCTGAAAATAATACAGTTAACAGGGCAAAGATTGTTGCTGTTCAGTAACTATGTGGCCTTAGCGGATTGTCTCGTTAGTTAGTTGTGTTTGACTCAGGTCTCAGGTCCACAAGCGTCACTCTCATAGCAAACGCTCATTCAAATTCGCTAGCGTACCTTATCTGTTTTCTGCCTCATTCAGCCTCACACTGAGGCACAAATTGTGCCTTACTGCAATTGCATTAAGTGGATTGACATTGCTTGCCTGTAAAATTAACAGAACAGTAAAGAACAATGCTGCCTTTAGGTTTGTTGCAACGGATTGCAGAAAACTGTCAAGTTCTTAGCCTGTCGATTTGGCGAAGCTTCTTTACCATGTCGTGTACATCTAGCCATTTGAGTAGGTCAGAAAAAAACTGCTAGAAAAATATTTTTCGTAACGTTTTTACCCAGGAACTGGCTTCCACTGGGAGTCGGAGACGGAGGTTAGACGAGGACAACACACCCTTTTCAGCATTCCTGACTGACAACTTTGGCCGGAGACACAGCTACCTCCGCATCTCCCTGACAGAGAAATGCAACCTGCGCTGTAAGTAACGTTAGGCCTTATCAGAGTTCTCCGCCCACTGAAACGTCTGGTGAAATCTAAATTCAATGAATGGGCTAAAACTGTCTGGAAACTATTTAGAAATGTAATAAATAACAGCATCGCTGAAACAATGCACAGACTGTAGGCTGGTCCTTCAGATTGGGACTGTACTAGGATAGATTTTCAAGGTGGCCGTAGGTTTGTTCGCACTGGTTTTCTCCACCGTCCAAACCCATTTAATGAATTAAGATAATCAGTAGATGGTCTGGCTCTGGCTACGCTTGACTAGGCCTTTCCTTTCTGTACTGCCCATAGCAGTGGTTCTCAAAGTGGGGTGGTCCAGGGGGTCCCCAGCAAAATGTGTTAACACAGTCACAATCATTTAACCACTTTATCCATATTTTATACGTTGATTAAGAAAATAGCATATAAACATTGAAACTCACAGTGCGTCACTTCGTGCCGCACTGCGAGCATGTACATCTGCTATTTTTGAACATCTTTGAGACATTTTGAAAAAACACTTCAACACAAATTCTCTCTTCTGGAGGTCCCTGGCAAAAAAAAACATTTTCCGTACATCATCATCTTCAAATCATGAAGAAAAAAGTCATGATTGAATGCTATTCTTTAACCTCATAAACCCTATATACACCATTGGACATTGTATAGCAAAAACAGTTGATGTACAAGCTCACAGTCACAACACTTGTGAATCAGGTATTTCTGCCCGAAGGTTCGCCTGTTTTTGACGAACGTTCATGTTGTTTTTACTGAATGTCCTCCCATTTCTGTCAAATATCTGCCTGTTAATGACGTGCCCAGAATAGGAATGCTAGAGCATTGGTTCTCAACGTGGGGTCCCCAGCAACAGTAGTTAATATGGCATCACAATAATTTTCAATATCGGATTTCTTTTTTTACATAAATCTTCTCTTCTGAGGGGTCCCTGGCATAAACTCTTTTCAGGTGGGGGTCCGCAGCCAAATCTCATCTCAATTTGGGGGTCCTTGACCTTGACACGAAAAAATATTTGAGAGCTGCTGTGCTAGGGTTCCTGTGGTTAAAGTCCTGTTCCTCTTTCTCAGGTCAGTACTGCATGCCAGAGGAGGGGGTGAAGCTCACCCCACGCAGCCAGCTCCTCACCACCACGGAGGTGCTGACTCTGGCTCGCCTTTTTGTCAAGGAGGGAGTGGAGAAGATCCGCCTTACAGGGGGAGAGCCCCTCATCAGACCCGACGTGCTGGATATCATTGGTAAGGTGCTATTTTGGAGACGAGGAAAAAGTGGGGTTGATATAACACTCCATATTTGGGCGTAGCTGCATCGGGAACTCCTTATATGGTTATGGCTGAGTCATGGTGAGCGTGAAGCTTATAGATGTGAACTTGTAGATTGGCTATATCCACAATTTTTGATATAGGGCTTCATAATGTATTTCTTTTTTAGTTTGTGTCATGGGGAAACACCAAATGTAGCTTTTGGGTGTTGAGCTGAAAAGTTTGGGAACCACTGATGTAAAGGGTGAAATATATTTACTTTTATTCTTGATATTCCATAACTCCAGTGCACAATAGAAAAGTCAACAATGTTAGATTCATGCTTTTGTGACGACACTCCTTGGATGATGACATTCGACAGGTCGGTCAGCCTGTGTGTACAGTAGATAGTGTGTCACCTGTCTGTTACTTAAACTACCATAATCTTGTTGGTGTGATAAGGAGTGTCTTAATAAAAAAAATCACACTAACCATGCCTCGATTTTGCAGGTTCTTTTATCTGTTTTACCAGTGGCAGTTGAAAGCTGCTTTGCGCATTCATTTATGTTGTTGTGACACTTGGCCAGCTTGCACTGCAAAAAGAATTGCTTTCGTGAGTTTAACTTTATGACAAGGCGAATGTTGTGACAGGCCTTTTCCGACAAATGACCGTTCAGGAACCAAAGGCCATCAATGATTCATAAACTTGCTTCCCTCTGTGGACTAGATTTGTTGTAAGTGTCACAAGGACTAAAGCAGAGTTCCCACCATGCATTCTTTCAGTTTAAAGGGTGCGAGGGTGGAATGGATTCGCTGCGCCGCGGCTGCATGTTTGGTCCTATGACGTGTTATCCTACCATCTTAATTCATCGCTTGATCTGTCGGCCTGACGTTCTCAGGCTGGGTCACAATAAGATCACACTCGCGAATGCATGATTAATGCAAATAGGAAGATGCTTGACTTAACAGTCAAGCATGTTAGGGGTGATGCGGTACATAGCGGCACGGGTAGAGAGGTCACCTGAGAAACAGACGGTCCCAGATCCCATCCCCGGCAACGCATGGAGGCGTCTCTGAGAAAGACACCCAACACCTAACTACCCCCCATATCCTCCCCCTCAAGGCTGACCACTTGACTAGCAATCAGCTGGGTGAAGCTGAAATTGGAAATTCCCCGCAGGATCAAATAGGTCTAATTACTATCTAATGATAATGTTCCAGCAGATAAGCCACTGCTGGTCATGTGAGGATCAGCAGTATATTGACACGGTCACCTGACTGATCCCCGCGGGGACCTCCCATGACCCCCACACCGGGGGCTATATATATCAAAACCGATATTTAGAACCAGTAACAGACTTAATCTTGCACCTGTAGGTTAATCGATTAATCAAAGAGCAGTGTATTTTTTTATATGTATAATTATTTTTTTATTTCTTCAATTGCATTGATTTTTTGTTTTACTAAATCGATAAGTCATATTAACCACTTAACTCTGTGTTATACTTGGTTGCACTACAGTGGCGTAAAATACACATCGTTACTTTCATTAATCATATCATAATTGAGGCAAAAGTTTCAAAAAGTTGTGATATTGATTTGAAGTCATATCGCCCAGCCCTAGTGGGGGAGACACTTCAGTGAAGTGGATTATTTGTGCTGTTGGGTAGAACCAACACGTGGTCTTTATGTGTATATCGTGTGTGTGTGTATGTATGTGTGTGTGTCTTTGTAAGTGGAGTCACATGGAGTTCACCATGACAGTGATACAGTTATTAAAAAGATGGAGCAGATATGCCAGACTCCACCGCAGTCATTTCTGTCGTCTTCTTTGTCCTTCCAGGTAGTTGGCAGCACATCATTCATTCTCTGTATCTCTCTCTGTGTATTCTATTTCTCAGTAACATTGTAGGGGCGGTTATTGTACTGATAATGCTGTCGACATTGTCAACCATATCAGTGTATTCTGTCATGTCCTAACAACACTGTGATTGTGTGTGTTTGCTTCCGTTTTGCCTAAGCACAGGTGGGCCTGTCACAATTATTACATAATCGCCTAATCGCAAATATTTGAGATAATCGCAATCATTTTGCATAATCGTCATAATCATTTCCATGTTGAAAAATGTTCATACATCCAAAAATAGCAGAAAGAGCTGATCTACAAGCTTACAACGCGTCACTTTGTAAGCTTGTAGATCAGCTATTTAGGATTTAGCCTTGGGTCTAAATTTGATTTAATTTACTCATATATCGTATCTGTACCTTAACTGCTGTGCTGCCTCTCTCTCTCTCTTCTCGATAGCGGAGCTGAGGAAGTTGGAGGGCCTCAAGACCATTGCGGTCACAACCAACGGCATGAACCTGGCCCGCATGCTGCCCAAGCTGAAGGACGCGGGCCTCGACCTCATCAACATCAGCCTGGACTCCCTGGTGCCCGCCAAGTTTGAGTTCATCGTCAGAAGGAAAGGTACGGCAGTGTGGCAGGCAGTGGACTGCTGCAGCAGAAAATGCCTCCAATGTAGGGGGGCAACATTTAATCAAACCAATCAGTTTAATTCAACTAGAAAAAGTGCAAGCGCTCTTCGGGTGTGTGTATGAGGTAGCATTTGATGTTAGAGTAGAGTGTTTATTCTATCTTATGTAAGTTAGGCAACGTATGCTTTATTTGAAAAATATACTACTTGCAACTTTGGGGCCGCTGGTATAAAAAGGACAGTGCTCACGCAGTTTTGAGGACAGACACGGACAAAAGCTGTGAGGGGAAGCGCACACACACACACACACACACACACACACCGTTCCTTAGTAGCTGACTGGCAGAACGGAGGCATGGGGGGGAGGAGTCGGCTACTGACTTTGTAACTCACACACACACATGTTAGTTAGTACTCACTGGATGAAGAGATAAGAGAGGTGGCAAGTTGTAACTGATGCTCACGCGCGCACGAGAGAGACATTCAACACACTGTAGTAATGAAATAAGCAGCAGGATTTGTTAGCGTGTACACTAAAGCAAGTAAGTGAACAAAATTAAGTCACTCTCTCTGTCACACACACACACACACACACACACACGCACACACACACATACTGACACACATCTTGCATTAGTACCTACACGCCACACACACACACACACACACACACACACACACACACACTCAAAAATATGTGTTTCATTGTGAGTTTGAATATTGCCTATTTTAGATATTTTGGTGCAACCAATTTAGTTGATTATAAAAAGTCAGTTTGAATTGTTTTGCATCGATTCGTTGATATATAAAAAGAAATACGATGTATAAAAACACTTTAATTAATCGGACAAGTACGGTAACCAATAAAATAATCGCAAGGAAAATAATCAATTGTTGCAGCCCACTTAAATGCATTGAGTGCATTTAAATATTCATTAAAATGTCTGATCTCTGAATATATTATATATTATATTTATCACATTCCAAGGTAAGAGTTCATTAGCATACAGTCAGATTGTTCTAACAATCAGCTACAACAATAAGTCTTCAAAGTGTAAAGTCTAACATACTGTAGCTCTGCCAATGGTATTTTCGTCTTCCCCTTATAACCCTGGCACCAGCCGATCTTTTCTTTTATTGCCTAAAATCAATACTCGTACTCTAGTTGCCAACTGGGTGCAACCCACTAATTTACTTAAAGAGCATGAGTGCTTTTACCGCACAGTGGGGGGCCAGAGGGGTGGACAGGAGTTGACAGAGTGACAGAGCTCTGGGCGGTAACGTGTCTGGAAGACTGATGGACTGAGTGACATTAGAAAGAGAGAGACTGAAGGGGAGAACTAGAGAGTGACAGCATTAGCTGTACCTAGGGCTGTCACAATCATGACATTTCACTTGACGATTAATGGTCATACAAATAATTGCGATTAAGGATTTTGAATTGTGCTTTTGCCATTGAAGATTGGAACATACAAATACAAATTATTTGCCTTTTAGGCTTTTGAAACAGTATCTGTCATATCTGCACAGGGAAGATATGACAAATAACTGAAATATACACAGAAATGAGAGGTACCAATAATCAAAATAAATAATTTACTATGGCCAAAACAGGCCATAATTTATAATTGTAGACTTTAAAAATGTTTTTAAAATAGTGGACATTTTTGTTTTTGTTTGAACAGGTATGGACATTTTCCAGCAGATGAATTTATGCAGATGAACATACATACATACATACGAATATGCTAAATCATTGCGAATATCTCAAATAATTGTGACAGGCCTAGCTGTGCTCAGAAAAAAGAAAGAAAGAAAAAGACCTAAGCCAGTGCTCTTCCACTAGAACGTTTTAGTGTTGAGTGTTTAAAATGCCACTAAGGAACTGAAGGCAGCAATTGCTCAGGAGGTCGAGTGGTCCTCTTGAAATCGGAAGGTTCCCAGTTCAATCCCCAGCTCCTCCTGGCTGAGTTGCGAAGTTGGTGTGTTGCATGATTACCTCCACCACCGGTGTGTGAATGTGTTTGGAGAAAGGCTTTATATAAATGCAGTCCATTTACCCTTAAAATGTGGCCTGTTAAAATGTGTCTTCTGCTAGCTAGATGACTGTCATCTAGTTCAGTGGTTCTCAAACCTTTTCATGTCAAGGACCCCCAAATTGACACTTATTAGCCCGCGGACCCCCATTTGAAAAGATAAGCCAGGGACCCCAATAATAGAAGGTTTATACTGCTTTCTAGCAGTGATTCTCAACCATTTTAATGTCAAGGACCCCCAGTTTGACATGTATTAGGCTACGTACCCCCATTTAATGGCATTTATACCTCTGGGACCCGAATTTATATTATAAAATCATTGTTAATTTAACTCTGAGAGTGTACAAATGGAACAAAATGGACCCGTTAGGGTCCATTTGGTTCCATTTGTACACTCTCAGAGTTACAGAACCATAAGGGTCCATTTGGTTCCTATCCATCATTTAGATGGGGACCCCCTGGAACCGCCTCAAGTACCCCTGGGGGTCCCCGTACCCCACTTTGAGAACCAATTATCTAGTTTACCCAAATTAGTGCACAATTTACGGATAGTGCATTTTGGCATTTAACTCTGGCTGTTTAGGCTCTCATTATGTCAATTGACAGCTGTTGTGTGTGAGAAGTCATGCAAGGCAGAAATGCAGCAACCGTAGCCTCGGGTGTGATGGAATATCGACTCAACTAACAGAAATGAGGTTTAATATAGATGAAAACACAAGTATCACTTCTTGTGTTTTCATCTAAACAAAAGCTTATTTCTATGAACCAGACCTTGCTAGTCAGATCTTGATGGTTTACTGTTATGTTGCTCTGATTACAACTGAGGGTTTGCATGGAATGGCTGTTCATATAACAGGTTTATGACAATGTGCATCTCTTGTCCAAAGTGACAAGAAATAGAGAAGTACAAGTGTGCAATAGAGAAAGCCCATTTAGACCTGAGGCCGATAAAAACACCTACGTTTTCTGAAAAACTTCAAATATTTATTAAAAAACAGATGTATGTTGCTATATACAGACAGATATCCCGTCCTGAAAGGTATAGTTACAAATAGGTTCCTGCCCAAAATGGGTTAATGGTAAATATACGATTTGTGTAGCAATCAAAAAGAAAATTAAATGATGAAGTGAAATAAAGCAGACAAAACTAAGCAAAAACAGCATTAGTGAAGTGATCGGAACAGAGACGGCATAAAAATAAAGGTTTTTCTAAACATTTAGCCTACAATAACATGCCTAAAATAGAGACCCAAGGTTAAAATGGTTAAGAGTCACCTTCAGGTCATGGTACATTTCAGTGACAGTTTTACCACAGCCCTCTTATCTGCTTGCTACACATTCACCAGCCTTCCCTTTCTCACACAGCCATTCTTGCCTAGAAATACTGTACCGCAAAAGATTGCATAAGAGACTTAGACCTCAATGTTTTATTGGTCAAATAAAGATTTTTATAATACAGGGCTCATAAACCCAAAGAAAAGTGTAATGCTACGAAATATTATTCAAGGGTCGTTCTATGATGGTACATGGACTCAATTTAAGCCTGTAGTTGGAGTTGTTACCATGAAATTACTTGCTCTTTCTCAGGGTTCCACAAGGTCATGGAGGGCATTGACAAGGCCATCGAGATGGGCTACAACCCAGTCAAGGTAGCATTACGCACGCACGCACCCCCCCCCCCCCCACACACGCACACACACACACCCTTTCATGTCTGTTTTCTGTTTCACTTATATAAAGTTTCACATTACTTGTCTTGAAGAATGCAGGATACATCTGCACACTGAACGTCTCCCAAATCAAGGGAATGGTGTTGCAATTTAACTTTTAATGACCTAGAATACGTTCGTAACAAGCTAAATGAAATGATTTATTTGAATTTGTGTTTGTGGATTCTAAAATCCTTTAGCCAATGTTGCCTAGACAGGGTTGGTTGTTAGTTTTTAACCTTGTTAACATGCAATGGGAGCGATGAAAGCAGCAGCTACATACACACTACTTTAGGACTCTGTAGTCCACTGTTTCTCAGTCAAATGGACCCTTACGGGTTTGTAACTTTGAGAGATTAAAACATTGTTTTTTATCCCCATGCCAGTGTTTATTACCTTAAATTGACAATCTTTGAAGTGCCGTGGAAGCCACGTTGTGTACACGGAAGTAAACAAAGAGTGTCCAGGGGGTGGGGGAGGGATCAATCGCCTGTTGAAAATGGCTGGTTTTCATAAAAAAATAATCTGAGCTAGAAGTGTTTTTCTACAAATCCTAACATTGGGGCGGACGTAAGTGACGTTTTTTGGGATGACTTCACATCCGTCCATTCCTTCTCTGAGCGTCGAGGGATCATTCCTAAGTTGTGTTAGAGCCCCTTTTGTGGAATAAAAAATAAAAAAAATGTTTGGAAAGAACGCATATCTGCGTTCTTGTTAGGCAATGTGTTAAAAAAGCACAGAGAATTTTACAGTGATGGTTGGAGGCTCCAGTATAGATTAGTCCAGTGAATCTCAAGCTTTTTCATTTCAGCGAGTAAGGACCCCCAGTTTGATATGCATTAGACCACGGACCCCCATTTGATAGTTTTCTTTTTCCTCTGGGAGCCCAATCTACACTGTATAATTCTCAGTGTTAATTTAACTCTGAGAGTGTACAAATTGCGGGTCCATTTGGTTACATTTGTACACTGTCAGAGTTACAGACCCATAATAAGTGTCCATTTTGGACGGCTGGTGGTACCCGCACCTGCCATTGAGAGACATTGCAGTAGTCCATGATGTTGTACTGCCCTCTGCAGGTGAACACTGTGATCATGCGGGGCCTCAATGAAGACGAGCTGCTGGACTTTGTTGCCCTGACGGAGAAGAAGCCGCTGGACGTGCGCTTCATCGAATACATGCCCTTTGATGGTGAGTTCTAACCACATGACTGTTCATTTCGTCGACTAAAACCATGACAAAAGAAATTGGTTGACTTACCCTTTTTTCAGTAAAAACAAAATAAAAACTAGGCTATGATGACTAAAACTATGACTAAATGGAATTTTATTAAAAGAGACCATGACTAAAACTAAATCAAAATTTGCTGTCAAAAATGTACACCAGCCATAAATGTTACTCCAGCTAGCAGCCCTGTCACTCCAACAAAAAAGCTACATTGTTTTAGGGGAAAGAAAATAAATCACGTATGAGGATATATAACCTAAGCCACATGGTTCCCATCTGCAGACAATGACTATGCCAAATCATAGTGACAATAGCTTCAAAATATCAGCTGTGGAACAGGGTGTTTTATTTCTGAACTTTGGCAATAAATAATTGTCTATTTATTTTGTGAACTGCCTTTATATGTCCATGCTTATATGATTTCCAGGTAACAAGTGGAACTTCAAGAAGATGGTAAGCTACCAGGAAATGTTAGACCACATAAGACAGCAGTGGCCCACCCTGGAAATGCTTCCCACTGCACACACAGACACGGCCAAGGTCAGAGCCACCGTCGGACCGAATATCTGAATAAAATCTGGTGCTGGAATAGCAGCCCAAATAACATCTTTTACCAATTATGAACTAATTAAAGGTCTATACCACGTAATTAAAGCTATAGTCCTTCTCATAGCTGACCTAAGTGCAAATATGACTTTTATTGCATGCCATCCCCTCTCTCCCCCACCTTTCTCCCCTGTCTCTCTGTTTAAAGTCTCTGTCTGGGATAAATAAAAAAAAATCAATGATGATAATGATATGATAATAATCTACAATAATTATAATAATAATTACAGGTCTTCATGTAGTTAAAATGTTCAAAACCAATATGTTTTTGACTCCCTCCTTTGTTTTCCTTCCTGTGACAGACATTTAAAGTGCCAGGCTTCAAGGGTCAGGTGGGCTTCATCACCTCCATGTCCGAACACTTCTGTGGCTCCTGCAACCGCTTACGCATCACTGCAGACGGTAACCTCAAGGTAATGTGTGTGTGTGTGTGTGTGTGTGTGTGTGTGTGTGTGTGTGTGTGCACGTGCACGTGTGTGTGTGTGTGTGTGTGTGTGTGTGTGTGTGTGTGTGTAAATTCTCCCAAGTCTTCCAAAAATCTTCAATAATAGTGAGATCAGCAGGTCTACAAGTACTATTACTGATTGGCTTTTTTCACTTTTATATTGTCTCTGTCCAAAACTGTTACTTTTCAGGATTCAAATTCAAAAGTAGCAGATCTAAAAGCTCAAAACGCGTCGCTTCGTGCCGCGTTTCAAGCTTGCTGTAGTATGATCAAGTGGGGCGTTACTTTACGGAAAAAAAACACAAAGTTAAAACATGGAGGTATGCGGTTTCTGCCCGACAGCGACGATTTAGGGCTTAAGTGGTTACTTGGAACAGTCTCTTCCCTTGTGTCTGCATTGCTGTATGTTTCAGACTCTCTCTCCGTCTCTTCACCCAGGTGTGTTTGTTTGGCAACTCAGAGGTGTCACTCAGGGATGTGCTGCGCTCCGGGGCGCCGGATGAGGAGCTACTGCAGATCATCGGTGCTGCTGTGGGCAGGAAGAAGAAACAGCATGCAGGTGGGTGTGTGTGGTCAGAGAATGCCATGTAGTCCATACCTAGTAAGAGACAGAAGGAGGTGAAAAATAGATTCTTTGAGTTTTCTTTGAGTCCTGTGAGAGTCACCTGATTTGCACTGCATTTTCCTGTGGAATGATTCCAATAGGCCATAAATCATGCGGTTTTCAGAACATATCTCATCTTTTCTTTCTCCTTTCAGTCTTTGTTGATCTTTTCAGTTCTCTTCTCTTCACTGTTCTCGTCTCAAAATGTCATCATGGCTTAGTTTCTTTCCGTCCCTTTATTGGAGTTTAGTCTCAAGGTGTTTATTGTCACATGCTCTTACAATACAGCTGGTCGAAGCATTATAGGCAGTGACTTGAATAAAAAGATTCAAGAGTATGGCCTGTGGTGAATTACTGCACTTAAACACAAAGAGCATGCTTCACAACAATGGGTCCTCAACAAGGGATGCCTTTAATATTTGGTATTGAACTATATTAAAGTAGGGTAAGTAGGGTAGGGTAAGTGATATTTTTGGTTAAAACAAAACGTGCTTTGTTAAAAGGTTAAAGTTGTGATAGTAATCATTGCTAAAGAGTGTTTTTTCGGTAGTAGGGGTCTCTGCGTCTCTCCAGCTCTTTAAACGGAAACTACATTTTCAGTTGGGTGGCCAATCTTCAGGCAATCAGGAGAGAGTACCCATTTATCAGCTTCAATTTTGTCTGCTCATTTCTTTGTATATGATTGTTATTTCTATTGTATATTAACATACTCTACCATACAGGTTGATTGTTTTATTCACACAAAACAAGGTATGGATTACTGCTTTGAGATTAATGGTAAATAATGACAGCACTGGCAAACATTATTAACCAGTGGTTCTCAAAGTGGGTTCCAGGGATTCTCAGGGTTCCCTTGTTGAGGGGGTTCTAACTTAACCCTTACAAGTCTGTAACTCTGACAGTTAAGGGGGGTCCTTGAAATTTAAAAGTTTGAGAAACACTGTTTTAAACAATACATAAATACACAATTCTTTACTTCTTTTTTTTACGACTACTACAAATATCTGTCTTCCTCTATGCAGGCATGCACAGTATCTCCCAGATGAAGAACAGACCTATGATCCTCATCGGTGGGTGATGTGGCTGTACGTAAAATGGCCGCTTTACGGTGCTTTGATAAATATACTGCATCTTCACTTTCAAAAATTATGTTACTGGGAATATCGTCACTGTCGATTGGAAATCTTGTATCTTATCCCTCACCCATAAATCAATGCTATGTATGTATGTGGGTTTAAAATAAATTAACCAATGAATAGCATTAGAGATTGTGACTAAATCTTATAACTCCACTGGATCCAATGGAACACATTTTTTCCCATTCCCTGAAACCTGGACATACAGTAAAAGGTTTCCACCCGGCAGCGACAATATATTAGTTGTGTTCTTTCATTGCTTATGAGTTGCAATATTCCGTAACACCCTCCTTGTCTGACAGGCACCACGTGCAGAAGGACTCTTTCTCTGCCAGAGTCACAAGACAGCCAGGGGACTGTCCCCTCCGTTTCCCCGCCTACAGACCCACTCCTCACCCAGCACACGTCTCCTCAGCTGTACCGCTCGGGCAGTGTGGGAGTCCTGGATGGTGAGGATGTTTCGTGCCTTTCAGACAGCACTGTTTCAACAGGGGCAGCTAATGTTTACTGCTCGGGGACCTCTGAAAGAGGGGGCTCCCGTCTTAGTCTGCATGAAAATGAAGGAGACCATCATGAGACTGGCGACTTCTGCACTGCAGCACACTTCTGTTCGTCTCCGTTCGTTAATGTACTGCCTCTCACCCGCTCTCGCACCATGAGAGCGGACTACGCTACACGCACAAAACCACCGAGTCATTCTGACGCAGGATGTCTCGGATACGCACACACCTGGGGTCCTAATGTCATGAAGAGACACTTGACAGGGACCCCAGGAATGAACATGTTTTGCACACTACTAAAGGATGCCAAAATAAGTCCCTCCAAACACCACAGTGTTAGACTATGCCATGGACAATCTTCCAGTGACGACCACAAAGCCAAAATGATGTCATCAGAGACCGATTCAGACCCAAATCCCCCCAACAACAGTGACGAGGTGGATGGTACGACCACAGCCAAGCTTACCCACACGGACGCCCAGGGCCACGCCGCCATGGTGGACGTCGGCGGTAAAGTCCCGACTCGCCGGACCGCCACAGCGCGTGCCACCATCATCCTCGGCCCCGTCGCCTTCCGGCTGCTACGGGACAACCAGCTGGCTAAGGGCGACGCTCTGGCCGTAGCGCAGCTAGCCGGGATAATGGCTTCCAAGCAGACCTCGGCGCTGATCCCGCTCTGTCACCCGCTCCCCTTGGACCACGCCTCGGTCTCCTTCGAGCTCGACGAAACGCGGAGCGCCGCCGTGGTCACGGCGAGCTGCCGCACCACGGGCAAGACGGGAGTGGAGATGGAGGCGCTGACCGCCGCTACGGTGGCGGCGCTCACGCTCTACGACATGTGCAAGGCGGTGAGCCACGACATGGTCATCACGGACATAGAGCTGGTCACCAAGACGGGAGGAAAGAGGGACTTCCACCGTCAACCCTGAGCGTTTTTACCCTTGTCCATTACCACAAAAAAAATGTTAATTACTGTACATCAGTGGTTCTCAAACGTTTTCATTTCAAGGACCTCCAGTTTGGAATGCAATTAGGCCACGGACCATGAACTCTTGTACAAATGGAACCAAATGGACCTGTTAGGGTCCAGGTCCATTAGGTTCCATTTGTACACTCTTACAGGCCCATAAGAGTCCCCAGACAAGTGTTAGTCTGAAGCAAAAACTCTAATGGCAAGTGTGATTTAAGAAAATATGTAATCTGTGTTTAAAACGGGTATAAAACACCCACACATTTACAGTAGACACATTGTGAAAATGTATTAATTGACTTTCACTCAACTAGTTTGTGAAAATCCTCGTAGCTCGCCGTCGCTGTAGAGGCAGCGTTCAATAGAATTAGTGTAGTATAGCTGAAACACTCATGCATCAATTGGAACACCGTCATTGAGTCTGGCCTGGAAGACATGAAAATTCATGTCACAATTGGCAAGGTATGCAATTAACGATATTAATAAAGATCAACTTATTAAGAAAACTTCTTAAACAATCTTCTGGCAAGTGTGATTACGAAACTTTGTTTAAACAGATATATTTTTTAAAAAGCCACACATTTAGAGACATCGTGAAAGATTTCTCCCTTTTTCATTTCAAATAATCGACTTTCAGTCATAAACCCCCACCCTCCTTTTTTTTCTTGTTACACATTTCAAATAAATGTGACAATTTGCTCTACAGTATATACTGTATGTGCTTTCCAGAAATGTTGGAGTCAGCTGAAAAACAAGCCCACGTTCTGAACACTGTGGTGATTCTGAGTTTAACTACTAGGCTACTAACATTTCCTATTTTGCTTGACTTTGAGGGCGATCTCCGTGTTCTCAGGTGTGGAATTTGGCAAGTGGAACGCTGTCATCGAGTCTGTCCTGGAAGACATGAAAACTCATGTCACAATTGTCCTGGCAAAGTAATTGCAATTAACAATAATAATTATCAAATATGCTTAAAACTCTGGCGCCAACACTTTACCTAGACATTTATTATTTTGTTAACTTAAGATTGCCATGTGGGCGGGCCTTATGAAGGGACTGATTGTGAATGTGCCACTCTGTGCTAGAAAGTGATTGAAAACACCTGAAATGTAATTGAGAATCACAGCCTGTCTTACAGACACCCCCAAATGTATTAAGTACATTTGCTCCATAGAAAGGCTACTAAGTGGGCCCAGCTGAGACGGTAGTATTGTCCTCTGTTCCATCTGGGATGGCTGGGATCCACCCTGGATACTGGTCTTGTGTAGACCGCGTCGTTAATCTTAAGTGCCCGTGGGAGCTGTGGATCCACTACTAGCATGACCACCGCGAACTGGGAAGGCTGATAAATCTAGTCCAGAAACAGGCCTGTAAGAGTCCATTTTGTTCCTAACTTTCAATACTTTAGCTGGGGACACCCTGCAACCCCACCCCTGGTGGTCCCTGGACCCAAGTTTTGATAACTACTGAATTACATTAAACCTGCCTTCCCTGTTTTGGGCATGTCATCATAGGCGAAGATTATACCTATATACTTATACCTAATACTCCATCAAATGGCGTGTGGTGCAGCAAAACCAACAGATCTACAAGCTCTCAATGCTTGTAGATCTGCTAAATTTGCCACGCAAACTGTCATTCGGCGAAGTATAAATCAGTTTAAGTGGTTAACTCTTATTTAAGTGGTTACATTTTATTTAAAATATAATTATTTTTTAATGCAGTTTTCTTACTGAATTGAATGCATATTAAAAACTGAACGCCTTTTCAACACATTAATGAATGCCTTTCTGTGACATGGATTGCCAAGTTCTGTCATCTTATGCTGTATAGCATAGTCTCATGTTATGTAGCTTGTAGCATTGAAGCCTACAATAGGATACAGTAGCAAGAAAATGCAATACAACTAATTTCAGCTCTGCTCATACAGTATATGACATGATTTAGCAGTGTTTCCCAGATTGGGTAACAGTAATGTCAGTGCCATAGAATGTATTATTGATTTCTTGTATTAATGTCTACAGTATATCTATCTGCAACATAATTGAAACAGAGGGATTGACCAGAGTTACAGTTTGTCTCTGTACCTCTAGATGGCACTCCTGTCTCATTTTCATGTGTCAAGTTTTACTGCAAGCTTTTAACTGAAGGACTAAATAATAGACTATGCTAATGAATAATCTCAGTGTATCATAACAGCCTTTCATAACTTTTTGTAATGCCAATCTGTGAACACCAAAAACAAAGAAAAGAAAGACAAAATGAATTATCCGTAATGTGTAATTATTTTTTTAGGAGCACCAAATAACACTTATTATACTTATTGATTATGGCATTTAACCACTTAAAACCCATATGGTTGAGCGGAGTGCCTCAGGGCTCTATACTAGTGTATTTTCTGTTATTGTGGGGAAAGCTTTCGCTGACAATTGCAGCTCGACAAGCTCACAACCGATCTGCTATTTTCTGCAAAGTGTGAAAGCTTTCTCCACGATACAGTTGCTGGGGTTTAAGTGGTTTATGTATTTTATTTACTTTCTATTCCATTCACCGTGTAATATAAACCCTAGCTATTTTGGTATCTTGTACAGTGGAGTACAAATGTATAAATGCTTGTTGTGAGAGACTGAGGATAAAACATCTGTTATGAAATGAGTAATTACACACTGGATTCTTTATATAGAATTAAAAATTTCTGAGTTCTGACTAATGAATATTCTCATGAATATATTATGCCCACATATGGAGATCCCTGATGTTCTAAGTATATGGGATGATATGGACATGCCCATATGTGGGCATATGGGGGGGGGGGGGGGGGTCACGGTTCTGAAAAGTCCTTGTGCAGTGGTAAAAATGTGTGGCAGGTGTAGGGAATTTGCCAAATCAAGCTTATAGGCTGGGTTTGCCATGGCAATCAATTGGCTCATTTGGGCCACGGCCAAAGCCTTTTCTGGAGGTTCTGGACCACCGCCTAACCCAGTGGTTTTCAACCCTTTTCATATCAAGGTCCATTATTTATTCGGCACGGACCACCATTTGATGAGATTTTTAGCCTCTCTGACCCAAAACTGTTTGATTGATTGAATGAATTCTTTTTAAGGAAGCCAGAGATCCACATTTTGTAAGGGATGGTGTCGGGGCATTCCACACTTTGGTGGCAGTGCAGTAGAAAGAGAAATTTACCCATGTTTGTTCTAGAAGTGGGTGGTACCAGATCGTTGTCGCTCCCTCTAGTATTGTGGCTGTGGGTATCACTCACTTTGGTGAAGTAGTTCAGTGGTTCTCAAACTTGTTTGTGGAAAGTCCCCCTTTTCCATTGATTCTGAATCCAAGTACGACTACATTTTGCGGAGAAAATATTGACATCAAAAGTCCAGTCAGCATGATCAAAATAAACCAGCATAATGGCAAATACGTATTGCTTTCTATTCATTAACATTTGTGCTAGTCAGTAAAATACTTTTTCTTTTCATGTTCCACCTTCAAGTACCCCCCCTAGAGGTACATAACCTCATTTGAGAAACACTGTGCTAGAGTAAGCAATCAGGCCACAACCAGCTCTGTCATAATGCAGTTATACAAATCTTTATTTGTTATACCGTTATTATGAAAAGCAGAACAAAAAAAACATTCTTCCACATGGTCATAGTCATTTATTATTGAGCATGGTGCCTAGGCATTTTCAATTATAAATGGCAGCACTTGAACAGGCTTGTCGGGTCCAGGGGCCTGAAAGTCAGGGGGGCCTTCTAGAGTAATTACTGTCTGAGACCCCCTGTTCCAGAGCCTGAATTTCAGAAGTGGAACCAAAAAGTCCATAAACAGCATATCTAGATCTAGGCTGTCTTACAACGTGTGTGTGACACTGTAGTATGACAAAGTAGGGCATTCATTTACACAAAAAATTAAATGAAAATATGAAAAATATGGAGATAGGAGGTTTCTGCCTGACGGCAACGATAGGACACCTCCCACAGGATGCTATAGGGTGATGTGAGATCCTCACTGACCACAGTTTGAACAGACACTTCTTTGGCTGACATCTCTTCAACACTTTGAAACAGGTAGCTTTTCTTTTCTCTCTTTATACAGTCACAAAAAAATCCTGCCCACTAAGACACTTACAGCAGTAGGCCTGTCCCCGACTAAGGATTTCTATAGTAGACTCTGATTTATTTTTATTTTTGTTGCATAATTCGAGTGAGATTGGCATCGGTCATCAATCTGATTCGACTGCCAATCTCGTCGAATCATGCAAAAAACATGTTATGCAATAGAGGAACATTCCATTTGGGCTGTAGGGGTGCTTAATGTCTGATTTAACATATACTTGCTTGGTTTCTCTCAATAAATCATGATATATATCCTATTTTTTCGAACTATTAGTTAATTAATATAACAAATTAGGCCAATCTCTCAGTCAAATAATGCAAAAAATATTTTTGAAAAACTTTTTCTTGCATTCGACTCAGACTCCCTCGATCGATTAGTCGACTATTTGACTAATCGAGGTCAGGCCTATACAGCAGTAATTTATTACAACGTTTCGGTCTAAATGAGCATCGTCAGGTATCAGGGGATACCTGATGAAGGTAGTTTAGACCAAAACGTTGTAATAAACTACTGCTGTGAAGACAGCGAAAAGTTGTGTCAGTCATTTAAAAAAAAAAACACACCTGTGTGAAGGTAGCGGCGCCTTTGATACATTTTGTCATCAATAAGTGTTTATAATGTGTTTATAGCCACGTGTCACATGAAGCTTGACCAATCACTTTGTTGACGTGTCTGACCAATCAGAACGTTGACGCAAAAGCCAGGTATAGAGGGCTACCGCTCTATACCTAAAGGTATAGAGCGGCTAGCGCCGCTAAAAACGTACCTAGAATACCTGTGTGAAGGTATATTCATGACATCATAGTGATGTCATGAATAGTAACATAGTGATGTCATGAATAGTGACCAATCAGAACGTTGACGGACCTGACCAATCAGAACGTTGACGGACCTGACCAATCAGAACGTTGACGGACCTGACCAATCAGAACCTTGGCGAGCCTGACCAATCAGAACGTTGACGGACCTGACCAATCAGAACCTTGGCGAGCCTGACCAATCAGAACGTTGACGGACCTGACCAATCAGAACCTTGGCGAGCCTGACCAATCAGAACGTTGACGGACCTGACCAATCAGAACCTTGGCGAGCCTGACCAATCAGAACGTTGACGGACCTGACCAATCAGAACCTTGGCGAGCCTGACCAATCAGAACGTTGACGCAAAAGCCAGGTATAGAGGGCTAATATTTAGGTATAGAGCGGCTAGCGCCGCTAAAAAAAATATATATATATATATATATATATATATATATATATATATATATATATATATATATAGTGATAAATATTGTATTGTGGACTAGTATTTAAGTAATCATAAATGGTAATAGAGTCTTATTTACCTAGAAGATAATAATACTAATGTAGGTAGAAATTAAGACAGCTAAGAAATGGTGTGATGAAACAAAGCATGTGCCTTTTTTTTTTAGGACGATTGAGATTATAGCATGGATTTGTCTGGTCGAAACAGCTCGCAGGACGTCGAGGTGGAGGACAATTATTCTGAAGATTCTGAATATAATATCAAGGATGAACAACTAAAAACATCTGTCAAGATCGTGTGCCTCGTCATTTACAGCCTGGTCTTTGTGCTTGGCGTGTTGGGGGACGGAGTTGTCATCTGGGTGACGGGCTTCAAAATGAAGAAAACCATCAACACCGTTTGGTACCTCAACCTCGCTGTGGCCGACTTCCTCTTCACAGCCCTCCTGCCCCTGAGAATCACAGAAAGGGCTCTGGACGGCTTCTGGCCTTTTGGTAAATTCATGTGCAAACTGCCTGGCATACATCAACAGTTGCGTGAACCCGCTGTTGTACGTGTTCATGGGTCAGGATTTCAAGAATGAAGTTAGCAGATCTGTCCTAAAAGTGCTGGAGAACGCCTTCTCTGAAGAGATGCCTCAGACCAACACTTCCACCAACACAGGGGCCACCAGTCAAGAGACTGCCTTGTCTGAGGCACAGGTTTAGGGTTATCTTTGAATTGATTTTAATTTGGCTTTTTTTCTCAGTACATTCTCAGAGCTTGAAACAGTTATGAAAAATAACATGTTGAAGTTAGAGTTTTAAAACCAGTATTGTTTGGAGGTTCTCTTTGACATGCTTCTTTAATGGTAGATTTCCCCCTCCCTGCCCTCCTTCCGTTTTCTTCTTCTCCCTTTCTGAATCAACAGCAAAATGGTGGAGCTAACGCAAAACAAAATCACCCACTTCTTTACACATGTAAACCAGTGATGTGACAATAAAGCTGATTCTTCATTTTCTTGATTCAGGTGTGAGTTGTAACACACATTTAATTTGATGTTTGTTTGTTTGTTTGTTTTGGCCATTGGATTTGTATTTGGCAGGAATATGATGACGATGATGCTGCTGCACATTGCATTTTGCTTTATTTGCAACTAGAAAATTGTTTAGCCATATTTATAAGGCCTACAGTATATTCGAAATACCTGCCTATACCCAGAGCTGTGTCAGCCATGGGGTGCAGCTGTCAGGACATGAGGAAGCTGTGGGGGGAGGGGGGGGGGGGTAGAGTTTGTACGACAGATGGTGCAACTGTTTCACTTTATGCTTTGGACTATAAGTCTTGAACCGTAGACGGGGCCGGATCCTGAGTCCATGGGCCCCTGGGCCTGAAACTGTCTCAGGGCCCCAACACACTATGCATACATTGAATGTACATTGACATGGTTAGGCTTAGATACATGGATAGGCTTAGACATCAATCCCTGGCCTTTATTGACCCTGGAGGTGCTGAGTGGCCTTAAGCGGAGGAACAAGCGCGGTGGACGACAACGCAGGTGTGGGAAAGGAAGTCAACAACCTGCCAGCAGCATCATCAACCTGATGCTGCTGGCAACCACAACTTCCTCTTGCTCACTGACTTGCAAGCTAGCTGTCGATCTTTTTTTGTCACATGACCCGTTGCTAGGGCATTAGCTGAAGTGTTTTAACCATTGGGGAAGCTACACCATATTAGGTTTGTCGGATATAATCAACATTGTATAAATACTGCTGTATAATTCTGTGGGGGGTTCCAGTTGTTACTATAAATAGAACTCTGCATTTTGTGTGTTTCCTGAACAGAGAGGTTTATAGTGTCACAGTTGAAAACTTCTCTGTGCGGGGCATGCTTTATAAGGGGTGCAACAGCACACCTACACGTATTGGGTTTACATTTATAGGGTTTAAGTCTTTGCTGAAACTATCAAGTGTAGCAGAAATTAGTTGAGTTTTAATCTCTTCTAATTGTGTCAGGCCATTAGAACATACAATCCACACAACTGCCTGTCTTGTTAATAATAATACTTTAACTTGTTTTTGTGATTTGACAAGAATTGTGTACCGTTCATGAAACTGAATGGCATTTTGTGGCTTTAAGTATGTATTTGTGTCATCAACAACTGCAGTGATGGGGAGGGAACTTGGCAGACTGTATATATATACACAATACTTTTTTTTCATGTTCCACCTTCTCTCAAGTACCCCCTCTAGTACCCCCATTTGAGAAACACTGAGGTAGTTAGTCAGCTCAGCCCTTTTCATTTCGAGAACCCCCAGTTTGATGTGCATTAGGTCACATACCACCATTTGATACCATGTAATATCTCTTGGACCCCAATCTACACTGTAAAATACTCAGTGCTTATTTAACTCTGAGAGTGCACAATGTACACATGGAACTAAATGGACCTCTGGCTTCAATTTGTACACTCTGAGTTACAGTCCCTTAAGATTCCATTTGGACCCCTGGTGGTGCCTGGACCCGACGTTGAGAAACAGTGCAATAGGCCCATTTAGAGTTGACATCACTGCAATTGCATGCGCATCATGGTACGTTCTCATATTGATGATATTTGGGCAAGAACAGAGGATAGATAGAAGGCTTTGTATGCTATGCGGCCTTCAAATACAGTATAGTTTAAAGTACGTGTTACGTCTGTGACGCCCACCTATCGTCCACCCATAAGTCATGAGTGCAGATATCCGTAGGAATTGGGGTGGCTGTTAAAAAGGCCTTTCACGGCATCTGTATCAGGTTGCTATACTGTAGTTCATTAATCAAAGAACTTAGACTCCAGTCTGAGAACAGTGGCCTTGGGCAAGACTGATCCGGAACTCCATATTTGGGCATGGCTGACATATCTGACATCGCTGAGTGTCAAGGGAGCTTAAAACTGGAATGCACATAATAAGGATAAGGATATCCGCACAGCGGTGTCGACCACAGACCTCCGTTTTTTTAGTTTTCACCGCACACCAGAGCCTTTACTAACCTTCACTGCCGTTCCTTGCCCTCTTCAACGGGGTCAGCTCCTAGTCGACCTGTTTTTAATATGGAAAATCTTCTAGCCTAGACAGAACTCTACACCGACCTTAACAGTGGCCATGTATAGGAGTATGTCATCACAGGAGGGCAGTGTTGACAACGAACAGCCCACGCTTCTGGAAGAAGGAGAGAGGTCCCAGTCTACCCTGGCCTCACCACAAGGCATGGTTAGCTTTGACAATGACCCGTTGTCACTCCTAGAAGGATTTTTTGGCACGGTGGTCTATCGGTCTATCTGTCTCTAAACCGTAATATTACAATTTTGGCACTCAATGTGTCAATAGTCATTTAGCAAAACTTTTGAAGATATTTTATATTCCATCCTGATTGACTAAGACTGGCTCCCAAAGTTTGCAGGAGTTCTCTGTTTACGAACATAATACCTCAAATCATGGACACAGCGATTTCCGTGAAATTTTGCCAACATTACCACTAGGCCGAGGAAGAAATGCCAGTTGAATTTTTTTAAATCACCAAAACAGGCCGATTTTTGTTATTACCTATAACTGCACCGATCTGTGTAAAATGTTCATGTGCACTCACCAAAGAAAAACGTTTGCAAAAAAACGTTTTGAAATTTCACGCAAATCTGTACACATTGGCCGTTTCTCAATACCCGAACTTGGGAAGCACGGACTTGCGTCCTTGGAAGTTCAGACTTGCAAGTTCGCCTCGGTAGTATAAACTTGCGAGAACGCGAGGACGGGAGTACGGTAGTACGGTAGTTGGAACGCACCGACACCGTTCTCGGTGACGTCACCACCTCAGCTCGTCCACAGTGTGGATATGCTCAGAGCAGATCTCCAAGCTAACAACGCATTGCTGAGCGACGCGGCGTTAGTTTGTAGATCTGTTTTTTTGCACAACAGAACATAACGTACATTTTACAATATAATGATTAACACATTAACACATTGGAAAATATAGTGCCGTCATTGTGGATTATATTAGTTAAAAGCAAATAGCCTAAGTAGACTACACTAATTAACAATAGCTGCACATCAAAAGAAGTTAAAACTTACATTCACACATACAAAAGTCAAAGTGGCCTAGTCAGACAAAATCGCACACAAATAAGAGTGGACCTCAAATTTTATTTCCAAAATATAAATAACCAGAGTGAAATTGATGGAATGACAAAATAAAAAATACATGAATGATGTACAGACGTATGACATGAATCAAGCTTGATAAATATTAATAAACACCAGTGGTGGAAAGTAACTAAGTATATTTACTTAAGTACTATAAGTCCAATTTTGAGGTAGTTTTACTTTACTGGTATATCTCCAATTTTCAGTAGCCTACTCTTACTCCACTATGCCTCAGAGGCAAATGTTGTACCTTTACTCCACTACAGTTATTTGAAAACTTATTTGAAATACTAGTTACTTTGTAGATTTAGATTATTATTACAAAACATACATTAACCACTTGAGCCATATCTATATTTCGGCCATTAGAAAATAGCCGATCTACAAGCTCACTTGTAGGTCTGCTATTTTCAAAAGATTTCTATACATTTTATACATTAGAAAAACTTGTGAAATGGGACATTCTGCATAAGGATTACTTTCAACTTTTGGTATTTAAGTTATATACCAATACTTTTGTACTTTTACTCAAGTACATTTTTAATTCCGGACTTTTGCTTGTAACAGAGTATTTCTACATTGCAGTATTGTTACTTTTACTCAAGTTAAAAATGTGAGTACTTTTTCCACAACACAACTGATAAACACATGCATATTTCTCTGGATGAAGTCCTCTTGCTTGGTGAAAAGTCTCGTTGACAGCTCAGCGCAGAATGAACTCCCTCCCTGGACGCATACCTTCAATTGAAGTAAAATAACGTTAATACTACTCGCATAAACACATATCAAACATTAGTCAGAGGCAGTTCTATCTCCCCAAAATTGGCTGAGACTATAGAAGTCCAATAAATATATCCACAACTAATTAGATCTCATTTGAACCACTACAAAGACGACCCAGCTGAACCAGCGGACACTTTCAAAAGGACTGGCCGCAAATAAGGCTTCTTACGCGGGGTACAGTGGTCTGACGGGCCGGTCATCTGCGGCCGGGTTAACAGCGGCTAGCCGGCTACACAAACGTCCAAAAGTTCGGTGCACAACTCAGCCACAGATTTGAAGTTAATTAACAACATTCAAGCCTAAAATAAATCTTAAAATTACATTCTGTGGCAAAACAAAAAAATAATTCGGACATTTCTTACCGCGGTCTGTGTCCGCCATATTGGTCCTGTTTTTCAAGCGCTCCGGTCCGGTGCGGTGTTGCATTCTGGGCAATCTGTTGTGAAAAGTCCTCTGCGAGTCTAGTCTGAAGCATGCTCGGTAAAGGGGGCGGATCAAGTTCCCATCCGGGTATTTGGTCTGTACTTAGGCAAATGCGAACTTAGAATTGGAACAGTACTTTGGCAGCGACTGATGACGTATCACGAGTTCGTGAGGACGGGAGTACAGACAAGTTCGGGTATTGAGAAACGGCCTTAATCTCTATAGTCAATTAATCAAGACGGATCTGTTGATTATTTTATATTCCATCTTGATTGGCGAATTCCAAACATTGCTGGCCCACAATAACGTACCTGACCTGTGCTCCGAGAAGCATTTTTTCTAGTTTAATATATTTTCCATTATACCGTCCTGCCTACTCTGTGCAGTGCTGGAACCCAGCCTGGGAAGGTTCTTTCAATGAAATGTTTGAAGCGCTGCAGGTTTCTCTCCTTCTCCTCCTCCAGGTCCACCTCTACGTAGTGCACCACCTTTGCCAGCAGGGTGTAGCCGCCACCAAACTCGCTCTTCAGATGCTGGTGACTGCCCAGACACTTCAGCTGACAGTAGACCATAACAGCCAGCCTGGTGCACAGGGCTTCACACTCCTCCATGTTGTGTGTCGTGATGACCACGGCCTTGCCGGAGTCACTGGCACGCGTGACGGCTTCCCACAGCAGTCGTCTAGCCACGGGGTCCATACCGGTGGATGGCTCGTTCAGGAAGATGACCGGAGGCCTGCCAATCAGAGCCACTCCTGCACTCAGCTTCCTCTTGTTGCCGCCGCTGTAAGCGCCGACCAGTTTGTCAGCATGGGGCTCGAGCGACCTGAGGACGTTCTGCACACAACCAGACGCACATTTCTGTGGGGTTCCCCTGAGCCTGGCGTACATGTACGCAGCTTCTCTCTTCCCGCCATGTGATCCAGAAGAGCGTTAAACTGGGGACAGTAGCCGATGCCCCGGTGCACTTTTTTGTTGCTGCTCAGGATGCCGTGTCCATCAATGTAGGCGCTCTCGACCCCAGCATCTTAAAGGTGGCGGTTTTCCCTGCGCTGTTGAAGCCCAGCAGACCAAAGAACTCTCCTTTCCCCACGGATAGACAGCCGGTCCACGGCCAGCAGAGTCCCCAAACTGCCGGAAGCATCGGGCCCTGCCACAAGTTTGAACAGTGCGCTGTCCACCATCACAAGGCCCGTAGCCAGGGTGTGGTAGCCCGCAATGTTGAAGTACGCCATGAAGACGAGGAGTACCAGCAGGACGACAAGGCGGACCAGGAACTGGGACACCATCGCCTTCCAGTTCCTCAAGCTGTATAGTGCTCTTTTAGGAACATGGCATAGAACTGCTGCATGAATAATCTGAGCCCTGTGTTGAGCTTCATGTTGGAGAAATCCTCTGAGCTAAGCATCCGGCTGTCTGTGTTGTCCGTCATTCCACTGGTGCTGCCGGCGTCATCTGTGGTCTTCTGCTGAGAGCGCCTTCTGTGTTGGTACTGCAGCTCGGGCATTTGAATGGCCTGGATGTCCAAACTGGAATCCACCAGTTTCCCTACTCTGAGGAATACTTCCTCCATGGTGGTTACAGAAGCTCCATAGCTGGCGATGCCCAACTTCTCCCTGTTCACCTCCAGCTCAGCAAACAGCAGCTCAAACCTGTCGGTGCTCTCCTTAGGCAATATGTAGTAGAGTTCCGCTCCCACGTTGATCTCCAGCGTGGCGTTAGGGACGTGCATGTGGAACAGATGGTTGATATCAGACACATTACAGAGAGCGTCTTTCACAATAACCATGTGGTAACCGGTCCGTATTTGTTCTTGAGGAAGAGAGGCGAGCCGCAGCACTTCAGCTCTCCTCCGGCCATGATGGCCACGCGGTCGCCCTGTTGCTCTGCCTCGTCCATTAAGTGCGTGATGATCACAATGGTGCGCCCGTGCTTCTCCCCCTGCAGCAGGTCCCAGGTGGCGCGCCGCGCCCAGGAGTCCATGCCTGATGTGGGCTCGTCCAGCATCACCACTTTGGAGCTTCCGGTCAGGGCAATGCCAACCGACAGCTTTCTCTTCATGCCACCGGAGAGGGTCTTTGTGCGGGCATGGCACTTGTCCTGTAGGTTTAGGATTCCGATGATGCGATCCACTTCGGCCGGGATCCGGTCTCTGGGGAAGCCTTTCAGTTGTGCGTAGAAGAGAAGGTGCTCGCTGACAGTCAGGTTATCAAACAGGATGTTGTGTTGAGGACAGAGACCCAGGCTGCGGCGGATCAGAGCCATATCGTGACAGATGTCATAACTGTTGATGTAAGCCCGTCCACTGGTGGGCGGGAACAGACCGGTTAGCATGGACAGCAGGGTTGTCTTTCCGGCCCCGTTTTGACCCAGCAGTACAGTGATCTGTCCCTCAAACATGTTTACCGTGAGGTCCCGTACAGCCTGCAGCGTCTCGTTGCCCACTTTGAATTCCTTGGTTAGATGTTTGATCTTGACCCCGGAGACCAGTCCGGTCGGTTCCTCCTCCATGAACTCACCCTTCACAGCGCTCCCAGCGACCTCCTCTTCCTCGTTCCCGCTGACGGGAGCCGTGCGGGGGCTGCTGCGCCAGTAGGAGGGCAGGATGAAGAAGTAGTATGGCAGCGGTAGTCCGTACTCACCAGGGAAAACGGCCTCCACGTACCACGCCACCAGGCCGTACAGCAAGGCGTCCAGCAGCAGCATCCCCAGGACCTGGGCCAGGGACAATGATTTGACCCCGACATACTGAAAGTTCACAGATTCAAACAGGTTGGACCACTGGATTCCCGTGCTATTTCTTTCAGACTCTGCAAAGAGCCCAGCTCCCATAGTCATGGCCACGTTGGAAATAAGGCAGGCAGATGTATTCTTGGCATGGCACCGCAACCCAATGCTAGGCAAGATGGTCAGGATGTAGATAAAGGGGCTTGCTATTGCCGCTACATAAGCCCGTGAGAAGAAGGTACTGATCATGAAGCTGAAGTTGATGGTGGCTACAGCAAAGGTCAGCAGGAAGACAAACACCAGAGTGGGGTCACTGTAGCTCACCACAGCCGAGGGGCCCTTAACATGAATGCACAAGAGCAGAGTGACGAAGAAGACGGAGATGGAGAGGCCGAGGAGGAACGTGAGGAACCAGGCGCTCCAGTGGAGCCAGTTGCCGAGACCCATCATGCGCATGTACTCCTTGAGCCTATTCTCCTTCTCCTGCACCACGGCCCCCACCATGTTGCCCGAGGTGTAGCTGAAGCTGAGCACCAGCATTAGTGGCAGAAAATGTAGTGCATTAGTATCAGTTACAGAAATGAGGATGCCTACAAACAGCAAAGGCAAGGCAATTTCCAACAAAGTCACCAGGATCCGACGTTTCTGCAGCACATAGTTCTTCCACAGCAGCAAACCAAGCTGCTGCGTGAGACTCATCGTTATGGTGTGAGGAAATATGTTCTTGCTTCTTCCTTCACTGTCACTTGATCGATAATAAGCATTATTAATAGCCGACTGACATCACAGACGATGTCAGTATTCTTGTGACGTCAGGCATGTCCATACAGTACTTGAGCACAACTGACACACCCACAACTTCTACGTTTGAATAGAAGCCATGTTAAGCTCTCTCTCTCTCTCTCTCTCTCTCTCTCTCTCTCTCTCTCTCTCTCTCTCTCTCTCCCCCTCCCTCCTTCTCCAGTCCTCTTGAGGATGACTCTTATCTATAACTTCTCTCCTGTCTTCAGAGGACATCAACACGTTTTCATGCAGAAATACTACTTTGACTGAACTCACAGCCACAACGTATTTTATTTATACTTTTTTGTGTAACCTGTTTTTAGGCCAAGCAAGTCATTGAGAGCAATGTTATTATTCACTATGGCAGGATTGGCAAAAGGCAAAGTCTCTTGAGCTAAAGAGGTATAGGGCTAAAACAGCCTAAATGTCAAAGTGACGAGAAAAAGTAAAACATTCAAAAGACCAGCACACATCTAAAACATTTCCAACACTGCAAAGGGTTTTTTTTTCGCACCGGTTGCGACAGATGCCATTAGTGATTCATTTTCAGTGAGTGATTCATTTTCAAAAACATGTTTATTCACACCAGGAGTGCAATGCGACCTCACACATCCAAGCAAGTACAGAGGCGTTTTGTCGCTCCATGTGTGAAAAGCACCTAAAACCAGCTCTATTTGCAATAACGTTACTGGTACATGTTAAATTAAATGTGACGTAAGTGTCCCTGTATTTGTGTATATGGATCTTAAGCAAGTTTCAGGCATGTAGAGGTCTAGGGCCTATAACTGTAATAACCTATAATAGTGTGCATGTACGTTACATAGTCAGTATGATTCGGTTTTTGGAGGTATTTAAGTAGGATATTGACATATTGAAGCATCCGGCTGTCTGTTAGGTCTGTGTTGTCCGTCATTCCACCGGTGCTGCCGGTGTCATCTGTGGTCTTCTGCTGAGAGCGCCTCTGTGTTGGTACTGCAGGGCGGGCATCTGAATGGCCTGGATGTACAAACTGGAATCCACCAGTTTTCCCATTCTGAGGAATATTTCCTCCATGGTGGTTACAGAAGCTCCATAGCTGGCGATGCCCAACTTCTCCCTGTTCACCTCCAGCTCAGCAAACAGCAACTCAAACCTGTCTGTGCTCTCCTTAGACAATATGTACGAGAGTTCCGCCCCATGTTGCTGTCCAGCGTGGCGTTAGGGACGTGCATGTAAATGAAAAATCATGGAATATTCTCCATGACCTCCGTCCTCACGGTGATCGGCTGGGTACACGCACGTAGTATTGGGGGAAAACAATATCCGCTTGTGGCGATCCATTGCACAGCTTGTGGCAATTTCAATCAGGCTGGCTTTTGCCATAAAGCAAGAGAAATGGAGATATGGCTGTTTCCCTGCAGGAAATAAACAGTAAGCAAACAAGCTTTTATTTTATAAAATTAAGTCATTTCTGCTTCTCTCATTCACTCGCTGTGAAGGGACCATCCATAGGCTAGGTAAGAGCGCCATTTGGAGGAATAAAAAAAAAGAGAAAAAAAAGGACGCGTTTCCTCTTCGTTGACAGGGTGAGCCTTGGCAGAATTCGACGCGCTAACACGTCCATGGCAGTCAAAGACTACTTTAATTGAAATGCCCACGATGTGGTGTATGTCCGGGGTTGGCCAGCACACGATCACTCCACTTGCCTCCAAACTTGCCACATACTATTGATCAGTGCTCTGGCTAATAACTAGGCTTCTTTCCCCACCTTCAATGTACTTACATATTGTACAGTTAATATAAAACTAAATTATTTTTATTCAGGCACATTTTTGCCACTTTCTTTGGCCGCTAGGACCCCACCCCACTGTGCATGTGTGACATAGGCGCACAGCATGAGTGACATGGGCGCACACTGTTACCAAGGTTTCCGACGCTTAGCGGAAAACCACCTAATTTGGAGCACAATGCCAGCGTGAAATTGCCTTAAGGGAGGATGGGCATGCGGAAAAACCACATCGTCAAATCAGTCAGCCATATATGGCCATAAACGGGACAAGAAATTGCCTTACGGGAGGATGGGCAGGCAGACTAGGTGTTCACTCTCCATTCCGACATCTCACCACTCCGACTAGTGGCTTCCGCGTGCGGTTAGGGTTAGGGTTAGGGTTAGGTATAGGGTTCGTCAACGTCGGAAAAGCGACATGTCGGAAAGGAGAAATGCACCCGGCAGACTAACCACATCGTCAAATCAGTCACCCATATATGGCCATAAACGGGACAAGGACTGACGGATAGAAATCTCCATATATGGCCATATCAGTTGGATCACTGGTGCAACGTAGATGTGAGGGCCGCGAAGCAGCCTTAACCTCTAGCATCGGGCCCTGAACCTCTAGCATCGGGCCCTGCCACAAGTTTGAACAGTGCGTTGTCCACCATCACAAGGGCCATAGCCTCTGAGCTGAGCATCCGGCTGTCTGTGAGGTCTGTGTTGTCCGTCATTCCATCGGTGCTGCCGGTGTCATCTGTGGTCTTCTGCTGAGAGCGCCTCTGTGTTGGTACTGCAGGGCGGGCATCTGAATGGCCTGGATGTCCAAACTGGAATCCACCAGTTTTCCCATTCTGAGGAATATTTCCTCCATGGTGGTTACAGAAGCTCCATAGCTGGCGAATCTGGTGATGCCCAACTTCTCCCTGTTCACCTCCAGCTCAGCAAACAGCAACTCAAACCTGTCGGTGCTCTCCTTAGACAATATGTACGAGAGTTCCGCCCCATGTTGCTGTCCAGCGTGGCGTTAGGGACGTGCATGTAAATGAAAAATCATGGAATATTCTCTGTGACCTCCGTCCTCACGGTGATCGGCTGGGTACACGCACGTAGTATTGGGGGAAAACAATATCCGCTTGCGGCGATCCATTGCACAGCTTGTGGCAATTTCAATCAGGCTGGCTTTTGCCATAAAGCAAGAGAAATGGCTGTTTCCCCGCAGGAAATAAACAGTAAGCAAACAAGCTTTTATTTTATAAACTTAAGTAATTTCTGCTTCTCTCATTCACTCGCTGTGAAGGGACCATCCATAGGCTAGGTAAGAGCGCCATTTGGAGGAATAAAAAAAAAAAGGAGAAAAAAAAGGACGCGTTTCCTCTTCGTTGACAGGGTGAGCCCTGGCAGAATTCGACGCGCTAACACGTCCATGGCAGTCAAAGACTACTTTAATTGAAATGCCCACGCTGTGGTGTATGTCCGGGGTTGGCCAGAACACGATCACTCCACTTGCCTCTGGGGGTATAATACCTAGGCTTCTGACCCCAACTTCAATGTACTTACATATGGTACAGTTAATATAAAACTAAATTATTTTTATTTAGGCAGACATTTTTAGACACTTGTTTTTGGCCGCTAGGACCCCACCCTACTGCGCATGTGTGAAACAGGATGTTGTATTGAGGACAGAGACCTAGGCTGCGGCGGATCAGAGCCATATCGTGACAGATGTCATAACCGTTGATCTTAAAGCTGAAGTTGATGGAAAAATAGTGCAATCCGACCCAAAACAATGAGGATGCCTGAGAACAGCAAAGGCAGGGCCATTTCCAACACAGTCACCAGGATCTGACGTTTCCACAGCTTCCAGTTTCCAATATGCTCTAGGGTACCAGCCGCAGAAGGAGGTCTCCGTTCTCAGGGCCATATAATATTTCTATGCAATATTGTGATGCTCTGGATGCCATTCATTCATTCCAAAACACTCAACTGCGAGACGGTCACACTCACATAAAAACTGCTCACATTCATTGTTAGCGCAGAAATTCTCCTGATCGGAGAACATCTTCCCATCGTCGCAGACTATCTTCTTACCGTGATCACAGTACCATTTGTAGTGTCGGGCCCAAGGGTCAAACCAGCACTTCATGTTGTCTACAAAGTGCTTCCAGCAGAGATCATGTTTTCTGCAGCATTCGTCGAGAGGACAAACTGGCCTTCCATGGCCCCCGTCTCCACAGAAATTTCCATAGTCGACATACCAAACCGCATTGAGGCACGTGCTACAACAGAAATTGATCATGTTACTGAACTGGCCTATGCTCCGTTCATCGCGTCGGGTCATGTTGACCACTTCAGGAGAGATTTTGTCCAAGTCTTCGGGGATGTAACTGCTCGTGAGGTGGGGCTTGAGTTTGCCCTCGGTGAAGAGTGTGCAGAATTGGATGATGTTGTCAGTGGTGATGGCCTCGTTCTCTGGTTTGTACTGGTTTGTCATCTCATCTTCCAGGGTAATGAGACGGATGGCAGGGCAATTCTCCACCTTCACACCAAAGATCTGCATGATGTTCTTGTTGTCATTCATGTTAGTGTCCATGAAGACAAACATGATCTTGTCCTTGAAGCCTTCTGCTGCCTTCTTGAATTGGTCAATGTTGTGCCTAAAGTCAGTAGCAGCCTTGGACATGAACATAAAGATATGGGACTTGAATTCTTCACCGAAGATCTTAGTGACAGTCTGGACTGAGAACTCAGTAACCAGAGGCAGCTGGTTGGCCTTATCAAAGGCTAGGAGATTGGCTTCGGTAAGCTCCCCACCAAAGATGTTACGACCGTCATCGAACTTCTTGAAGAGGACCACGGAGTCTTTGGACACCTCAAACTTTGAGTACACTGCATCATCAGAGGTCATCCCAAATGGAATATCATCTACGGCTTCTGATCCTTTAATGAAGGCTTTAGAGTCCTCTGATTCAGAATCTTTGAAGAAGCCAATGACTGCCACCTCGTTTGCGATCATAGACGCAGGCATAGGTACTGCCTGCGTGACATCGGCCAGGGTGGAAACAGCTGGGCCTGTGCGATTCTTAAGCCACTTGACAATGTCATAAGCCTGCCTGCCATCCATGTGTGACTCCTTTTCTCCTCCCTTGAAGAACACGATGGTCGGGTATTTCCGGACTTCATACTCCTGGGCCAGCTCCGTCTCTCCTGTGGCGTCTACTTTACCAAGGCGAATAGCTGAACCCTCTGCCTTCAGCAAGCGGGCCGCCTTGGCATACTCCGGGGCCAGTTCTTTGCAGTGGCCACACCATGGGGCATAGAATTCTACTAGAATGTTGGGGTGAACTTTCAATGCCGCATCAAAGTTACTTTTTCTCAGCACCAGGACATTGTCTTCCTCTGTGATCAGGGCTGACCCACTGCTGGTCACAAGCAGCGAGCTGGCCATAAGCAGTGCATAGAGGACAAACTTAGACATGGTTAACAAGCCTTTCTTAAAGATCATGGAAACGAGCGTCTCTGCTTGAACTGAAAACCGTTATAAAGGTTCTTTCTAGTGCTACAATTGAACTTGGCTTCACTAAATCAAGTCCACTTCAGTGTGGCGTCGCCACGTTTATTTATACCCCCAAACTCTGTGGTCGGTGCATCACAGCCGTGCTCTAATTGGACAGAGATGTTGACATAATGATTGCCATATATGGTATGAGATCAAGTACTCCTATTTACAGCGTAACTGTGTAAGATGAGAGGTCTACATTGATGTATGACATACATCAAGGGCTAATGTACAGACTTTCCCGTGCACACTGCTATTAGGCCAAAAATCTTTGTGTGATAGGCACTTTATTTTTATATTTTTACATTAACCACTTGAACCCTCACATCCCTATTCTGGGAGGAACATTAGCTGAATATAGCCGATCTACAAGCTGTGAGCTTGTAGATTGGCTACTTTCGGCTAATAGGTTTGGTGTACAGGGAAAAAAGAGAAGACCAAGTACCGAGCCAAAGGTCAAGTTTACAAAGTATTGAGGGTTTAAGTCGTTAAATGTATGAAAACACACATTTAACATGAATACAATATGTAGTCCCTGCTCCAACTTTCTCTCAGCCAAGGGGTCCTTGGAAAACATTGAAGACCCCTGCTGTACAGGCTATAGTCTCATCAGCTCTATTCTTACTGTATGATTTAGCAGTGTTTCCCAGATTGGGTAACTGTAATTTCAGTTCCATAGAGTGGATTATTAATTTATTATATTAATGCCTATCTGCAACATAATTGAAACGGCGGGATTGGCCGCAGTTAGTTTGTCTCTGTACCAGATGGCACTCCCGTCTCATTTTCATATGTCAAGTTAGACTGCTATGCTACTGAATCATCTCCGTGTATTATAAAAGCCTTTCATGACTTTTTGTAATGCCAATCTGCGAAAAACAAAAACAAAGAAAAGAAAGACAAAATGAATTCTCTGTAAAGTGATGTTTTTTTTAGGAGCACTGAAAACACTTGGTGTTATTTAGGTATTATTGATTATGGCATTTAATGTATTTTATTTACTTAGTATTCCATTCACTGTGTAATATAAACCTGGATATTTTGGTGTCTTTTGGAATACAAAATGTATAAATACCTGTGACTGAGGATGATGACATTTTACAATTTCAGTTCCAGAGAAAAAACATTCTTTATGAAAAACATTTATTTATGAAATTAGAAACCAAAATGTTATACATTTAAAAACAGTGAAAATAGCAGATCTACAAGCTCGCAATTTATAGTGATGCAATGCATTGTAAGCTTGTTGCCTACATTGGCTATTTTCATAGTTTTTGAAAATATCCGCTTGTGGCGATCCATTGCACAGCTTGTGGCAATTTCAATCAGGCTGGCTTTTGCCATAAAGCAAGAGAAATGGAGATATGGCTGTTTCCCTGCAGGAAATAAACAGTAAGCAAACAAGCTTTTATTTTATAAAATTAAGTCATTTCTGCTTCTCTCATTCACTCGCTGTGAAGGGACCATCCATAGGCTAGGTAAGAGCGCCATTTGGAGGAATAAAAAAAAAAAGGAGAAAAAAAAGGACGCGTTTCCTCTTCGTTGACAGGGTGAGCCTTGGCAGAATTCGACGCGCTAACACGTCCATGGCAGTCAAAGACTACTTTAATTGAAATGCCCACGCTGTGGTGTATGTCCGGGGTTGGCCAGCACACGATCATTCCACTTGCCTCCAAACTTGCCACATACTATTGATCAGTGCTCTGGCTAATAACTAGGCTTCTTTCCCCACCTTCAATGTACTTACATATTGTACAGTTAATATAAAACTAAATTATTTTTATTCAGGCACATTTTTGCCACTTTCTTTGGCCGCTAGGACCCCACCCCACTGTGCATGTGTGACATAGGCGCACAGCATGAGTGACATGGGCGCACACTGTTACCAAGGTTTCCGATGCTTAGCGGAAAACCACCTAATTTGGAGCACAATGCCAGCGTGAAATTGCCTTAAGGGAGGATGGGCATGCGGAAAAACCACATCGTCAAATCAGTCAGCCATATATGGCCATAAACGGGATAAGAAATTGCCTTACGGGAGGATGGGCAGGCAGACTAACCACATCGTCAAATCAGTCACCCATATATGGCCATAAACGGGACAAGGACTGACGGATAGAAATCTCCATATACGGCCATATCAGTTGGATCACTGGTGCAACGTAGATGTGAGGGCCGCGAAGCAGCCTTAACCTCTAGCATCGGGCCCTGAACCTCTAGCATCGGGCCCTGCCACAAGTTTGAACAGTGCGTTGTCCACCATCACAAGGGCCATAGCCTCTGAGCTGAGCATCCGGCTGTCTGTGAGGTCTGTGTTGTCCGTCATTCCATCGGTGCTGCCGGTGTCATCTGTGGTCTTCTGCTGAGAGCGCCTCTGTGTTGGTACTGCAGGGCGGGCATCTGAATGGCCTGGATGTCCAAACTGGAATCCACCAGTTTTCCCATTCTGAGGAATATTTCCTCCATGGTGGTTACAGAAGCTCCATAGCTGGCGAGGCGATGCCCAACTTCTCCCTGTTCACCTCCAGCTCAGCAAACAGCAACTCAAACCTGTCGGTGCTCTCCTTAGACAATATGTACGAGAGTTCCGCCCCATGTTGCTGTCCAGCGTGGCGTTAGGGACGTGCATGTAAATGAAAAATCATGGAATATTCTCTGTGACCTCCGTCCTCACGGTGATCGACTGGTTACACGCACGTAGTATTGGGGGAAAACAATATCCGCTTGCGGCGATCCATTGCACAGCTTGTGGCAATTTCAATCAGGCTGGCTTTTGCCATAAAGCAAGAGAAATGGCTGTTTCCCCGCAGGAAATAAACAGTAAGCAAACAAGCTTTTATTTTATAAACTTAAGTAATTTCTGCTTCTCTCATTCACTCGCTGTGAAGGGACCATCCATAGGCTAGGTAAGAGCGCCATTTGGAGGAATAAAAAAAAAAAGGAGAAAAAAAAAGGACGCGTTTCCTCTTCGTTGACAGGGTGAGCCCTGGCAGAATTCGACGCGCTAACACGCCATGGCAGTCAAAGACTACTTTAATTGAAATGCCCACGCTGTGGTGTATGTCCGGGGTTGGCCAGAACACGATCACTCCACTTGCCTCTGGGGGTATAATACCTAGGCTTCTGACCCCAACTTCAATGTACTTACATATGGTACAGTTAATATAAAACTAAATTATTTTTATTTAGGCAGACATTTTTAGACACTTGTTTTTGGCCGCTAGGACCCCACCCTACTGCGCATGTGTGACATAGGCTGCGCATGTGTGAAACAGGATGTTGTATTGAGGACAGAGACCTAGGCTGCGGCGGATCAGAGCCATATCGTGACAGATGTCATAACCGTTGATCGCAAACCTGAAGTTGATGGAAAAATAGTGCAATCCGACCCAAAACAATGAGGATGCCTGAGAACAGCAAAGGCAGGGCCATTTCCAACACAGTCACCAGGATCCGACGTTTCCACAGCTTCCAGTTTCCAATATGCTCTAGGGTACCAGCCGCAGAGGGAGGTCTCCGTTCTCAGGGCCATACAATATTTCTATGCAATATTGTGATGCTCTGGATGCCATTCATTCATTCCAAAACACTCAACTGCGTGACGGTCACACTCACATAAAAACTGCTCACATTCATTGTTAGCGCAGAAATTCTCCTGATCGGAGAACATCTTCCCATCGTCGCAGACTATCTTCTTACCGTGATCACAGTACCATTTGTAGTGTCGGGCCCAAGGGTCAAACCAGCACTTCATGTTGTCTACAAAGTGCTTCCAGCAGCGATCATGATTTCTGCAGCATTCGTCGAGAGGACAAACTGGCCTTCCATGGCCCCCGTCTCCACAGAAATTTCCATAGTCGACATACCAAACCGCATTGAGGCACGTGCTACAACAGAAATTGATCATGTTACTGAACTGGCCTATGCTCCGTTCATCGCGTCGGGTCATGTTGACCACTTCAGGAGAGATTTTGTCCAAGTCTTCGGGGATGTAACTGCTCGTGAGGTGGGGCTTGAGTTTGCCCTCGGTGAAGAGTGTGCAGAATTGGATGATGTTGTCAGTGGTGATGGCCTCGTTCTCTGGTTTGTACTGGTTTGTCATCTCATCTTCCAGGGTAATGAGACGGATGGCAGGGCAATTCTCCACCTTCACACCAAAGATCTGCATGATGTTCTTGTTGTCATTCATGTTAGTGTCCATGAAGACAAACATGATCTTGTCCTTGAAGCCTTCTGCTGCCTTCTTGAATTGGTCAATGTTGTGCCTAAAGTCAGTAGCAGCCTTGGACATGAACATAAAGATATGGGACTTGAATTCTTCACCGAAGATCTTAGTGACAGTCTGGACTGAGAACTCAGTAACCAGAGGCAGCTGGTTGGCCTTATCAAAGGCTAGGAGATTGGCTTCGGTAAGCTCCCCACCAAAGATGTTACGACCGTCATCGAACTTCTTGAAGAGGACCACGGAGTCTTTGGACACCTCAAACTTTGAGTACACTGCATCATCAGAGGTCATCCCAAATGGAATATCATCTACGGCTTCTGATCCTTTAATGAAGGCTTTAGAGTCCTCTGATTCAGAATCTTTGAAGAAGCCAATGACTGCCACCTCGTTTGCGATCATAGACGCAGGCATAGGTACTGCCTGCGTGACATCGGCCAGGGTGGAAACAGCTGGGCCTGTGCGATTCTTAAGCCACTTGACAATGTCATAAGCCTGCCTGCCATCCATGTGTGACTCCTTTTCTCCTCCCTTGAAGAACACGATGGTCGGGTATTTCCGGACTTCATACTCCTGGGCCAGCTCCGTCTCTCCTGTGGCGTCTACTTTACCAAGGCGAATAGCTGAACCCTCTGCCTTCAGCAAGCGGGCCGCCTTGGCATACTCCGGGGCCAGTTCTTTGCAGTGGCCACACCATGGGGCATAGAATTCTACTAGAATGTTGGGGTGAACTTTCAATGCCGCATCAAAGTTACTTTTTCTCAGCACCAGGACATTGTCTTCCTCTGTGATCAGGGCTGACCCACTGCTGGTCACAAGCAGCGAGCTGGCCATAAGCAGTGCATAGAGGACAAACTTAGACATGGTTAACAAGCCTTTCTTAAAGATCATGGAAACGAGCGTCTCTGCTTGAACTGAAAACCGTTATAAAGGTTCTTTCTAGTGCTACAATTGAACTTGGCTTCACTAAATCAAGTCCACTTCAGTGTGGCGTCGCCACGTTTATTTATACCCCCAAACTCTGTGGTCGGTGCATCACAGCCGTGCTCTAATTGGACAGAGATGTTGACATAATGATTGCCATATATGGTATGAGATCAAGTACTCCTATTTACAGCGTAACTGTGTAAGATGAGAGGTCTACATTGATGTATGACATACATCAAGGGCTAATGTACAGACTTTCCCGTGCACACTGCTATTAGGCCAAAAATCTTTGTGTGATAGGCACTTTATTTTTATATTTTTACATTAACCACTTGAACCCTCACATCCCTATTCTGGGAGGAACATTAGCTGAATATAGCCGATCTACAAGCTGTGAGCTTGTAGATTGGCTACTTTCGGCTAATAGGTTTGGTGTACAGGGAAAAAAGAGAAGACCAAGTACCGAGCCAAAGGTCAAGTTTACAAAGTATTGAGGGTTTAAGTCGTTAAATGTATGAAAACACACATTTAACATGAATACAATATGTAGTCCCTGCTCCAACTTTCTCTCAGCCAAGGGGTCCTTGGAAAACATTGAAGACCCCTGCTGTACAGGCTATAGTCTCATCAGCTCTATTCTTACTGTATGATTTAGCAGTGTTTCCCAGATTGGGTAACTGTAATTTCAGTTCCATAGAGTGGATTATTAATTTATTATATTAATGCCTATCTGCAACATAATTGAAACGGCGGGATTGGCCGCAGTTAGTTTGTCTCTGTACCAGATGGCACTCCCGTCTCATTTTCATATGTCAAGTTAGACTGCTATGCTACTGAATCATCTCCGTGTATTATAAAAGCCTTTCATGACTTTTTGTAATGCCAATCTGCGAAAAACAAAAACAAAGAAAAGAAAGACAAAATGAATTCTCTGTAAAGTGATGTTTTTTAGGACAGCTCAAGCGAAGCGAGCTGTCCTCTATGGAGAGAGATGAAAGGCAACTGAGGTATGTGGGATGTAACCTCTGCAGGCTTATAAAGAGAGGAGGTGGCTTAGGCGAAAAAGGGGCGTAACGGGGCGTGATTTGGTCAGGGACTCTCTGTTTGTGGGAAAAAGTGGGCCGGCTTGCTAAAAAAGGGTCTGGTTGCCACCGATTGGTTGCTGCAACTTGGATTCATGCAGGGAGACGCCCCCTCTTTGCTCCAAACACCGATTGGTTGCTGCAACTTGGATTCATGCAGGGAGACGCCCCCTCTTTGCTCCGAAAAATTTGGAACGGCTGCCTGTTGTCACAGGCACTCAGGCACTGCAGAGAAGTAGACACAGTGGTGGAAAAAGTACTCAAATTCTTTACTTAAGTAAAAGTACCAATACTGCAATATAAAAATACTCCGTTACAAGTAAAAGTCCAGAATTAAAAATGTACTTGAGTAAAAGTACAAAAGTATTGGCATCAAAATGTACTTAAAGTACCAAAAGTAAAAGTACTAAATATTTGAAAATAGCCGATCTACAAATATTTGAAAATAGCCGATCTACAAGCTCACAAGGCGTCGCGATGCGACGCGTTGTGAGCTTGTAGATCTGCTATTTTCAAATAGCCTATAGGTATGAAATAGGGCTAAAGTGGTTAATGTATATTTCATTATATCATAGTTTATATCTGAAAAGTAACTAGTAACTAAAGTTTTCAACTAAATGTAGAGTAAAAGTGCAATATTTGCCTCTGAGATGTAGTGGAGTAGAAGTAAAAGTATTGTAAATTGGAAATACTCAAGTAAAGTACAAATACCTCAAAACTGTACTCAAGTACAGTACTTTAGTAAATGTACTTAGTTACTTTCCACCACTGAGTAGACATGTAGACTATGGAGGCATCAGAATTTTGTATTAAATTATAGAATGCACCAAAACATTAATAAGTGTTGACTTGAATCTATTTAAGCCACAATAAAGCCCCGCTTTTATTTTTGATTTTTATTTGGGGTTTATTTAGCATAGTTTTAGATGATTTTCTGTGCACATTTCTTCATTTAAGCATCGCGAGCTGCGAACGGCCTTTTTGCATGTAGTTGAAGCGCAAGGGGCGGCGGGGGGGAGAGAGTCGCAGATAGACAGCTGGAGAGTTGAATAACCTCCTCTTCAAATAACCAGATTTATTTACCAAAGTAGCCTATGTAGGCGACCTACATGTTTATGTTTTAGCTTAGACACGGGTAGCCTACAATAGTTGGTAGATGATTGGTAAATTATTAACCATGACAACGACTCAAAGACTTTTATTTTGTACTTTCTTGAACCACAAGCATATCGCTGCACCAGTAGGCTACATGAGAGAGAAAAAGGGGGGGGGGGACCACTTGATACACAAAAACAAAGCTGGCAATGTATTGCTAATATCCAGGGATGCTTTGTTAGGCTACAGAGTGCAAAGCACTACATTTAGCCAGTGAGAATTGCAGTGTACATAAAGTGCGCTCGGAAAGGTTTATTTTAGGAGCGCTTTGTGATGCACCGTGCAGTCAAATCCGCGGTGTCAATAAATTCCACTGCCCGCTCTTTGATGAGTCCTCCATCCTCCATGAATCGAATACAAACTGCAACTAGTTCCCGTTTGGAAAGCGGGAAATCTTTATACGCGAGTAGGCCTATTGCAAAATATTGTCCAATGTCCACTGAGTTCAGCCTTTATTTTACCAAGCAGGACTGATGCTGCAGCCTGAAGCAGCTTGCCCTGAAAGTGGTTTAGGCGACCGTTCGTTTAGGCGTCCTCGCGTCGCTGAGTTTGCTCTGGACAAACTTTTTTTTTTACGCTGGTGCCATTGCTGCCTCTCTGCTGTCTCAAGAATCAAACATGAAGAGAACGAGGCCACTCAGGCCAGGACATGTGTGTGGTGTTTATATTGTGCGCTTATGTCAATAAACCGGTTCTGTGAAATGGGATTCTGAGAATACACATTGGCTCAATTGCTCAAAAGACCCAACATCCTCCAGACACGCAGGACGTAGAGAGAGAATGGATGTGTATTACGTTATTTGTCAGCCTTAAGTATAGGGGCGATATTCATAGTAAATACACAAAAAGCTGTCTGGCGGAGTTAAGGCACAGTGGCCCTCATTTATCAACGCGGTGTAGCCCGAATAATGAACGTACGGCGATATCACCGCACCTTTCGGCATTTATCAATATATCCTGACGTGGGCTTCATCCTACTTTACGCTGAGATCTCACGTCTGGTCGAGACCAATTGTTGACGTTGGCTGCGCCCGTTTATTCCATTCTAGACCTGCGGAGCAGACGGTCTGACAGGCATCTGGACACATATATCCACTCCAAAATGTATATCTACACTAATAAATAATCCCTGTGAAAATATAACATTTTATAAAGTAATTTAAACAAACTGCTTTAACAGTCATTCGGTTAGGCTTGCAGATCTGCATGGCTGCGTTGGCTATTTGAAAATAGCAGATCTACAAGCTCACAACAGGTCCCATCACTACGCGTTGTGAGCTTGTAGATCTGCTATTTTCAGCGCAGCAGCGATTCTGCGAGATAATTTTCGGGAGCCCCGAGTCCCCGACATTCTTTTCATGGACAGTGAGGTCCAGAGAGAGAGAGAGAGAGAGAGAGAGAGAGAGAGAGAGAGAGAGAGAGAGAGATAACCACGATAACGCAATGGTGATTATGAACCACGTACCCAAACCCGTTAAAGGCTGCTTTTCCCAAGCTGAACTATACTATTGTTCAATGAAAAGCATTGTAATCCGATTAGTGGCCATTTTTTCATAATGTATTCGAGTGCAATACACCTACCAACCGATAGGGTCACTCTGTTAAAAGCATATGGCCACCGATCAGATTAAAATGCTTTTTATTGAACAATACGGATGATACAGGTACTTTTGAGAGCCCATATATACATGTAACCTCCGTCGCCATGGGATAAGCACTTTATCTTTGAAATATGAACGTTTATGTAGATGTACGGGTCATAAATGGAGAAAGTGCAAACACTAGGTTGAAGTTCATCCATGACGGTCGTGACAGTCGACCGTCGTGTATCCGTGGCTATTACTCCCTCTAACATTTCCCATGTTTTTAGCAGTGGTGGAAAAAGTACTCAAATTCTTTACTTAAGTAAAAGTACCAATACTGCAATATAGAAATACTCTTGTTACAAGTAAAAGTCCAGAATTCAAAATTTACTTGAGTAAAAGTACAAAAGTATTGGCATCAAAATGCACTTAAAGTACCAAAAGTAAAAGTACTAAATATTTGAAAATAGCAGATCTTCAAGCTCACAACGGGTCGCGATGCGAGGCGTTGTGAGCTTGTAGACCGGCTAGGTATAAAATAGGGTTAAAGTGGTTAATGTATGTTTCATTA
Source organism: Gymnoscopelus microlampas (assembly GCF_963454915.1). NCBI lineage: Eukaryota > Metazoa > Chordata > Actinopteri > Myctophiformes > Myctophidae > Gymnoscopelus > Gymnoscopelus microlampas. The sequence goes on from NC_139957.1 coordinate 9,842,466, forward strand.
TATCATAATTTATATCTGAAAAGTAACTAGTAACTAAAGTTTTCAAATACATGTAGTGGAGTAAAAGTACAATAGTTGCCTCTGAGATGTAGTGGAGTAGTAGTAAAAGTATTGGAAATTGGAAATACTCAAGTAAAGTACAGATACCTCAAAATTGTACTTATAAGTACAGTACTTGAGTAAATGTACTTAGTTACTTTCCACCACTGGTTTTTAGTGTATTGAAATAATGTCATGCATATTTGTCCAGTGCATAGCCTACTGCAGGCCTTGTTGACTAGATTTAGAATAGATTTTTAAGCTCTTGCTCCTGAAATGATCGATTATTTTTTAAGGGGAAACGCCATCATTTAACATGCAAGTCAATGGGTGAGAAGGACATTGCCAGGCACAAGTGTAGGTAATTAATGTATTTGTGCAAGATGACCCTGCTACTGTATATAAAATGTGTATATTACTCGTTCATCATGGTTCATGTTCAAATAGCTCAATCCAAAATATAATGCTGTAGGCCTAAGTGTTAGGCTGTATTTACGCACCTGCTTAATTGTAATTAATGCTTAAATATAGTTATGACCGGTATTTTTTATCAGATGTCTGATACATTTGATTCATTCCGGACATTGGGACCAGCAGGTTACAATCCTATATCGTAACCCCTGGTATTGACCACATTGCTTAGCAGAGTTCAGTGATGCAAATGCATGTCAAGTTGATCAACAGATTGTATTATTCTCCAATGCAATAACAGTACTGAAATGAAGGCTATAAGGGCAATAATGGGAGCCCTTTCTTTTTTAAAGTAACTTCAAAGTTACTTTTCACAGTAACGCATTACTTTTTGGTGTAAGTAACTAGTAAAGTAACTGAGTTACTTTTACATGACAAGTAACTAGTAATGGTAACTAGTCACTGGTTTTCAGTAACTAGCACACCACTAGCACAACACTACAACGGTGTCTAACCGAGAGTTATACTTCTCCAGTACAACGGTGTCTAACCGAGAGTTATACTTCTCCAGTACAACGGTGTCTAACCGAGTTATACTTCTCCAGTACAACGGTGTCTAACCGAGAGTTATACTTCTCCAGTACAACGGTGTCTAACTGAGAGTTATACTTCTCCAGTACAACGGTGTCTAACTGAGAGTCCATGCAGATCACAGTTGACAAATATTATATATTATCGGAGCTATTATTAATGTTATCGGTTTTATCGTGATGACGTCATAATTCCTGATATCGAACCGATAATTATCGGGCCGATACTTATCGTGCACTAATAATTTTATCGCAAATTATTGTCTCCGCCAGGCCGAAGGCATGGCGAGAGAGTATGTTTTACCCCCTGTCCGTCCGTGTGTCTGTGTGTGTGTGTGTCCGTGTGTCTGTGAACAGCTAATCTCTGGCACCGTTGGCTTGATCGCAGTGAAACTGTGCACACACACTCCCTGGATGCCAGAGCAGAACCTCTGCCCCAAATTTTTCACATGGGCCTTTTATAGCGCCACCAGGAGGCTGATTTGTGCAAAAGACATTTTTGGACAGTACTCCTACAGATTTTATCCAAACATCACGCAAATCGGTGCACAGTATCTCTATAGTCATGTGATCAACACAGATCTGCCTGATTTTCCATATTCCATCCTGATTGGCTAAGGTTGGCTTCCAAAGTTTGCAGGATTGGTCCATTTTGAACTAAATGCCTCAAATCATGAACGCAGCTTGTGATTTATGTGAAATTTAACACGCATGTTCCCACTAGGCCGAGGAAGAAATGCCATTTGAAAATGTTCAAATCAGCCTCATGGTGGCGCTATAAAAGGCAGATTTGTGTTTTTAACTATCTGCACCGATCTGCGTGAAACTTTGCACACATACTCCCTAGAGGCCAAGGAAAAATATCTGCCCTGCATTTTTCACATTAGCCTTTTATAGCGCCACCAGGAGGCCGACTTATGTAAAACTTTTTTTTTTTTAGATTAAGCCTTCACATTTTTTCCAAATTTCACGCAAATCGGTACACATGATCTCTATAGTCATGTGATCAAGATGCATCTGTTTGATATTTCATATTCCATCGTGATTGGCTAACATTGACATCTAAAGTTTGCAGGAGTGGCCCGCTTTGAACAAAATGCCGCAAATCATGAACACAGCGTCCAATTGTGGTGGAACTTTGCACGCACATTTGCACTACGTTGAAGAACAAACGCCACCCTTTTAACATTGCCCTATTATAGCGCCACCAGGAGGCAGATGTTTCTTTTTTATATTACTTTTAATTTTGTCCAAACATGCAAATCAGTACACATGATCTCTATAGTCAAGTGATCAAGATGGATCTGTCAAATTTTTTATATTCCATCCTGATTGGCGAATTCCGAAAATTGCTGGCCCACAATAACCTACCTGACCTGGCGGAGACCTGTGCTCCGAGGAGCACTTTTTCTGGTTTTTATATTTTTCTCTGTTGTTGGTGACAACTCTAGTACGACGCCACGACGGCACGACGGTGTCATGAATGCGTCCTTTCACAATATTGTGCGTCAGCGACGCAGGACGCAGGCCTATGAGCATCTCTGCTCAGTGCGGCTGCAGAGTTCATGTGCAACATCGCATGGCTGTGGCTTTACAGTTTTCCTTCGCCGTGTCTGTAGGTCACCCCCAGGGACCCCCAAGGGTCTCCAGGGACCCCTAAGGGGGGGGGACGACCGCGGACCTCCTTTTTTTTTTTTTTTTTTTTTTTTCATCCCATGCTTTTGTACCCCCAAAACTATTTTCTTTTTTTTGGGGGGGGGGGGGGGGGGTCCTGCGCTGTCCATCATGACATCTATGTCATTCTTTCTTGTTTTAGGAGCACTGAAAACACTTGGTGTTATTTAGGTATTATTGATTATGGCATTTAATGTATTTTATTTACTTAGTATTCCATTCACTGTGTAATATAAACCTGGATATTTTGGTGTCTTTTGGAATACAAAATGTATAAATACCTGTGACTGAGGATGATGACATTTTACAATTTCAGTTCCAGAGAAAAAACATTCTTTATGAAAAACATTTATTTATGAAATTAGAAACCAAAATGTTATACATTTAAAAACAGTGAAAATAGCAGATCTACAAGCTCGCAATTTATAGTGATGCAATGCATTGTAAGCTTGTTGCCTACATTGGCTATTTTCATAGTTTTTGAAAATATCCGCTTGTGGCGATCCATTGCACAGCTTGTGGCAATTTCAATCAGGCTGGCTTTTGCCATAAAGCAAGAGAAATGGAGATATGGCTGTTTCCCTGCAGGAAATAAACAGTAAGCAAACAAGCTTTTATTTTATAAAATTAAGTCATTTCTGCTTCTCTCATTCACTCGCTGTGAAGGGACCATCCATAGGCTAGGTAAGAGCGCCATTTGGAGGAATAAAAAAAAAAAGGAGAAAAAAAAAGACGCGTTTCCTCTTCGTTGACAGGGTGAGCCTTGGCAGAATTCGACGCGCTAACACGTCCATGGCAGTCAAAGACTACTTTAATTGAAATGCCCACGCTGTGGTGTATGTCCGGGGTTGGCCAGCACACGATCATTCCACTTGCCTCCAAACTTGCCACATACTATTGATCAGTGCTCTGGCTAATAACTAGGCTTCTTTCCCCACCTTCAATGTACTTACATATTGTACAGTTAATATAAAACTAAAAATATAATAAAAATATAGTTAGTTAATAAAAATATAAAATTTTTTATTCAGGCACATTTTTGCCACTTTCTTTGGCCGCTAGGACCCCACCCCACTGTGCATGTGTGACATAGGCGCACAGCATGAGTGACATGGGCGCACACTGTTACCAAGGTTTCCGATGCTTAGCGGAAAACCACCTAATTTGGAGCACAATGCCAGCGTGAAATTGCCTTAAGGGAGGATGGGCATGCGGAAAAACCACATCGTCAAATCAGTCAGCCATATATGGCCATAAACGGGATAAGAAATTGCCTTACGGGAGGATGGGCAGGCAGACTAACCACATCGTCAAATCAGTCACCCATATATGGCCATAAACGGGACAAGGACTGACGGATAGAAATCTCCATATACGGCCATATCAGTTGGATCACTGGTGCAACGTAGATGTGAGGGCCGCGAAGCAGCCTTAACCTCTAGCATCGGGCCCTGAACCTCTAGCATCGGGCCCTGCCACAAGTTTGAACAGTGCGTTGTCCACCATCACAAGGGCCATAGCCTCTGAGCTGAGCATCCGGCTGTCTGTGAGGTCTGTGTTGTCCGTCATTCCATCGGTGCTGCCGGTGTCATCTGTGGTCTTCTGCTGAGAGCGCCTCTGTGTTGGTACTGCAGGGCGGGCATCTGAATGGCCTGGATGTCCAAACTGGAATCCACCAGTTTTCCCATTCTGAGGAATATTTCCTCCATGGTGGTTACAGAAGCTCCATAGCTGGCGAGGCGATGCCCAACTTCTCCCTGTTCACCTCCAGCTCAGCAAACAGCAACTCAAACCTGTCGGTGCTCTCCTTAGACAATATGTACGAGAGTTCCGCCCCATGTTGCTGTCCAGCGTGGCGTTAGGGACGTGCATGTAAATGAAAAATCATGGAATATTCTCTGTGACCTCCGTCCTCACGGTGATCGACTGGTTACACGCACGTAGTATTGGGGGAAAACAATATCCGCTTGCGGCGATCCATTGCACAGCTTGTGGCAATTTCAATCAGGCTGGCTTTTGCCATAAAGCAAGAGAAATGGCTGTTTCCCCGCAGGAAATAAACAGTAAGCAAACAAGCTTTTATTTTATAAACTTAAGTAATTTCTGCTTCTCTCATTCACTCGCTGTGAAGGGACCATCCATAGGCTAGGTAAGAGCGCCATTTGGAGGAATAAAAAAAAAAAGGAGAAAAAAAAAGGACGCGTTTCCTCTTCGTTGACAGGGTGAGCCCTGGCAGAATTCGACGCGCTAACACGCCATGGCAGTCAAAGACTACTTTAATTGAAATGCCCACGCTGTGGTGTATGTCCGGGGTTGGCCAGAACACGATCACTCCACTTGCCTCTGGGGGTATAATACCTAGGCTTCTGACCCCAACTTCAATGTACTTACATATGGTACAGTTAATATAAAACTAAATTATTTTTATTTAGGCAGACATTTTTAGACACTTGTTTTTGGCCGCTAGGACCCCACCCTACTGCGCATGTGTGACATAGGCTGCGCATGTGTGAAACAGGATGTTGTATTGAGGACAGAGACCTAGGCTGCGGCGGATCAGAGCCATATCGTGACAGATGTCATAACCGTTGATCGCAAACCTGAAGTTGATGGAAAAATAGTGCAATCCGACCCAAAACAATGAGGATGCCTGAGAACAGCAAAGGCAGGGCCATTTCCAACACAGTCACCAGGATCCGACGTTTCCACAGCTTCCAGTTTCCAATATGCTCTAGGGTACCAGCCGCAGAGGGAGGTCTCCGTTCTCAGGGCCATACAATATTTCTATGCAATATTGTGATGCTCTGGATGCCATTCATTCATTCCAAAACACTCAACTGCGTGACGGTCACACTCACATAAAAACTGCTCACATTCATTGTTAGCGCAGAAATTCTCCTGATCGGAGAACATCTTCCCATCGTCGCAGACTATCTTCTTACCGTGATCACAGTACCATTTGTAGTGTCGGGCCCAAGGGTCAAACCAGCACTTCATGTTGTCTACAAAGTGCTTCCAGCAGCGATCATGATTTCTGCAGCATTCGTCGAGAGGACAAACTGGCCTTCCATGGCCCCCGTCTCCACAGAAATTTCCATAGTCGACATACCAAACCGCATTGAGGCACGTGCTACAACAGAAATTGATCATGTTACTGAACTGGCCTATGCTCCGTTCATCGCGTCGGGTCATGTTGACCACTTCAGGAGAGATTTTGTCCAAGTCTTCGGGGATGTAACTGCTCGTGAGGTGGGGCTTGAGTTTGCCCTCGGTGAAGAGTGTGCAGAATTGGATGATGTTGTCAGTGGTGATGGCCTCGTTCTCTGGTTTGTACTGGTTTGTCATCTCATCTTCCAGGGTAATGAGACGGATGGCAGGGCAATTCTCCACCTTCACACCAAAGATCTGCATGATGTTCTTGTTGTCATTCATGTTAGTGTCCATGAAGACAAACATGATCTTGTCCTTGAAGCCTTCTGCTGCCTTCTTGAATTGGTCAATGTTGTGCCTAAAGTCAGTAGCAGCCTTGGACATGAACATAAAGATATGGGACTTGAATTCTTCACCGAAGATCTTAGTGACAGTCTGGACTGAGAACTCAGTAACCAGAGGCAGCTGGTTGGCCTTATCAAAGGCTAGGAGATTGGCTTCGGTAAGCTCCCCACCAAAGATGTTACGACCGTCATCGAACTTCTTGAAGAGGACCACGGAGTCTTTGGACACCTCAAACTTTGAGTACACTGCATCATCAGAGGTCATCCCAAATGGAATATCATCTACGGCTTCTGATCCTTTAATGAAGGCTTTAGAGTCCTCTGATTCAGAATCTTTGAAGAAGCCAATGACAGCCACCTCGTTTGCGATCATAGACGCAGGCATAGGTACTGCCTGCGTGACATCGGCCAGGGTGGAAACAGCTGGGCCTGTGCGATTCTTAAGCCACTTGACAATGTCATAAGCCTGCCTGCCATCCATGTGTGACTCCTTTTCTCCTCCCTTGAAGAACACGATGGTCGGGTATTTCCGGACTTCATACTCCTGGGCCAGCTCCGTCTCTCCTGTGGCGTCTACTTTACCAAGGCGAATAGCTGAACCCTCTGCCTTCAGCAAGCGGGCCGCCTTGGCATACTCCGGGGCCAGTTCTTTGCAGTGGCCACACCATGGGGCATAGAATTCTACTAGAATGTTGGGGTGAACTTTCAATGCCGCATCAAAGTTACTTTTTCTCAGCACCAGGACATTGTCTTCCTCTGTGATCAGGGCTGACCCACTGCTGGTCACAAGCAGCGAGCTGGCCATAAGCAGTGCATAGAGGACAAACTTAGACATGGTTAACAAGCCTTTCTTAAAGATCATGGAAACGAGCGTCTCTGCTTGAACTGAAAACCGTTATAAAGGTTCTTTCTAGTGCTACAATTGAACTTGGCTTCACTAAATCAAGTCCACTTCAGTGTGGCGTCGCCACGTTTATTTATACCCCCAAACTCTGTGGTCGGTGCATCACAGCCGTGCTCTAATTGGACAGAGATGTTGACATAATGATTGCCATATATGGTATGAGATCAAGTACTCCTATTTACAGCGTAACTGTGTAAGATGAGAGGTCTACATTGATGTATGACATACATCAAGGGCTAATGTACAGACTTTCCCGTGCACACTGCTATTAGGCCAAAAATCTTTGTGTGATAGGCACTTTATTTTTATATTTTTACATTAACCACTTGAACCCTCACATCCCTATTCTGGGAGGAACATTAGCTGAATATAGCCGATCTACAAGCTGTGAGCTTGTAGATTGGCTACTTTCGGCTAATAGGTTTGGTGTACAGGGAAAAAAGAGAAGACCAAGTACCGAGCCAAAGGTCAAGTTTACAAAGTATTGAGGGTTTAAGTCGTTAAATGTATGAAAACACACATTTAACATGAATACAATATGTAGTCCCTGCTCCAACTTTCTCTCAGCCAAGGGGTCCTTGGAAAACATTGAAGACCCCTGCTGTACAGGCTATAGTCTCATCAGCTCTATTCTTACTGTATGATTTAGCAGTGTTTCCCAGATTGGGTAACTGTAATTTCAGTTCCATAGAGTGGATTATTAATTTATTATATTAATGCCTATCTGCAACATAATTGAAACGGCGGGATTGGCCGCAGTTAGTTTGTCTCTGTACCAGATGGCACTCCCGTCTCATTTTCATATGTCAAGTTAGACTGCTATGCTACTGAATCATCTCCGTGTATTATAAAAGCCTTTCATGACTTTTTGTAATGCCAATCTGCGAAAAACAAAAACAAAGAAAAGAAAGACAAAATGAATTCTCTGTAAAGTGATGTTTTTTTTAGGAGCACTGAAAACACTTGGTGTTATTTAGGTATTATTGATTATGGCATTTAATGTATTTTATTTACTTAGTATTCCATTCACTGTGTAATATAAACCTGGATATTTTGGTGTCTTTTGGAATACAAAATGTATAAATACCTGTGACTGAGGATGATGACATTTTACAATTTCAGTTCCAGAGAAAAAACATTCTTTATGAAAAACATTTATTTATGAAATTAGAAACCAAAATGTTATACATTTAAAAACAGTGAAAATAGCAGATCTACAAGCTCGCAATTTATAGTGATGCAATGCATTGTAAGCTTGTTGCCTACATTGGCTATTTTCATAGTTTTTGAAAATATCCGCTTGTGGCGATCCATTGCACAGCTTGTGGCAATTTCAATCAGGCTGGCTTTTGCCATAAAGCAAGAGAAATGGAGATATGGCTGTTTCCCTGCAGGAAATAAACAGTAAGCAAACAAGCTTTTATTTTATAAAATTAAGTCATTTCTGCTTCTCTCATTCACTCGCTGTGAAGGGACCATCCATAGGCTAGGTAAGAGCGCCATTTGGAGGAATAAAAAAAAAAAGGAGAAAAAAAAGGACGCGTTTCCTCTTCGTTGACAGGGTGAGCCTTGGCAGAATTCGACGCGCTAACACGTCCATGGCAGTCAAAGACTACTTTAATTGAAATGCCCACGCTGTGGTGTATGTCCGGGGTTGGCCAGCACACGATCATTCCACTTGCCTCCAAACTTGCCACATACTATTGATCAGTGCTCTGGCTAATAACTAGGCTTCTTTCCCCACCTTCAATGTACTTACATATTGTACAGTTAATATAAAACTAAATTATTTTTATTCAGGCACATTTTTGCCACTTTCTTTGGCCGCTAGGACCCCACCCCACTGTGCATGTGTGACATAGGCGCACAGCATGAGTGACATGGGCGCACACTGTTACCAAGGTTTCCGATGCTTAGCGGAAAACCACCTAATTTGGAGCACAATGCCAGCATGAAATTGCCTTAAGGGAGGATGGGCATGCGGAAAAACCACATCGTCAAATCAGTCAGCCATATATGGCCATAAACGGGATAAGAAATTGCCTTACGGGAGGATGGGCAGGCAGACTAACCACATCGTCAAATCAGTCACCCATATATGGCCATAAACGGGACAAGGACTGACGGATAGAAATCTCCATATACGGCCATATCAGTTGGATCACTGGTGCAACGTAGATGTGAGGGCCGCGAAGCAGCCTTAACCTCTAGCATCGGGCCCTGAACCTCTAGCATCGGGCCCTGCCACAAGTTTGAACAGTGCGTTGTCCACCATCACAAGGGCCATAGCCTCTGAGCTGAGCATCCGGCTGTCTGTGAGGTCTGTGTTGTCCGTCATTCCATCGGTGCTGCCGGTGTCATCTGTGGTCTTCTGCTGAGAGCGCCTCTGTGTTGGTACTGCAGGGCGGGCATCTGAATGGCCTGGATGTCCAAACTGGAATCCACCAGTTTTCCCATTCTGAGGAATATTTCCTCCATGGTGGTTACAGAAGCTCCATAGCTGGCGAGGCGATGCCCAACTTCTCCCTGTTCACCTCCAGCTCAGCAAACAGCAACTCAAACCTGTCGGTGCTCTCCTTAGACAATATGTACGAGAGTTCCGCCCCATGTTGCTGTCCAGCGTGGCGTTAGGGACGTGCATGTAAATGAAAAATCATGGAATATTCTCTGTGACCTCCGTCCTCACGGTGATCGACTGGTTACACGCACGTAGTATTGGGGGAAAACAATATCCGCTTGCGGCGATCCATTGCACAGCTTGTGGCAATTTCAATCAGGCTGGCTTTTGCCATAAAGCAAGAGAAATGGCTGTTTCCCCGCAGGAAATAAACAGTAAGCAAACAAGCTTTTATTTTATAAACTTAAGTAATTTCTGCTTCTCTCATTCACTCGCTGTGAAGGGACCATCCATAGGCTAGGTAAGAGCGCCATTTGGAGGAATAAAAAAAAAAAGGAGAAAAAAAAAGGACGCGTTTCCTCTTCGTTGACAGGGTGAGCCCTGGCAGAATTCGACGCGCTAACACGCCATGGCAGTCAAAGACTACTTTAATTGAAATGCCCACGCTGTGGTGTATGTCCGGGGTTGGCCAGAACACGATCACTCCACTTGCCTCTGGGGGTATAATACCTAGGCTTCTGACCCCAACTTCAATGTACTTACATATGGTACAGTTAATATAAAACTAAATTATTTTTATTTAGGCAGACATTTTTAGACACTTGTTTTTGGCCGCTAGGACCCCACCCTACTGCGCATGTGTGACATAGGCTGCGCATGTGTGAAACAGGATGTTGTATTGAGGACAGAGACCTAGGCTGCGGCGGATCAGAGCCATATCGTGACAGATGTCATAACCGTTGATCGCAAACCTGAAGTTGATGGAAAAATAGTGCAATCCGACCCAAAACAATGAGGATGCCTGAGAACAGCAAAGGCAGGGCCATTTCCAACACAGTCACCAGGATCCGACGTTTCCACAGCTTCCAGTTTCCAATATGCTCTAGGGTACCAGCCGCAGAGGGAGGTCTCCGTTCTCAGGGCCATACAATATTTCTATGCAATATTGTGATGCTCTGGATGCCATTCATTCATTCCAAAACACTCAACTGCGTGACGGTCACACTCACATAAAAACTGCTCACATTCATTGTTAGCGCAGAAATTCTCCTGATCGGAGAACATCTTCCCATCGTCGCAGACTATCTTCTTACCGTGATCACAGTACCATTTGTAGTGTCGGGCCCAAGGGTCAAACCAGCACTTCATGTTGTCTACAAAGTGCTTCCAGCAGCGATCATGATTTCTGCAGCATTCGTCGAGAGGACAAACTGGCCTTCCATGGCCCCCGTCTCCACAGAAATTTCCATAGTCGACATACCAAACCGCATTGAGGCACGTGCTACAACAGAAATTGATCATGTTACTGAACTGGCCTATGCTCCGTTCATCGCGTCGGGTCATGTTGACCACTTCAGGAGAGATTTTGTCCAAGTCTTCGGGGATGTAACTGCTCGTGAGGTGGGGCTTGAGTTTGCCCTCGGTGAAGAGTGTGCAGAATTGGATGATGTTGTCAGTGGTGATGGCCTCGTTCTCTGGTTTGTACTGGTTTGTCATCTCATCTTCCAGGGTAATGAGACGGATGGCAGGGCAATTCTCCACCTTCACACCAAAGATCTGCATGATGTTCTTGTTGTCATTCATGTTAGTGTCCATGAAGACAAACATGATCTTGTCCTTGAAGCCTTCTGCTGCCTTCTTGAATTGGTCAATGTTGTGCCTAAAGTCAGTAGCAGCCTTGGACATGAACATAAAGATATGGGACTTGAATTCTTCACCGAAGATCTTAGTGACAGTCTGGACTGAGAACTCAGTAACCAGAGGCAGCTGGTTGGCCTTATCAAAGGCTAGGAGATTGGCTTCGGTAAGCTCCCCACCAAAGATGTTACGACCGTCATCGAACTTCTTGAAGAGGACCACGGAGTCTTTGGACACCTCAAACTTTGAGTACACTGCATCATCAGAGGTCATCCCAAATGGAATATCATCTACGGCTTCTGATCCTTTAATGAAGGCTTTAGAGTCCTCTGATTCAGAATCTTTGAAGAAGCCAATGACTGCCACCTCGTTTGCGATCATAGACGCAGGCATAGGTACTGCCTGCGTGACATCGGCCAGGGTGGAAACAGCTGGGCCTGTGCGATTCTTAAGCCACTTGACAATGTCATAAGCCTGCCTGCCATCCATGTGTGACTCCTTTTCTCCTCCCTTGAAGAACACGATGGTCGGGTATTTCCGGACTTCATACTCCTGGGCCAGCTCCGTCTCTCCTGTGGCGTCTACTTTACCAAGGCGAATAGCTGAACCCTCTGCCTTCAGCAAGCGGGCCGCCTTGGCATACTCCGGGGCCAGTTCTTTGCAGTGGCCACACCATGGGGCATAGAATTCTACTAGAATGTTGGGGTGAACTTTCAATGCCGCATCAAAGTTACTTTTTCTCAGCACCAGGACATTGTCTTCCTCTGTGATCAGGGCTGACCCACTGCTGGTCACAAGCAGCGAGCTGGCCATAAGCAGTGCATAGAGGACAAACTTAGACATGGTTAACAAGCCTTTCTTAAAGATCATGGAAACGAGCGTCTCTGCTTGAACTGAAAACCGTTATAAAGGTTCTTTCTAGTGCTACAATTGAACTTGGCTTCACTAAATCAAGTCCACTTCAGTGTGGCGTCGCCACGTTTATTTATACCCCCAAACTCTGTGGTCGGTGCATCACAGCCGTGCTCTAATTGGACAGAGATGTTGACATAATGATTGCCATATATGGTATGAGATCAAGTACTCCTATTTACAGCGTAACTGTGTAAGATGAGAGGTCTACATTGATGTATGACATACATCAAGGGCTAATGTACAGACTTTCCCGTGCACACTGCTATTAGGCCAAAAATCTTTGTGTGATAGGCACTTTATTTTTATATTTTTACATTAACCACTTGAACCCTCACATCCCTATTCTGGGAGGAACATTAGCTGAATATAGCCGATCTACAAGCTGTGAGCTTGTAGATTGGCTACTTTCGGCTAATAGGTTTGGTGTACAGGGAAAAAAGAGAAGACCAAGTACCGAGCCAAAGGTCAAGTTTACAAAGTATTGAGGGTTTAAGTCGTTAAATGTATGAAAACACACATTTAACATGAATACAATATGTAGTCCCTGCTCCAACTTTCTCTCAGCCAAGGGGTCCTTGGAAAACATTGAAGACCCCTGCTGTACAGGCTATAGTCTCATCAGCTCTATTCTTACTGTATGATTTAGCAGTGTTTCCCAGATTGGGTAACTGTAATTTCAGTTCCATAGAGTGGATTATTAATTTATTATATTAATGCCTATCTGCAACATAATTGAAACGGCGGGATTGGCCGCAGTTAGTTTGTCTCTGTACCAGATGGCACTCCCGTCTCATTTTCATATGTCAAGTTAGACTGCTATGCTACTGAATCATCTCCGTGTATTATAAAAGCCTTTCATGACTTTTTGTAATGCCAATCTGCGAAAAACAAAAACAAAGAAAAGAAAGACAAAATGAATTCTCTGTAAAGTGATGTTTTTTTTAGGAGCACTGAAAACACTTGGTGTTATTTAGGTATTATTGATTATGGCATTTAATGTATTTTATTTACTTAGTATTCCATTCACTGTGTAATATAAACCTGGATATTTTGGTGTCTTTTGGAATACAAAATGTATAAATACCTGTGACTGAGGATGATGACATTTTACAATTTCAGTTCCAGAGAAAAAACATTCTTTATGAAAAACATTTATTTATGAAATTAGAAACCAAAATGTTATACATTTAAAAACAGTGAAAATAGCAGATCTACAAGCTCGCAATTTATAGTGATGCAATGCATTGTAAGCTTGTTGCCTACATTGGCTATTTTCATAGTTTTTGAAAATATCCGCTTGTGGCGATCCATTGCACAGCTTGTGGCAATTTCAATCAGGCTGGCTTTTGCCATAAAGCAAGAGAAATGGAGATATGGCTGTTTCCCTGCAGGAAATAAACAGTAAGCAAACAAGCTTTTATTTTATAAAATTAAGTCATTTCTGCTTCTCTCATTCACTCGCTGTGAAGGGACCATCCATAGGCTAGGTAAGAGCGCCATTTGGAGGAATAAAAAAAAAAAGGAGAAAAAAAAGGACGCGTTTCCTCTTCGTTGACAGGGTGAGCCTTGGCAGAATTCGACGCGCTAACACGTCCATGGCAGTCAAAGACTACTTTAATTGAAATGCCCACGCTGTGGTGTATGTCCGGGGTTGGCCAGCACACGATCATTCCACTTGCCTCCAAACTTGCCACATACTATTGATCAGTGCTCTGGCTAATAACTAGGCTTCTTTCCCCACCTTCAATGTACTTACATATTGTACAGTTAATATAAAACTAAATTATTTTTATTCAGGCACATTTTTGCCACTTTCTTTGGCCGCTAGGACCCCACCCCACTGTGCATGTGTGACATAGGCGCACAGCATGAGTGACATGGGCGCACACTGTTACCAAGGTTTCCGATGCTTAGCGGAAAACCACCTAATTTGGAGCACAATGCCAGCGTGAAATTGCCTTAAGGGAGGATGGGCATGCGGAAAAACCACATCGTCAAATCAGTCAGCCATATATGGCCATAAACGGGATAAGAAATTGCCTTACGGGAGGATGGGCAGGCAGACTAACCACATCGTCAAATCAGTCACCCATATATGGCCATAAACGGGACAAGGACTGACGGATAGAAATCTCCATATACGGCCATATCAGTTGGATCACTGGTGCAACGTAGATGTGAGGGCCGCGAAGCAGCCTTAACCTCTAGCATCGGGCCCTGAACCTCTAGCATCGGGCCCTGCCACAAGTTTGAACAGTGCGTTGTCCACCATCACAAGGGCCATAGCCTCTGAGCTGAGCATCCGGCTGTCTGTGAGGTCTGTGTTGTCCGTCATTCCATCGGTGCTGCCGGTGTCATCTGTGGTCTTCTGCTGAGAGCGCCTCTGTGTTGGTACTGCAGGGCGGGCATCTGAATGGCCTGGATGTCCAAACTGGAATCCACCAGTTTTCCCATTCTGAGGAATATTTCCTCCATGGTGGTTACAGAAGCTCCATAGCTGGCGAGGCGATGCCCAACTTCTCCCTGTTCACCTCCAGCTCAGCAAACAGCAACTCAAACCTGTCGGTGCTCTCCTTAGACAATATGTACGAGAGTTCCGCCCCATGTTGCTGTCCAGCGTGGCGTTAGGGACGTGCATGTAAATGAAAAATCATGGAATATTCTCTGTGACCTCCGTCCTCACGGTGATCGACTGGTTACACGCACGTAGTATTGGGGGAAAACAATATCCGCTTGCGGCGATCCATTGCACAGCTTGTGGCAATTTCAATCAGGCTGGCTTTTGCCATAAAGCAAGAGAAATGGCTGTTTCCCCGCAGGAAATAAACAGTAAGCAAACAAGCTTTTATTTTATAAACTTAAGTAATTTCTGCTTCTCTCATTCACTCGCTGTGAAGGGACCATCCATAGGCTAGGTAAGAGCGCCATTTGGAGGAATAAAAAAAAAAAGGAGAAAAAAAAAGGACGCGTTTCCTCTTCGTTGACAGGGTGAGCCCTGGCAGAATTCGACGCGCTAACACGCCATGGCAGTCAAAGACTACTTTAATTGAAATGCCCACGCTGTGGTGTATGTCCGGGGTTGGCCAGAACACGATCACTCCACTTGCCTCTGGGGGTATAATACCTAGGCTTCTGACCCCAACTTCAATGTACTTACATATGGTACAGTTAATATAAAACTAAATTATTTTTATTTAGGCAGACATTTTTAGACACTTGTTTTTGGCCGCTAGGACCCCACCCTACTGCGCATGTGTGACATAGGCTGCGCATGTGTGAAACAGGATGTTGTATTGAGGACAGAGACCTAGGCTGCGGCGGATCAGAGCCATATCGTGACAGATGTCATAACCGTTGATCGCAAACCTGAAGTTGATGGAAAAATAGTGCAATCCGACCCAAAACAATGAGGATGCCTGAGAACAGCAAAGGCAGGGCCATTTCCAACACAGTCATCAGGATCCGACGTTTCCACAGCTTCCAGTTTCCAATATGCTCTAGGGTACCAGCCGCAGAGGGAGGTCTCCGTTCTCAGGGCCATACAATATTTCTATGCAATATTGTGATGCTCTGGATGCCATTCATTCATTCCAAAACACTCAACTGCGTGACGGTCACACTCACATAAAAACTGCTCACATTCATTGTTAGCGCAGAAATTCTCCTGATCGGAGAACATCTTCCCATCGTCGCAGACTATCTTCTTACCGTGATCACAGTACCATTTGTAGTGTCGGGCCCAAGGGTCAAACCAGCACTTCATGTTGTCTACAAAGTGCTTCCAGCAGCGATCATGATTTCTGCAGCATTCGTCGAGAGGACAAACTGGCCTTCCATGGCCCCCGTCTCCACAGAAATTTCCATAGTCGACATACCAAACCGCATTGAGGCACGTGCTACAACAGAAATTGATCATGTTACTGAACTGGCCTATGCTCCGTTCATCGCGTCGGGTCATGTTGACCACTTCAGGAGAGATTTTGTCCAAGTCTTCGGGGATGTAACTGCTCGTGAGGTGGGGCTTGAGTTTGCCCTCGGTGAAGAGTGTGCAGAATTGGATGATGTTGTCAGTGGTGATGGCCTCGTTCTCTGGTTTGTACTGGTTTGTCATCTCATCTTCCAGGGTAATGAGACGGATGGCAGGGCAATTCTCCACCTTCACACCAAAGATCTGCATGATGTTCTTGTTGTCATTCATGTTAGTGTCCATGAAGACAAACATGATCTTGTCCTTGAAGCCTTCTGCTGCCTTCTTGAATTGGTCAATGTTGTGCCTAAAGTCAGTAGCAGCCTTGGACATGAACATAAAGATATGGGACTTGAATTCTTCACCGAAGATCTTAGTGACAGTCTGGACTGAGAACTCAGTAACCAGAGGCAGCTGGTTGGCCTTATCAAAGGCTAGGAGATTGGCTTCGGTAAGCTCCCCACCAAAGATGTTACGACCGTCATCGAACTTCTTGAAGAGGACCACGGAGTCTTTGGACACCTCAAACTTTGAGTACACTGCATCATCAGAGGTCATCCCAAATGGAATATCATCTACGGCTTCTGATCCTTTAATGAAGGCTTTAGAGTCCTCTGATTCAGAATCTTTGAAGAAGCCAATGACAGCCACCTCGTTTGCGATCATAGACGCAGGCATAGGTACTGCCTGCGTGACATCGGCCAGGGTGGAAACAGCTGGGCCTGTGCGATTCTTAAGCCACTTGACAATGTCATAAGCCTGCCTGCCATCCATGTGTGACTCCTTTTCTCCTCCCTTGAAGAACACGATGGTCGGGTATTTCCGGACTTCATACTCCTGGGCCAGCTCCGTCTCTCCTGTGGCGTCTACTTTACCAAGGCGAATAGCTGAACCCTCTGCCTTCAGCAAGCGGGCCGCCTTGGCATACTCCGGGGCCAGTTCTTTGCAGTGGCCACACCATGGGGCATAGAATTCTACTAGAATGTTGGGGTGAACTTTCAATGCCGCATCAAAGTTACTTTTTCTCAGCACCAGGACATTGTCTTCCTCTGTGATCAGGGCTGACCCACTGCTGGTCACAAGCAGCGAGCTGGCCATAAGCAGTGCATAGAGGACAAACTTAGACATGGTTAACAAGCCTTTCTTAAAGATCATGGAAACGAGCGTCTCTGCTTGAACTGAAAACCGTTATAAAGGTTCTTTCTAGTGCTACAATTGAACTTGGCTTCACTAAATCAAGTCCACTTCAGTGTGGCGTCGCCACGTTTATTTATACCCCCAAACTCTGTGGTCGGTGCATCACAGCCGTGCTCTAATTGGACAGAGATGTTGACATAATGATTGCCATATATGGTATGAGATCAAGTACTCCTATTTACAGCGTAACTGTGTAAGATGAGAGGTCTACATTGATGTATGACATACATCAAGGGCTAATGTACAGACTTTCCCGTGCACACTGCTATTAGGCCAAAAATCTTTGTGTGATAGGCACTTTATTTTTATATTTTTACATTAACCACTTGAACCCTCACATCCCTATTCTGGGAGGAACATTAGCTGAATATAGCCGATCTACAAGCTGTGAGCTTGTAGATTGGCTACTTTCGGCTAATAGGTTTGGTGTACAGGGAAAAAAGAGAAGACCAAGTACCGAGCCAAAGGTCAAGTTTACAAAGTATTGAGGGTTTAAGTCGTTAAATGTATGAAAACACACATTTAACATGAATACAATATGTAGTCCCTGCTCCAACTTTCTCTCAGCCAAGGGGTCCTTGGAAAACATTGAAGACCCCTGCTGTACAGGCTATAGTCTCATCAGCTCTATTCTTACTGTATGATTTAGCAGTGTTTCCCAGATTGGGTAACTGTAATTTCAGTTCCATAGAGTGGATTATTAATTTATTATATTAATGCCTATCTGCAACATAATTGAAACGGCGGGATTGGCCGCAGTTAGTTTGTCTCTGTACCAGATGGCACTCCCGTCTCATTTTCATATGTCAAGTTAGACTGCTATGCTACTGAATCATCTCCGTGTATTATAAAAGCCTTTCATGACTTTTTGTAATGCCAATCTGCGAAAAACAAAAACAAAGAAAAGAAAGACAAAATGAATTCTCTGTAAAGTGATGTTTTTTTTAGGAGCACTGAAAACACTTGGTGTTATTTAGGTATTATTGATTATGGCATTTAATGTATTTTATTT
Source organism: Gymnoscopelus microlampas (assembly GCF_963454915.1). Lineage (NCBI taxonomy): Eukaryota > Metazoa > Chordata > Actinopteri > Myctophiformes > Myctophidae > Gymnoscopelus > Gymnoscopelus microlampas. The sequence continues at coordinate 9,860,924 of NC_139957.1, forward strand.
ACTTAGTATTCCATTCACTGTGTAATATAAACCTGGATATTTTGGTGTCTTTTGGAATACAAAATGTATAAATACCTGTGACTGAGGATGATGACATTTTACAATTTCAGTTCCAGAGAAAAAACATTCTTTATGAAAAACATTTATTTATGAAATTAGAAACCAAAATGTTATACATTTAAAAACAGTGAAAATAGCAGATCTACAAGCTCGCAATTTATAGTGATGCAATGCATTGTAAGCTTGTTGCCTACATTGGCTATTTTCATAGTTTTTGAAAATATCCGCTTGTGGCGATCCATTGCACAGCTTGTGGCAATTTCAATCAGGCTGGCTTTTGCCATAAAGCAAGAGAAATGGAGATATGGCTGTTTCCCTGCAGGAAATAAACAGTAAGCAAACAAGCTTTTATTTTATAAAATTAAGTCATTTCTGCTTCTCTCATTCACTCGCTGTGAAGGGACCATCCATAGGCTAGGTAAGAGCGCCATTTGGAGGAATAAAAAAAAAAAGGAGAAAAAAAAGGACGCGTTTCCTCTTCGTTGACAGGGTGAGCCTTGGCAGAATTCGACGCGCTAACACGTCCATGGCAGTCAAAGACTACTTTAATTGAAATGCCCACGCTGTGGTGTATGTCCGGGGTTGGCCAGCACACGATCATTCCACTTGCCTCCAAACTTGCCACATACTATTGATCAGTGCTCTGGCTAATAACTAGGCTTCTTTCCCCACCTTCAATGTACTTACATATTGTACAGTTAATATAAAACTAAATTATTTTTATTCAGGCACATTTTTGCCACTTTCTTTGGCCGCTAGGACCCCACCCCACTGTGCATGTGTGACATAGGCGCACAGCATGAGTGACATGGGCGCACACTGTTACCAAGGTTTCCGATGCTTAGCGGAAAACCACCTAATTTGGAGCACAATGCCAGCGTGAAATTGCCTTAAGGGAGGATGGGCATGCGGAAAAACCACATCGTCAAATCAGTCAGCCATATATGGCCATAAACGGGATAAGAAATTGCCTTACGGGAGGATGGGCAGGCAGACTAACCACATCGTCAAATCAGTCACCCATATATGGCCATAAACGGGACAAGGACTGACGGATAGAAATCTCCATATACGGCCATATCAGTTGGATCACTGGTGCAACGTAGATGTGAGGGCCGCGAAGCAGCCTTAACCTCTAGCATCGGGCCCTGAACCTCTAGCATCGGGCCCTGCCACAAGTTTGAACAGTGCGTTGTCCACCATCACAAGGGCCATAGCCTCTGAGCTGAGCATCCGGCTGTCTGTGAGGTCTGTGTTGTCCGTCATTCCATCGGTGCTGCCGGTGTCATCTGTGGTCTTCTGCTGAGAGCGCCTCTGTGTTGGTACTGCAGGGCGGGCATCTGAATGGCCTGGATGTCCAAACTGGAATCCACCAGTTTTCCCATTCTGAGGAATATTTCCTCCATGGTGGTTACAGAAGCTCCATAGCTGGCGAGGCGATGCCCAACTTCTCCCTGTTCACCTCCAGCTCAGCAAACAGCAACTCAAACCTGTCGGTGCTCTCCTTAGACAATATGTACGAGAGTTCCGCCCCATGTTGCTGTCCAGCGTGGCGTTAGGGACGTGCATGTAAATGAAAAATCATGGAATATTCTCTGTGACCTCCGTCCTCACGGTGATCGACTGGTTACACGCACGTAGTATTGGGGGAAAACAATATCCGCTTGCGGCGATCCATTGCACAGCTTGTGGCAATTTCAATCAGGCTGGCTTTTGCCATAAAGCAAGAGAAATGGCTGTTTCCCCGCAGGAAATAAACAGTAAGCAAACAAGCTTTTATTTTATAAACTTAAGTAATTTCTGCTTCTCTCATTCACTCGCTGTGAAGGGACCATCCATAGGCTAGGTAAGAGCGCCATTTGGAGGAATAAAAAAAAAAAGGAGAAAAAAAAAGGACGCGTTTCCTCTTCGTTGACAGGGTGAGCCCTGGCAGAATTCGACGCGCTAACACGCCATGGCAGTCAAAGACTACTTTAATTGAAATGCCCACGCTGTGGTGTATGTCCGGGGTTGGCCAGAACACGATCACTCCACTTGCCTCTGGGGGTATAATACCTAGGCTTCTGACCCCAACTTCAATGTACTTACATATGGTACAGTTAATATAAAACTAAATTATTTTTATTTAGGCAGACATTTTTAGACACTTGTTTTTGGCCGCTAGGACCCCACCCTACTGCGCATGTGTGACATAGGCTGCGCATGTGTGAAACAGGATGTTGTATTGAGGACAGAGACCTAGGCTGCGGCGGATCAGAGCCATATCGTGACAGATGTCATAACCGTTGATCGCAAACCTGAAGTTGATGGAAAAATAGTGCAATCCGACCCAAAACAATGAGGATGCCTGAGAACAGCAAAGGCAGGGCCATTTCCAACACAGTCACCAGGATCCGACGTTTCCACAGCTTCCAGTTTCCAATATGCTCTAGGGTACCAGCCGCAGAGGGAGGTCTCCGTTCTCAGGGCCATACAATATTTCTATGCAATATTGTGATGCTCTGGATGCCATTCATTCATTCCAAAACACTCAACTGCGTGACGGTCACACTCACATAAAAACTGCTCACATTCATTGTTAGCGCAGAAATTCTCCTGATCGGAGAACATCTTCCCATCGTCGCAGACTATCTTCTTACCGTGATCACAGTACCATTTGTAGTGTCGGGCCCAAGGGTCAAACCAGCACTTCATGTTGTCTACAAAGTGCTTCCAGCAGCGATCATGATTTCTGCAGCATTCGTCGAGAGGACAAACTGGCCTTCCATGGCCCCCGTCTCCACAGAAATTTCCATAGTCGACATACCAAACCGCATTGAGGCACGTGCTACAACAGAAATTGATCATGTTACTGAACTGGCCTATGCTCCGTTCATCGCGTCGGGTCATGTTGACCACTTCAGGAGAGATTTTGTCCAAGTCTTCGGGGATGTAACTGCTCGTGAGGTGGGGCTTGAGTTTGCCCTCGGTGAAGAGTGTGCAGAATTGGATGATGTTGTCAGTGGTGATGGCCTCGTTCTCTGGTTTGTACTGGTTTGTCATCTCATCTTCCAGGGTAATGAGACGGATGGCAGGGCAATTCTCCACCTTCACACCAAAGATCTGCATGATGTTCTTGTTGTCATTCATGTTAGTGTCCATGAAGACAAACATGATCTTGTCCTTGAAGCCTTCTGCTGCCTTCTTGAATTGGTCAATGTTGTGCCTAAAGTCAGTAGCAGCCTTGGACATGAACATAAAGATATGGGACTTGAATTCTTCACCGAAGATCTTAGTGACAGTCTGGACTGAGAACTCAGTAACCAGAGGCAGCTGGTTGGCCTTATCAAAGGCTAGGAGATTGGCTTCGGTAAGCTCCCCACCAAAGATGTTACGACCGTCATCGAACTTCTTGAAGAGGACCACGGAGTCTTTGGACACCTCAAACTTTGAGTACACTGCATCATCAGAGGTCATCCCAAATGGAATATCATCTACGGCTTCTGATCCTTTAATGAAGGCTTTAGAGTCCTCTGATTCAGAATCTTTGAAGAAGCCAATGACTGCCACCTCGTTTGCGATCATAGACGCAGGCATAGGTACTGCCTGCGTGACATCGGCCAGGGTGGAAACAGCTGGGCCTGTGCGATTCTTAAGCCACTTGACAATGTCATAAGCCTGCCTGCCATCCATGTGTGACTCCTTTTCTCCTCCCTTGAAGAACACGATGGTCGGGTATTTCCGGACTTCATACTCCTGGGCCAGCTCCGTCTCTCCTGTGGCGTCTACTTTACCAAGGCGAATAGCTGAACCCTCTGCCTTCAGCAAGCGGGCCGCCTTGGCATACTCCGGGGCCAGTTCTTTGCAGTGGCCACACCATGGGGCATAGAATTCTACTAGAATGTTGGGGTGAACTTTCAATGCCGCATCAAAGTTACTTTTTCTCAGCACCAGGACATTGTCTTCCTCTGTGATCAGGGCTGACCCACTGCTGGTCACAAGCAGCGAGCTGGCCATAAGCAGTGCATAGAGGACAAACTTAGACATGGTTAACAAGCCTTTCTTAAAGATCATGGAAACGAGCGTCTCTGCTTGAACTGAAAACCGTTATAAAGGTTCTTTCTAGAGCTACAATTGAACTTGGCTTCACTAAATCAAGTCCACTTCAGTGTGGCGTCGCCACGTTTATTTATACCCCCAAACTCTGTGGTCGGTGCATCACAGCCGTGCTCTAATTGGACAGAGATGTTGACATAATGATTGCCATATATGGTATGAGATCAAGTACTCCTATTTACAGCGTAACTGTGTAAGATGAGAGGTCTACATTGATGTATGACATACATCAAGGGCTAATGTACAGACTTTCCCGTGCACACTGCTATTAGGCCAAAAATCTTTGTGTGATAGGCACTTTATTTTTATATTTTTACATTAACCACTTGAACCCTCACATCCCTATTCTGGGAGGAACATTAGCTGAATATAGCCGATCTACAAGCTGTGAGCTTGTAGATTGGCTACTTTCGGCTAATAGGTTTGGTGTACAGGGAAAAAAGAGAAGACCAAGTACCGAGCCAAAGGTCAAGTTTACAAAGTATTGAGGGTTTAAGTCGTTAAATGTATGAAAACACACATTTAACATGAATCCAATATGTAGTCCCTGCTCCACCTTTCTCTCAGCCAAGGGGTCCTTGGAAAACATTGAAGACCCCTGCTGTACAGGCTATAGTCTCATCAGCTCTACTCTTACTGTATGATTTAGCAGTGTTTCCCAGATTGGGTAACTGTAATTTCAGTGCCATAGAGTGGATTATTAATTTATTATATTAATGCCTATCTGCAACATAATTGAAACGGCGGGATTGGCCGCAGTTAGTTTGTCTCTGTACCAGATGGCACTCCTGTCTCATTTTCATATGTCAAGTTAGACTGCTATGCTACTGAATCATCTCCGTGTATTATAAAAGCCTTTCATGACTTTTTGTAATGCCAATCTGCGAAAAACAAAAACAAAGAAAAGAAAGACAAAATGAATTCTCTGTAAAGTGATGGTTTTTTTAGGAGCACTGAAAACACTTGGTGTTATTTAGGTATTATTGATTATGGCATTTAATGTATTTTATTTACTTAGTATTCCATTCACTGTGTAATATAAACCTGGATATGTTGGTGTCTTTTGGAATACAAAATGTATAAATACCTGTGACTGAGGATGATGACATTTTACAATTTCAGTTCCAGAGAAAAAACATTCTTTATGAAAAACATTTATTTATGAAATTAGAAACCAAAATGTTATACATTTAATAACAGTGAAAATAGCAGATCTACAAGCTTGCAATTTATGGTGATGCAATGCATTGTAAGCTTGTTGCCTACATTGGCTATTTTCATAGTTTTTGAAATGGGGCTTAAAGGACGACTTCACCCATTTTCATCTTCATATAATTGGTCCTCACTAATAGTCATGATAAAATGGTAAAACAAAAAAAATGTACTTGATCTGTGTCTCATAAGAGAGCTGTGGACACTTCAGAAACCCTACAGTGACATCATTTGGCAGATTTATTTTTTCAAGCAAGATTTCGAATGAATTTAGATTTGTATTAACGTGAGAACAATGCATGGCTTCCATTATAGCATGCTAACCTTCAGAAACAGAAATAGAAAGCCTGCAGTTTCTATTAGCTTGGATTCCCCATCGATGATGTCACTGGTAGGCGGTTTCTAAATTGTCCACAGCCCTCCGCTGAGACACAGATCGAGTAGACAAAAATTGTACCATATTAATAAGGATTAGTGAGAAATTATTTATTAAGAAGATAGGTTGAAAATGGGTGAATTCTTCCTTTAAGTGATGTAGCCTATTTTTGCCAGACCCAGAGGGTCAGCCTACATGAGGCTTTGTCTGTCCCTCTTTCGTCCCTCTTTTCTCCATATATGGCATAAATCTTTTCTCCATATATGGCATAAATGGGAAGACAGATACACAGACAGATAGTAATTCAACCACTAGGGGTCTGTTAGTACCAGGTCTCCTGGTTCTCCTGGTCCACCAAGCTAACATTGGTCAAGCTTCACATGACACGTGACAATATGTTGAAAGGGTGTGCTTTGATTGGCTAGCGAGACGCATGATGAAATAGAGGCCTATAAATAGGTGTGTCACTTCAAAAGATCATTTATATCTTTTGAAGTGAGGTAAGACAGGATTAATCCGGAACAGTAGGCCTACTGGCGGAGACCTGTGCTCCGAGGAGCACATTTTCTAGTATAGAAATGTGGCGTCTCAATTAAGTCTCCAGCTGAAACGTTTGGAAACCCCTGCCCTAGGATGTTCCCTGAAGTTTTCTTTTCCACTTTGAATCCTCGTTCTTGTTAAATTTCAGCACAGTCAGCCGAGTGAGTAGTAGTAGCAGATTCAAGTTGGGTCGGTGTTCCATACTGTAGCTTTGGAAAGACTGTGCTGTGTTACTGTGTCGGTTTCTTTAGCAAAGGACCAGTGATGCTCAACCCTTTTCATTTGGAGGACCCCCAGTTTGATGTGCATTAGGTATGTACCCCCATTATTACCTCTGGGACCCCAATCTACACTACAATCTTCAGTGCTTATTTTACTCAAGCTAATTTGACATCACTGCAGTTGCATGTACATCGTGGATATTGATGAGATTGCCCATATTTGGCCTAGAACTGAGGATGGATATAGGGCATAGCTGTGGCAGTGGCCATTTTTGGTGCCACAGATAGAAAACCCATTTAATTTTCCCATAGAGATTTACAAAAGTATTGATATAAATTATTAAATATTTAATTATATGATATACTATATCTAATAAATACATTTTTTGTGGCCACAGAATCAGAATCAGATGTGTTATGGTCATGATTCACCAGGAGGAGCCTGGATGGCTTGGTTCCAGGCTTAAAATAATGTATATAAATATTTTCGGAAATCTCTATGGGAAAAATGATTTTTTTATCTGTGACACCACAAAATGGCCGCCACTGCTATGCCCTATAAAGGGCCAAAGTAATGTCTTTACGCCAGTAAAGTAATTGTAATACTTGATTTTCAGGCCGAATATAGTTTAGTAGGTGGTCTCCAAATATGGGTGTTACTTTTGTGATACCCACCCATTATCCACCCACAAGGCAATTTTATTAATGGATGGATATGTGCAGATTTTCATAAGGAATCAGGATGGCTGTGATCCATGTTTGTTGATATCAGGTTGCTATCACTCAAAGAACTTATAGGGCAGTATGAGAACATGGGCCTCCATATTTGGGCAAGACTGACCCGAAACTCCATAATTGGTCATGGCTGACAATGGCTGAGTGTCAAGGCAAGCCAGCTTAAAACTGGAATGCACAGCAGTATCGACCACAGACCTCCATCTTCCGTCACCTTTCACTGCACACCAGAGTAACTGTTGAGCTTTTATGAACCTTCACTGAACGGTTGTGGCCTGGCTGGTTTGAAAGATAAACCTTGTAACCACTATTCTACTGGCACTCACACACAACACAAGTTCCTGGATTGTACAGGTCAGGCAGACATCATTGGCGGTTAAGTTCCTTGCCCCCTTCAACTGGCAGTTCCCAGTCAACTGGTTTGTATAAGGACAAATCTTCCGGCCTAAACAGAACTCCTACACTGACCTCATCACTGGCCATGTATAGCAGCAGCTTTGAGGAAGGAGGGAGGGAATTCTCTTCACAGGCCATGTATGGCGGTAGTTTTATCCATGGACTGCTTCCACTCCTAGGAGTGACGTCCCAGCCTACACTGTCCCCATCACAGGTCATGAATAGTACCGAAAGCTTTGGCGATAAACCGCCGGTCCTGGAAGGAGTAGTGAGGCCCCCCCAGTCTACAATACTGTCCTCATCACAGGAGGCCATCTATAGCGGCAGCATTGACAATGAACAGCCACCGCTTCTGGAAGAAGGAGACAGGTTCCAGTCTACATTGTTCTCTTCACAGGCCATGTACAGTGGCACCTTTGATGAACCGCTGTCGCTCCTAGAAGGACCGATGTCCCAGTATACACTATCCTCAACAGAGGACATCTATAGCGGCAGCTTTGACGCGAGGTCCCAGTCTTCCCAGACTCCTCAGGTCTTCTCCTGTTCTGAGTGTGCGTATGCCTTCACGTCTCAGCTCTTCCTCCAGAAACACATGAAGAGGAGCCACAACCTCTATTGCCCGGTAATTAACAAACACCAACCTGTCCACACTGAAGAGAAAAAACCTTTCTACTGTAAACAGTGTAACAAGACTTTCAGACTGTCAAGTCACCTGAAGAACCACCAGCGGCTTCACACTGGAGAAAAACCTTTCAAATGTAAACATTGTGACAAGAGTTTCACTGAGATAGGTGGACTGAGGAGACACCAGCGGGTCCACACTGGAGAGAAACCATTCCAGTGTAAGCGGTGTGACAAGGGTTTCAATGATTTAGGTAATATGAAGAGACATCAACTAATCCATACTGGAGAAAAACCTTTCCACTGTAAACAGTGTGGCAAGAGTTTCAACGGCTCATCTAACCTCAAGAAACACCAGCGCCTCCACACTGGTGAAAAACCTTTCCACTGTCAACAGTGTAACAAGGGTTTCAATGAATTGGCTCACATGAAGAGACATCAGCGTCTCCACACTGGAGACAAGTCTTCTTTGTAGTTCTGTATGTATACACTTTAGGTATTTAAGTAATCCCCTTTGCCTTTACTGTTTGCAGCACCTTTGTTGTGTTATGGCCAAAGAGATTTGGGGTCTTGTCTGTGAGTCCTGTCTGTGGGGATAAATCTTGCGAACCACTGGACCGATCAGCGCCAAATGTGTTCGACCCTGTCTGTTTGTTTGTCAGGGTTGGACCTGATAATCCAATTCTTGTGCACGTTGCCATGGAAGTACCATTTTTTTTTCACATGATGTATATCATGTACAGTAACATAATGTTCGATGTGAGATTGTGATGCGACGCAAGAGTGCGGAACTCCTGGATTGCTTACCCTCCCCATCCTCTCTATATTATACTATAATTTATGGAATCTCTGTGTATCTGTCACACAGAATTTGTCCTGGGTATAACTCGTACATCATTCGACTGTTCAGTCCCAAACTTGGCCTGTGTGTCTCACATGTGCAGAGGTGTGCAGAGCTAAGCGGTAATCCAGACGACCAACGGTTTCCGAAATAATCCAAAGAATCACGAATATCTGTATCTGTGTTTGGGAGATTGAATTCTTCGGCTTCTCTGATTGGCCAACCCAAACCATCAGCTTCGTGGACTGGCAAAGTAATAAGTCAAAGTAAGTGGCTGATTGGCTAGCCTGACCCATCTGTTAAACCGATGTCTTCGCCAAATTGGTCAATCGTCCCATATAAGGGATAGTGCTGGTATCCTCATACATGGGCACTGATGTCCATATGGACGCTAACGTGAAGCTGGTAATGGTGTCAATCCACTGTGTTGCCTATTCAGCATCAATATGATTGGTATCTCTGTATGTGGTTGAGAGTATGTTTGTGACCCGGATTTGGGGTTGGCTAAATATGGAGTCCTAGGTAGATATGTCATACTCATAGATGACTGATGCGACAGACTTGCCCAAATATGGAGCTCCACATATTGAGTGGAATGTGAGATTAGAGGCCAGTCTAAACACTGATGTACCAATTTTGGAGAGGGCATCTCCATATACAGTATGGTCAAGTCTTTCATTAGCATAAAGGGACACACGCTGTGTACTGCATGAAGTACTATATGACAGGGTCTCTGTTCATCTATCTATTTGTCTGTTTCTAACTGTCTGTCTCTCTGTCTCCAGAGCTGATCTTGCAAACTGCTGGACCGATCGGCACCACACTTTGTTTTATATTTGAAATATTTAACTTTGATTTTACTAGGGCAATGCCCGCGCATGCCCCTCTGGTTATGTAATACCTGTCGGTGTACTAAGTGCAGTACCCATTATCAGAGTACTTCGACGCAGGTACTATAACATAATATTGATCAGGAGATATATGGGGATCTCCATATATGGGCATAAAATGACACACACAGATACAGTACCCATGTTGTTGTTTTTTGCTATTTTAGTTGTCTAGTATGTCCAAATTGCATGAATGCATTTATTGATTTTAGTTGTATGTTTCCTCCAAACACATGACACTCTGTTTACACACATTTGCACTCAAAGGACCACAATAGAAATAAGCTCTCAAGCTTTTTTGTGTTTCATCCTTTTGACAGATATGTCAATGATGATGTAAATACATTTTAGTCAAAAATAAATAAATAAAAATCAATCAATCAAAAAAAAAAAAACATGCCCCTCCGGTTATGCAATAATATCCCGTTATACAATACCCATTTTCAGTATACCCATTGTTAGAGAACTTATATAGGGATGTCCCGATCCGATCACGTGATCGGGGATCGGGGCCGATCACGTCATTTTCAAAAGATCGGAATCGGCAAACAAAGATCGGGGATCGGGAATAAAAAATAAATAAAAAAATATTCATATTTTTAAAAAATATGTTATTAATAAAATATTTGTATTATTGTATTTAACGTTCTTAAAGTCATCATTAACAGCGTCATATGGAGAAGTGTTCTCCCTCGGTAAAACACCTCGTAATGAGAAGTCTCTCTCGTCTCTGTCTGTAAACGTGTTGTAGCTGCAGGCTGAGCTCTCCAGCCCTCCCCTCTCCACACACGCGCGCGTGCACACACACACACACACACACACACACACACACACACACACACACACACACACACGGTGGCCCCGTGGCGTTCATAGAGGGAGACGCACACAGGAGGAGTAGCGCTGGTCGTCAACGTTTTAAAACATCTTGGATAGACCACTGGAATAATAACTGATCATCTTACATCTCAAATAGTCTACTACTAACCTTTGTTGCTGTTGTCATCTCAAATTGACCAGCCAAACTAAAATCCACCATTTTAGAGAGTTGCTCCAACTTCCTTGGATTAGATAAGAGTGATCAGATGCGATGCGTTTTCAACACAAATGCGCATATTATTGCCAGTCAGCTGTGTAGCTGGTTAATGATGGCTCGTTGAGGCTGTATGCGCATTTGACCACATAGCAATCAACATCACTAATTAATGTCAGCTGTGTGTGTGTGTGTGTGTGTGTGTGTGTGTGTGTGTGTGTGTGTGTGTGTGTGTGTGTGTGTGTGTGTGTGTGTGTGTGTGTGTGTGTGTGTGTGTGTGTGTGTGTGTGTTTTATAATGTCCAACTGAATGTTTTCTGTAGTGTAGATCAGGGGTCTTCAACGTTTTCAGGCCAAGGACCCCCTAGCTGAGAGAGAGATGAAGCAGGGACCCCCTACTCTATATTGTATATAATTGTGTTTCAGATAAACCTTTGCTGCTCTTTTTTCCCACTACACACCTACTGTATAACTCTTTGCCAAAAATAGCCGATCTACAAGCTCACAATGCCTCGCAGCGCGAGGCGTTGTGAGCTTGTAGATCTGCTATTTTTGGCTAAAGTTCTCCTCAGAAAAGCGATGCTAGGGTTCAAGTGGTTAATGTAAAAACAAATAATCATATCACACAAAGATTTGGGGGACCCCCTGTAGTAACTCTGAGGACCCCCCCAGACCCCCTGTTGAAGACCCCTGGTGTAGATATCAAGTAATTCCCTGTAGAGCAGGGGTCTTCAACAGGGGGTCGGGGACCCCTAGGGGGTTCTCAGAGTTACTACAGGGGGGTCTCCAAATCTTTGCGTGATAGGACCTTTTTATTTTATTTACATTAACCACATGAACCCTAATATCCCTATATTCTGAGGGGAACTTTAGAAGAGGTAGAGGGGAAAAGAGCAGACCAAGTACAGAGCCTAGGCTCAACTTTACTAAGTACTGAGAGTTTGACATGTCTGATAAATACACTGATGACAGTGCTGTTAAACAAGTCTATAGAGCTATCTATAAAATCTATGAAAAGGTTTAATCTGCAACACAAATGTTATACAATATGTATTGGGGGTCCCTGCTTCATCTCTCCCTTAGCTAAGGGGTCCTTGACCTAAAAAACCTTGGGGACCCCTGCTGTAGTAATCAGAGTAGACCCTCTCCCTCACGCTAAACTCAAATGACTTCTAAGTTCCACTTCTCACCAAAATGACAACTTTATTTTCCATCCTGAATGACAAGTCTAATATTATTATTGTATTTTGGCTATGTGCGATTAACTGCAAGCCAATGTTCAGAGATTCAGTATTTGTCTTCATTTCTTTAATTAACATTTATTTTGTTGGCAATAATTCAACTGTCAGCCAGTGTTTTGAGACTTATTGTCTTTTATTGCTACAAAATAAATGATAAAAATAAATTCTACTTGCATAAATTACAATATATATTTTTTTAAATGAAAAGATCGGATCGGGAAAGATCGGGATCGGCAAATACTAAAAATCAAAAGATCGGGATCGGATCGGGAGCAAAAAAACGTGATCGGGACATCCTTAAGTGGTACCCATTGTCATAGAAACCAGTCTGATGTCAGTACTATCTCCTTAAATGGGCATAAAAGAAGGGCGCTCGGTGGTGTGGGTTCGAAATCCATCGTGGTCCTTCCGCTTTGACGAGTGTCTACACAAACACAATTGGCCTGTCTTCGGGGGAGGGAAGCCAGGTGGCTAGGGTGATAATTGTCACTGCACTAACTCCTACTAGGAGTTGGACTCCTCACTGCTAGGTGAGTCAGTAGTGACAAGACAGAAATTGGCATAACATCTGAAGAAGTTTTAATAAGAAAAAGGGCATTTAAGGGACAGACAGATTGACAGATTTGTAGATTTATAGATATATATTTCTGCATAACCACTGATCTGACCAACTTCCCATTGGAGTCGGCACTGTGCTCCTTCACATTAAGTCCCAGATCCATATTGGAGCCATGCTGTGGCTAGAGATCCACAAAATGCCCTATTTTTATTCATTTAGAATAATAATAATGGTATATAATTATATTAATAATGGAGGTCGGTAGCGGTCAGATCAGGCTAAAACCATGCCCAGATATGGAGTCATACATAATAGATGTATGTCATAGATGAAATATGGAGTTGCACCCATCCACTGCTTTGTGAGATTACCCCCAGACACAGGCTGTGTCTGAAATCACTCCCTACTATATTGTGCACTATATCCGGACCCCCAGTATATCAAGGACCCCAGTTTACTATGCATTAGGGCCCCATAACATTACCAGTCATTTAGCTGGGGGCTCCTGAACCCCACCTTGAGAACCACTGGACTATAATGTAGTGCAGTATAGTGATTACGCCATGCGATGTGGACTCATTATATGAGTCCACATATAATGAGTCCATATGATATATGATTATATGAGGCGATGGCCACTTGTTAAGCTCTACCAGTCCCATAATGCATTGCTCTGGTTCCGTTGAAAGGGAAAGAAACGGCGGTGCCTGTCGTAGAAGAACGAGAGCGTGGGAGAACTTGTGGGACAACCTGTCACTGGCTTTCCTTGTCCAGGTACTCTAGGTTGGGGGCATCCAATCTCTGTTCCTGGTTCCTGTTCTTTGTGAACTCCTTCAGCAGATCCATGACCTCTCCTTGGTAAACTTCAGGAGTGGTTTGGGCCTCTGTGGCCCAGTAGTAGATGTCCCAGTCATTGCTAGGCTCATTGATCAACCTATCATATTGCAGCAGCTGGGTCTCTGTCATTGTGTTCAAGTAGCGTTCTGCGAAAAGGCTGAGCAGAATGCAATTCTCCAACATGCCCCTCTTGCGACTCTCATAGAGCAAGCGTCGTCTCTTGATGTCAATGAGCTCTCCTTTCTTTTCCTCCCATGGGGGAAAAGGGACCTCGAACAGGTCAACCTGGTTGCCCCTGGGTGTCTCTCCACAATAACCATGAGCTGGCATCATCCTCTCAGTCATTGTTGGCCTCCATGGTGCCCGACATACCACTTTCACAAACCTTTTGGCTAAGAGAGACGACAGCATCTTAAATGTCTCTAGTATTTGTTGCCGCGCCGCATTTCTCCCCTTATTCGTATAAGATTGGTGACATCATTGCTGATGTCACTGCTTATGACACTGGACCAAACCAACCGAAGGGAATTTCATGTGGGGATATCTGTGTTCTTTGTTTAGTTTAGTTATTGGTCGACGAAATGTTCATCTACAGGAGAGATCTTTTAGTTTAATTCATCTTTTACTAGATTTTCCACAGTTTTTCTTGGTTGCTTGTGGGGGTGTGTGTGGTTGTCAACCCTGCTTGCGTGCACATAACTAACTGCAACCAGGGGTGTGTGCGTGTGTGAGTGGAGTGGTTGTGATTCACAGGCTTTTACCAGCAGCCATGTCTGTATCGATGATCATTAAGTGGTGTGGTCAGGAGTATTCCATCAGCTCTCTGTCAGAGGAGGACACCGTCATGGATCTCAAACAGTCCATTAAAACCATGACTGGAGTGCTGCCCGAGAGACAGAAGCTGCTGGGACTAAAGGTCCACGGGAAGCCAGTGGAGGATGAGGTGAAGCTGGGCTCCCTGAAGCTGAAGCCCAACACCAAGATCATGATGATGGGAACCAGAGAGGAGAGCCTTGAAGATGTTTTAGCCCCACCGCCGGAGGACACAGACACGGTGGTGGTGAATGATTTTGATATTGAGGAGGAGGTCATTGAAGTAGAGCAGAGAGAGGAGAACCTGGCTAAAGTCGCACGCAGAGTGAAGGACTACAAGGTGGATGAGATGAACCCACCCAGAGAGGGCAAGAGACTGCTGGTACTGGATATAGACTACACACTGTTCGATCACAAGTCATGCGCAGAGACGGGCCAGGAGCTGATGAGGCCGTTCCTCCATGAGTTTCTGACCTCTGCCTACGAGGACTATGACATAGTCATCTGGTCTGCCACAAGTACGAAGTACATTGATGTCAAAATGAAGGAGCTGGGAGTGACAGGCAACCCCAACTACAAGATCACGTTCATGCTGGACAGTGCGGCCATGATCACTGTACACACTCCAAAGAAAGGGGTAGTGGACGTGAAACCTCTGGGGGTGATCTGGGGTAAGTATGGCGAGTTCTACAGCAGGAAGAACACTATCATGTTTGACGATATCAGACGCAACTTCCTCATGAACCCACAGAACGGCCTGAAGATCCGTCCCTTTATGAAGGCTCATACGAACAGAGAGAAGGACAGGGAGTTGTTTAACCTGGCCCAATACCTCAAAGAGATAGCCAAACTGGACGACTTCACTGGTCTCAACCACAAACACTGGGAGAGGTTTTTGTCTAAGAAGCACCATCATTAAGGGAAGATTATTTGAATATTTTGATTAGGCTGTAACTGGGCTGTGTCGTTTAACAATTTGGAAAACAGAGTTGTCTTCTAGCCCCGGCGTAACGCACAGGCTTTAGGGGCTGCAGACCAGAGCAGGCGGGGGAGGGGGACCAAACACCTGCTCAAACAAAAAAAACATCTGTGCTGAAATGAATCAGCAGCACCCCTCACCTACTGATGAAGCTTTCAGACAAACAGCCTTCGACCGTCCGGCCTGGCGGAGATGCCAGAAAAGTTTGGCATCATCTTTTTTTTAACTAGATTTTTGTTTTGTTCGTTTTTGTCGCTGCACCCTTGGCAACATGCCTGGCTGTGACAAGTCTACATGATCTTTTTTACCCCCATATCTGTACAACAACTTCCTCCTTACTGACTGATTGGTGGCTATCGCTGAGATGGGGGCCGCTCCTCAGCGGGGGGAGGGGGAGGGAGTCTGTTTCTTTGGCCTGGGGCCCACTTGTGGGGCCTCTAGCCATCCCGTGTGGCAGGATGCTGCACTGGCCTCTATGGGGCTGTGTGAACTCCTCTGGAGCCACTGCTGCCTGGGCGAAGGACCGGCTGCTGAGAAGGCTCACTACTAGGGATGCACAGTACCAGTGCCTCCCCATCCTTCACTTTGCAGCATCTATCTAGGCAGGGAGACCAGCAGATTTCTTCTGACAGGCGCCAGGGTGTACTCTTACTCATAATTATTGACTTTATTAAACTAGATGTTTCTGGGCTTTCCTTGCTGCCTGGGGTGAGGGTACAGGCTGGCTTGTAGCAGTGCAGCCTGTGTGGGGTTACATGGCGCCTTTCCAACGTTAACGAACCCTATACCTATTCTAACCCTCACCCTAACCCTAACCGCACGCGGAAGCCACTAGTCGGAGTGGCGAGATGTCGGCATGGAAGGCGGTTACCCCTGTGTGGGAGGAATGTTTTCCATTGAGAGTCATTTTTTAGCAAACAGGTCCTTCCTTAGATCATTGACATTTTCGATGTCAGTTGTCTTGGCATACAGAACACAGGTGTATCTTTCCAGCAATGCAAAAGTGTTTGATTCCTGGCTAAGCAGCTGAAAAGGATCAGCTGTCATAGCAATGAAGGTGTTTGTCACTTCTGGAAATGATTTCCATGCAGCCCAGTCTGTCTTTTTGCCTTTTCCCTGGAACTGTGAAGTTGTATCACAGCCTGTGAATGAGTGGAATCCGGGTAGAGCCAAACTCATGTTCTTCCCCAGCTTTTTGGAAATAGTGTTGATGCATATTTCCTGGACTTTTCCCCACATACCAAAAGCAACCCAGATGCCTATATTTGGGTAGTCTTTGGTAAACAGACCAACAAGGATCACTTTGATATCCGTATCCACTGTTCGAATTACGACTGTTTGTGCACCCTTTTCTAGAGCATCTTTCAGATGGATGCACACTCTTGTGTCTGCTTCCTCATGGTCACACTCTGACATTGGTGCTAGAGGACCTGATGAAAGCACATGCCTACCTTTAGTTACATATACTTGCTTCCCTAGGTTCGAACGTGGTGGCATTAACCTTCTCAGCTAGCATTTCAAAGAGAGGTAGGGCGTGGGCATTAGCAGCACCATCAATAATCTTTGCATCAACAGACGATGGTACTGGTGGGTAAGTATCAGTAGCTATTAGACCCAACAAATCAGATTTCTGAGATGGCAAATTGAGTCTACCGTCTTTGGACAGGGCTGGAGGATAAATATTATTCTCATGAGAGAAGAACTCATCCAGGTTGCCATCTCTAAACTTACTTAAAGTTGACTGAAGAGGTTACAGTCACTTTTCAAAGCTGAAAGTTTTGCTTTCTCCTTGGATCTTGGCTTTTCTTTTGCATTCTTGAAAAGAGGAAGGTTATTCCTCTTAATACTCTGGTGAATGGGTGTTTTCCCATCAACAATGACTTCCTATCTGATACTGGGTTGTGCCCAACATCTCAATGGTACGCATGCAGTGTATGTTCATTTGCACAGTTGCGACTCGAGTGTCCAATACAAGCAACTCTTGACATGTATCCAGAAATGGATTGCCCATGATTGAGATTGTGTTGCACAAGTTTGAAACATAGAGGTTACATCTGAATGCATGTACTGTGATTCAAAATCAACAAGAAGTCTAGCCTGCTCTGGTCCTGCTACCATCATCCATCGCCGAAAGGCGGTGGGGTTTTCTAGACTGTTAGGCCAATGGCACCTCCTGTACCTTTTACCAACTCATTATTTTGTTCATGGGCTTGATCAATCGGCATGCATGAGAACCTATTTTTTGTTGGAATGGAATAATGTTGTTACATAAATTGTTGGCTGCAATGATTTAAAAAACAAATAAAGCAGTGGTCCACGCTACCTGTGAACACTGGCATGAGTAACAAAAACATGAACAGACCCTCCCCCACACAACCCCCTACTTCCCTTCCCCAAGGGTCAGTCTACATTAAGTCCAGTGTCTTATGTTACAACATCTATCTATATATACAATTTGAATCCTGCGCCATGTCGGTTGTCCGTATGCGACGCCAGTGTGACGGTGTGACGTAATCTGACATCACGATGACAACGCCAGTGTGACGTAATCTCACGACAGCATGACATCACATGACATCACATCCTACCTATAAATTCTAGGATGCCATCAGATCGCACCAGTTCGACGGCTTCCATAGTGATAAATAGTAATAATCTATACAAGGAACTCTCTCCACCACAAGAACTCTCTCCACCACAATGACGACAACTTCACCAAAGCCACAACGGCTGGAGATACAACGCCAGACATGGCGCACTGCAAAGTGAACGACGCGTCACGCTAGACGTTCGGGCCGCGTAGCGGCCCGAACTTCTAGTATATATACAATTTGAATCCTGCGCCATGTCGGTTGTCAGTATGTTTGTCAGTATGTTGTATGTACGTTGCATCACTCCGAATATGGACACAACGCCAGTGTGACGTAATCTCACGACAGCATGACATCACGCATGACATCACATCCTACCTATAAATTCTAGGATGCCGTCAGATCGCACCAGTTCGACGGCTTCCATAGTGGGTTTTGGTCATTGGAGAGGTGATGCACGTCACCTCTTTCTGAAGTGGGTACTTTCAAAGCCTGCCGTGGATTTAGGAGAGCACAAAACTCTCTCTCACACTGTGAGGTGCCTGTAAGGTGGCACTGCAAAGTGAACGACGCGTCACGCTAGACGTTCGGGCCGCATAGCGGCCCGAACTTCTAGTTTTTATACATTCCCAATATTACATCCAACTGTGGGCTTCTATCCCAACTGTAGAAATTAGTCAATTTTGGGGGCATTAAAACTAAGTTGTGCCCCACTAGAGGACTTGATCTCTGCATGGTCATATGATGTTTTCCCAATATATTATCTATAGATAATCATTCATAAAAGTTTGTAAATATTATTATTAACATTAACAATATATCACTCAGAAGGATTAATGTGCAATCTTTCAGAGTGCTGTTTAAGCCTATTTTGGGTGTTTAAAACATATTTAACACAATTTCATGGGAGGCTTTGGCCAAATCCTTTATAATTAGTCTATAACTATACTGTAAATGTAAAACCTACAATTAGCACATTAAGCCAAAATGTCAGAATTATATCACCACTTAGGAATCATGGGTCATTACTGGCGGCCATTTTGTATATTCCCTTTTTAAAAAGCATTTAATGGTCCGAATCTTTGGGCACCCCTTCTGAGATGGTGAGATACACGCTAAAGAATGTGAATGTATGAACCAAATTTGGTACTTGTATCCACCACGTAACGAGTTGGCCAGCTTAATTCCCCCTACTAATAAGTGCATGTTGAAAATCTAATCTCCATATATGTGTATTTAGTTTATTTTGTGTCTGACATCAGTGCATGTTGATCTCCATATATGTGCATTTGACGGGTGGACTTTGACTCCATACAGTATTATGTGCCGTGGGGCCTCCCACCCACTAGGCAATTTTATAGGATAAAAGGCGGTTAGAGTAACATACCATTACTGAATTATTTGGATGACTACTTTTACTTCTACTTGAGTCATTATCATTTTAAAGTAATACTTTGTTTACTTGAGGACAGTTCTTGGCTACTCTACCCACCTCTTCAAAACATGATAAACGGATAGTATAGATAATAATGAATACGTTTGAAAGAGTTCTTCCATTGCATTTAATTTATTAGACAATTTCATTTGCAGTTCCACAGTTACAATGAAACCATGTAGTGTGTATGGGGGTAATTTAGTGATTAATTATCATTAAATGTCATGAATATCAATGAAATTATATATCACCAGTTTACCTGTTTTTAATACAGATCAGTCTCATAAAATCTGAAGGATTTTGAATTCTTGGCTGAGGCAGGGTCATAGTAGCCTGGTAAACCCTCCCTCCGGAAATCTTATTTCCATTTGATTTCTGGAAGGAGTCTGGTCTGAAACGCCTTTCTGCAATAATCGCTGTGGGCTGGAGTTGGGCGGGAGTAATACCGTTGACTGACAACCCCTTCAACCAATGATCGTTTTCCCCTTCAGCCAATCAGCAGTTCATTTTGACGAGCTCCAGACTATGTGACGCAACGGGAATTTTGGGACGGCCATGCCGAAAATAGGTTGCCTTATTGGGATACATGCGTGTCACTCCCCGCCCCTGCCGGTTCTCTAAATTTATATTTTTAAATAGGCTCTGTCATGATTAATTGACCACATATATGAAGTTAAACAACTAAATTCTATCCAAACGATATGTTAATAGTAAATTCCGTGCCTCAAAAAAGAAGTTTGAGAGCGTTTTAAAACCGAAAGTAAGAAGTGAAGGCACTCGCACAAACAACAATGGCTGCCGTTCGTGTTTTGTCGGCGGCTCTCAGGCTGCACTCGGCTTCATTCGGGCTCACTCGAACTCGCCACCTGATTGGCCAACTGTCGCTGTCAATCACAGAACAATGAGCGACGACGCTGATAGGCTCGTCGGCTCGGCGAGCAGAGCGATTATTGGAGAAAGGCGTTTCAGACCAGACTCCTTCCAGAAATCAAATGGAAATGAGATTTCCGGAGGGAGGGTTTACCAGGCTAGGGTCATAGATCATCCAACAATATACAAAAGACAAACAAGATTTTATTTCTAATCAAGGAAGTTTATTAACTCAAAGGCATAAGCCATAGGAAATATTAATGTTCCAATACAGCCGTACAAGATGTAATTTCTGCTGTGGTCCCTGATTAGAACCTTTTGTGCTAAAAATGGTATACTAATTGTTGTGAGCTCCTAGACAGAAAGAGATAGAAAGAGGGGAAGGTAGGTGAGGGCTGAAAAGAAATAGAAACAGTAAAGATCCCTGTCAATAAGTTGATGAAAACAAGCCTAATACACATACAATCCTATTGCCGTTGCACATCAGATGATGGGAACAGACCTGTGATTGACAGGGGTCACTTCTCAAGTAGCTTTCTGGGGCTGTTGGCATTTGTCGCCTGCCTCACCGCCTGCCTGCCTGGCTTTCTTCACACTCCTTAAGTGCCAGCAACTCTTCACTGTTAACAACAGCCGTCTTTATGCTGGGTAGACCAACTTTTCTTCGACACTCCTCAAGTGCCAGCAAGTCTTCACTGTTAACAACAGCCGTCTTTTATTCTTCTTTAGAGTATATATTCTTCACGAAAGAGAATGTAGGTGATACTTTCTCTCTCGACTTTCCACTTTCCACTTTCAAACTTTCGACTTTCCACTTTCGACTTTCCACTTTCCACTGTCCACTTTCCACTTTCCACTTTCCACTGTCCACTTTCCACTGTTGTGTTGAAAGGCACAACTTTGATTCCTTTGCAGTAGTTGAACGCAATATTTAATGACTTGAAAATGTCAATGAATCTTGTAGCTCCCGTTCAAATTGAACAAAACAAAAATACACCTAACTGACACTAAGACAAGAAAAGGGGAGGATAACATAGATGAGACCAGACAAGACGAGACCTAGACTGGACTGGTATTGGTCACTAAGAGATGGTCTTTTATTCTCCATCCTAAATACCATGCGAAACTCAATCCTCTGCCTGTCATTGGCTCAAACACAGGAAGGTATGTTTAGAAAGAAAGGGGGGGAAGAAGAGAAATCTGAACCCACAACAACAACTAATTAACTCAACCTAAAGTTGATTCTCTTACAAGGATTTATTCATTATATTATCGATATTCTCCCATTGTAACTTAGTGTCACGCATCTGGTTCCTATTTAAAAATAATATTGGAAATATATTGGAAATATAATGAATAATGAATAATAACAATCAAATGATAATATAAATGTACCTTCATGCATAAGTGAAAATATGATAAACAGTTGTACTTAATCATACTTGAATGTTACAAATATAACAGCAAGCTTACACAGTAGGACACGTAATAACCACTTGTTTAATATGGATAATTAACTATGAACGTATGAAACAAACTCTGCCTCAATTCTTTGAGGAGTGCTTGAGGATCGATGATCTCAAGGTCATAGGTCGCAGGCCATTTGGTTGGAAGCAGAGCTCTCCCTGTGACAGCTAACTGTCACAGACTGCAAATTATGGCATTATTTCCAGTTAAATTTGTCCCAAGTTTGTGTCCTGATATCATGGTTCCATGTCAGCAACATTGTCAATCCTAGCCAGTGGGTCTAGGAAACTCTGTGTGTATGTCCGTGCACATCAGTATATCTGTGCGTGCATGTGTGTGTGCGTGCAGGGCACGTAGACTGCAGGATGTGTGTAAACAGAGCTGTTTGGGGCATTTGACCTCTGGGGTCAGCGGCTCCTTCTTCATGTGCTTGTAGAGTTGTGTTCATATGCATCAGCAAAAATGGAGATCCAGTTTGGATCGGTGAATGGTTTGATCATAGTGGAATATTCAATTGATAAACCCTCCCCCAAAGCTACTACAACCATATGACAGTTTGCTGTGAGTGGCCATTCCTTCATTATGAGTCCATTTGGTTGCATTTGTACATTCAGAGTTAAATCAACCACTTACAGTAAACCTCTGCATCCCTATTCTGGGGGAACATTTACCAAAAGTAGCCGATCTACAAGCTCACTTGTGAGCTTGTAGATCGGGTATTTGTGGCGAAGAGATTTGGTGTAGAGATAGATTACGGTGTAGAAATGAGTGAGCGCCATGCAACAGTTCGTCCCACATGAACAGTTTTGTTTGTCTTGGTGAGACACAGCCATCGTTGTGGTACTTCATAGCTAGTCCTCTCCTTGTCTGAGTCGTCAAAAGGAATATGCCAAGTGTTGTCTCCACTCTGTACTATGGTGTCATAACCAGGGATATTCTGAAACACACACACACACACACAGCAGGGAAGCAGACATTGTGGACGCAGTAAGTGTGATAATATAGTCTCTGTTCTTTCCTATTTACTGTATATACTCTACCTGAAATTGGACGTTCCTTCCCACTATGACCTATTCAGCAATTACCATATGTCCCCACAGCCATTTGAATGACAGTAAAGTGGCTCCATTTTTCGTTGTCTCCTACCTTCCGCTCCTCCCCTCCCCTCCTCTCCTCTCACCTCACCTGGAAACAGACCTTCCTGTTGGGTGTGATGCATCCGTCTACCACCAGCTGATGTCCTCTCTGCCATTTGAAGAACAGGTGTCTCGAGCTTCCGTCTGGTATGCACGCCTTGTGGGCCTTCATCAGGTCGCTGCTCAAGAACCGACAGTGGTTCCCAGAATGCAACGCGGCATACAGGAGGAAGGGGTCGTCCTCTGAACTGATAAAAGACAGTGATGGAGTGATGAGACGGGCAGGCGGATGGAGAGGCAAGTAGATGAATATACTGTATGCAGATTGAGGTTATTTTAAAGGGGTATTTCACTTTCAAACATGTTTGGGGTCATTTTAACGTCTACTCGGGATTTGGTGTCACCAGAACCAAGGACGTGTGTTTTCAATTAATCTAACATGGTTAAAATCGAGTTTGAAGTTACAATGACTTTGTATAGGAAGGGGGGGGGGGTGTCAAAATTCAGAGTAGACGTTAAAATGACCTAGAACATGTTTGAAAGTAAATTATCCCTTTAAGTACAGAGATACAGTAGGTGAGCAAGAAGATAGATATATCTACTGAATGGGTTAAAATTGTAATAAGGTTCACTGAGATACAACCACTGGTCCCCTCTTTTACAGAGGGGACCAGTGGTTGTATCTATCTCAAACATTGGCACCAGGAAAGGAGTATGTAGTGGCGTTTTTTTATTTAATGTTGCCGACTATGGAATCACCAATGATCATAATGTGTCTATTGTATATTCTCAGTGGGACTTACACGTTGTTGGTGAAGAAGCTGTGTGTCTTCTGCTGGATAAGGTTCATATCGTGTTGGTCCCAGGACATGGATGGCTCAAGCATGTGTTCCCTGCCCAGAACCAACACAACCTGACCCTGACGCTCCAACTCCGACACCACTGCTAACAGCTGGGGAACGGAGAGTGAGAGAGAGAGAGAGGTCACAGGTAGGGTAAAACAAATACATACAGTAAAATGTGATAAGAGCATGTCATTTTGAGAATGAAAACACGCAACGCCTATTTGAACAGGTCGTTCTTCTATTCATGAATGAATCTTGAAAGGTCAAAGGCATCGATTAGCTTTCTCTATCAGACCTGTGCTCACAGAGTGTATTCTTCTGTATTCACAGCACCAGCTGGTGGAAGTAACTTCTTATGTATATAGGCTACTGCATTTCAATTTACTGTAGGACAATTTAATAAAAGTGTTTATGTTTATGTATTGCCAAAGCAGACACAATAGACTCTGTGCATAACTGTAGTCCCAGGTTTCCAGATGGTGGCATATCTGTTTCATGTTCCAGTTAATATTTCCATTACTGTTTGTTTGGCTCAGCAGCATATTGGAACCGGAAACACACCTGACACCTACACAGTTCAAATTGGCTGCCGAGCCAATCAAATGTAGGTATGGGAAAATGAACCAGAACAGGAAACATGCGTGCCACCCTGTGGAGACTATTATTATGAAAAAGGATTATTTAATCTATTCGCCGCTCATCAGGTAGATGAATAGCTAGATATATTTATTAGACATAACTTTTTGTAACTAAAGGGCCACCTGGGTATGTGTCACAATGGTCAGGGCTCACATACTGAAATAAATGTAATGCTTACAGTATAAGACAAATGAATGGTCATTATTCTGCTTAAATGAAATGACTAGTCTAAAATTAAGGAAACACAGAAAACAGCTAAAACTTTGGGCATTTCAATCTCTAAGGCAAAAAAGTTGTTCACTTCATTATGCTTACAAATATGGCTGCAAAATGAATTGTTAATAGTTTAACTATTAGGGCAGCACCTCCGCGGCCCACTGGGAGGTGCTCTGAGGCCTATAACTGCTTTACCATGGGACTGTGAACCACTGCAATGCTATCCATACATCAAATCACTTTTTTTTGTAGATCAGTAACCAGCCTATCTCTAATATACAGTATGTGTGTATGTGGAACCTAATAGACGCCATCTATTAGCTTCCAATCACACTTCATGTATGTCTGTCTGTATGTCTGGCATTCTCACCGTCTCTGACTGCTTGCCTTTGGTTGTGATATTGGCCACATTCAGTCCATCTATGACCACGCTAAATGCGGGCTTCTGCTTCACAAAATCCTTGAACATATTAAACTCCTAGATAGAGAGACATACAGAGGGAGAAAGAGAGAGAAAATTATGGGAGGATGTGAAAACTATTAAAAGCAGCCTGACAAATTCTCAGATGTCAGAAGAAATCAGAACCCCTAATTAGAATGTGGAACAGTAGATTCAATTAATTAAATGAAAGTACCGCTTACGAATGGGAAGTCAATATGGTAGACACAGACTATTGGCTCACACAATTTTCAAATGTTACCGCTGAAACTCATCTCCCGCCTTCCACCCACCTTCAGTTTTGCTTTCGCTGTTGTGTAAATTAGTACTACTGGAAACCAAAATGTGTGTGTGTGTGTGTGTGTGTGTGTGTGTGTGTGTGTGTGTGTGTGTGTGTGTGTGTGTGTGTGTGTGTGTGTGTGTGTGTGTGTGTGTGTGTGTGTGTGTGTGTGTGCGCGTGTGTTTGTACCTCGGGTGTAGTCTTCTTGAAGACATCTTTTTCTTTCGTGTGTGTGTGTGTGTGTGTGTGTGTGTGTGTGTGTGTGTGTGTGTGTGTGTGCGCGTGTGTTTGTACCTCGGGTGTAGTCTTCTTGAAGACATCTTTTTCTTGGACGATGTTAGTCATTACTACGTCTTTCAGTCGTTGGTACTCCTCAGTAGTAAGTTGAATGGACTCTAGCACAGACCCACAACTTCTGCACACGCCACTAAATCCACACAGAATTAAAATGAACTACAAAATTGTGCTCCTCTGAGCACAGGTCTCTGCCAGACTGGGTTGTCTAGCCAGGACCCGCAAACTTTAGTCATAACCACTTGGAATGGGATCTAAGAAATCAAACTTGTACATCTTGATCACATGACCACAGAGATAATGTGTACCGATTTGTGTTAGTTTAGTGTGTGTGTGTGTGTGTGTGTGTGTGTAACCATGGTTAATATGTTTCATATACTAATACTGTGTATTGACAATATGTCTTAGGCCAGGCCCAAAGACACATTTTGCAAACAATATTTGCAAACAATATTTCAAAGTTGTTCACTTCATTATGCTTACAAATATGGCTGCAAAATGAATTGTTAATAGTTTAACTATTAGGGCAGCACCTCCGCGGCCCACTGGGAGGTGCTCTGAGGCCTATAACTGCTTTACCATGGGACTGTGAACCACTGCAATGCTATCCATACATCAAATCACTTTTTTTTGTAGATCAGTAACCAGCCTATCTCTAATATACAGTATGTGTGTATGTGGAACCTAATAGACGCCATCTATTAGCTTCCAATCACACTTCATGTATGTCTGTCTGTATGTCTGGCATTCTCACCGTCTCTGACTGCTTGCCTTTGGTTGTGATATTGGCCACATTCAGTCCATCTATGACCACGCTAAATGCGGGCTTCTGCTTCACAAAATCCTTGAACATATTAAACTCCTAGATAGAGAGACATACAGAGGGAGAAAGAGAGAGAAAATTATGGGAGGATGTGAAAACTATTAAAAGCAGCCTGACAAATTCTCAGATGTCAGAAGAAATCAGAACCCCTAATTAGAATGTGGAACAGTAGATTCAATTAATTAAATGAAAGTACCGCTTACGAATGGGAAGTCAATATGGTAGACACAGACTATTGGCTCACACAATTTTCAAATGTTACCGCTGAAACTCATCTCCCGCCTTCCACCCACCTTCAGTTTTGCTTTCGCTGTTGTGTAAATTAGTACTACTGGAAACCAAAATGTGTGTGTGTGTGTGTGTGTGTGTGTGTGTGTGTGTGTGTGTGTGTGTGTGTGTGTGTGTGTGTGTGTGTGTGTGTGTGTGTGTGTGTGTGTGTGTGTGTGTGTGTGTGTGTGTGTGTGTGTGTGTGTGTGTGTGTGTGTGTGTGTGTGTGTGTGTGTGCGCGCGTGTGTTTGTACCTCGGGTGTAGTCTTCTTGAAGACATCTTTTTCTTTCGTGTGTGTGTGTGTGTGTGTGTGTGTGTGTGTGTGTGTGTGTGTGTGTGTGTGTGTGTGTGTGTGTGCGCGTGTGTTTGTACCTCGGGTGTAGTCTTCTTGAAGACATCTTTTTCTTGGACGATGTTAGTCATTACTACGTCTTTCAGTCGTTGGTACTCCTCAGTAGTAAGTTGAATGGACTCTAGCACAGACCCACAACTTCTGCACACGCCACTAAATCCACACAGAATTAAAATGAACTACAAAATTGTGCTCCTCTGAGCACAGGTCTCTGCCAGACTGGGTTGTCTAGCCAGGACCCGCAAACTTTAGTCATAACCACTTGGAATGGGATCTAAGAAATCAAACTTGTACATCTTGATCACATGACCACAGAGATAATGTGTACCGATTTGTGTTAGTTTAGGACAAAATCTGTAGGAGTAGTAGCAAATGGCAGAAAATGTAATCTGGCACAAATGGCCGGGCCTATATGTTGCTTCATGATCCAAGGAATCCAGGGGAAAAGATATTGATTGTACGACCTATGGATCAAGAGTTATAGGCCAAAACATGAAGTGGGCACACAAGAGTGTGTGTGTGTGTGTGTGTGTAACCATGGTTAATATGTTTCATATACTAATACTGTGTATTGACAATATGTCTTAGGCCAGGCCCAAAGACACATTTTGCAAACAATATTTGCAAACAATATTTCAAAGTTGTTCACTTCATTATGCTTACAAATATGGCTGCAAAATGAATTGTTAATAGTTTAACTATTAGGGCAGCACCTCCGCGGCCCACTGGGAGGTGCTCTGAGGCCTATAACTGCTTTACCATGGGACTGTGAACCACTGCAATGCTATCCATACATCAAATCACTTTTTTTTGTAGATCAGTAACCAGCCTATCTCTAATATACAGTATGTGTGTATGTGGAACCTAATAGACGCCATCTATTAGCTTCCAATCACACTTCATGTATGTCTGTCTGTATGTCTGGCATTCTCACCGTCTCTGACTGCTTGCCTTTGGTTGTGATATTGGCCACATTCAGTCCATCTATGACCACGCTAAATGCGGGCTTCTGCTTCACAAAATCCTTGAACATATTAAACTCCTAGATAGAGAGACATACAGAGGGAGAAAGAGAGAGAAAATTATGGGAGGATGTGAAAACTATTAAAAGCAGCCTGACAAATTCTCAGATGTCAGAAGAAATCAGAACCCCTAATTAGAATGTGGAACAGTAGATTCAATTAATTAAATGAAAGTACCGCTTACGAATGGGAAGTCAATATGGTAGACACAGACTATTGGCTCACACAATTTTCAAATGTTACCGCTGAAACTCATCTCCCGCCTTCCACCCACCTTCAGTTTTGCTTTCGCTGTTGTGTAAATTAGTACTACTGGAAACCAAAATGTGTGTGTGTGTGTGTGTGTGTGTGTGTGTGTGTGTGTGTGTGTGTGTGTGTGTGTGTGTGTGTGTGTGTGTGTGTGTGTGTGTGTGTGTGTGTGTGTGTGTGTGTGTGTGTGTGTGTGTGTGTGTGTGTGTGTGTGTGTGTGTGTGTGTGTGTGTGTGGACAAAATCCCCCCGGGGGGACAACTCGGGGGGACGGCGGGGGGACAACTCAGATTTTTCATATTCTGTTCCAATTTACTATAACTGCCTTCTAAAGTTTGCAGGACCTGGGTAGGCAACCTGACCTGGCGGAGACTATTTGTAGTTTTTTCATTTCATTTATTTATGTACAATTGTAATATCCCGTAGTTTTGTGCATCAGAGTGGGTTGGGGCCCCCTCATCACTGCCATTATAAGATTTGAGACTAAAGTCCTGAAACGATGTAAAATACAGCAGTTTCAGTATTAAATATACGTAGATGCAAAGTGACATTGTGGGGGTTCAACACAGACTGTTAGAAATTGAAATCAATATCTTCAAAACTAAATAAAATATTAACAAGCTGTACAGAATGTCAGTTTTGATTGGTATTTAATGATTAATAGAAGATTAATTAAGACTTAATTAAGACGTAGAGCTTTCGTCCTACTCCTCCCGCCCAACACTCCCTGCTGACAGGTGCCGTGCCGTCCCAGCCAGTGGGAGTATGTGCAGTGACTATTATCACCCTCGCCACCCAGCTTGCCTCCCCCCAGCTTGCCTCCCCCCAACCGGGGGAAGGGAAGCTTCGTTTAGACGCTCGACAAAGCCAGATGCACCACGTGGATTCTAACCCACAACTCTGCGGTGGTGGGCAGGCACTTTACCACTGCGCCACCCGAGTGCCCTAAAGTTAAACATTTGTACCTTTAATTTTGGCTCCCCCATCAGGCTGATTGTTGTTTAACAGGTAATGCACATAACTTCCAATCATGATTCATGTCTCTGTCATTTACCCTCTCATGGAAATTTGCTAAACTGGCAGAAGGAGAAACATCTATACGTACAGTAGCCGCAAAGTGGAGGTTCGGGTATTTAACCACGTGAAACCTAGAGTCCCTATTCTGGGCAGGTCACAATAGGCGAACTTTCGGGAAAATAAGCGAACATTCAACGAAAATAGCAGATCTATAATAATCTTTCAATAATCGTACTTGAGGCAAAAGTTTGAAATAATCGTGATATTGATTTGAAGTCACGTCGCCAGTCCCCTGTTTGTGTAAGACAGTTCTGAATAGTTGGTGCTGTTAATAGTTTTAGGGAGAGAAAGTAGTGGTGATCTCAGTGTGGCCACTGAGCTCTGTTTCCTACCATAGATGTCCAACTGCTCCTGGTTCATGCAAACCCCGGCTTCTGCTGAGTTCCGTCTCGCACCACAGGTGTCCTTGAACTGCATCTGGTTCATGCAGACCCAGGATTCTTCTGGGTTCTGTCTCGTACTACAGGTGTCCTTGTACAGTGTGGCTTCTTCTGCGGTCTGTCTCGTACCACAGCAGCCCCAGGCCCTCAGTAACTTCAGTAGATCCTTACGGAATGTCTCTCTAATGAAGATATACACGACAGGGTTCAGGCAGCACCTCAAGAAGGCCTGGGTAACATCAGTGGCACAAAAAAGGTTACTTTCCTGTTTGTAGTCCACGATTCCACCAATGTCCAGTGTGGCCAAAAGTAGAACCACATTGTAGGGCACCTGGCTGAGAAGAAAAACTGCCACCTCAACAAATGCTAACTTTTTCCCGAGTTTAAATACAGGAATGTTGAACCTGTATTTGTGTGCTGCTTTTGAAATGGTAAAGTAATAGAAGCCCATGAACAGGAGCGGTATGGCAAAACCTAAGACTAACTGGCTCATCTGTATGCTATATGCTGCATGAAGTGGTTCAGAGCTGCCAGTGTAGGGCGAGCAAGTCTGGTTGTTGATGGTGGTGTACATTATCTCTGGTGCAGAGAAGACAAGTGCCATGATCCAGATGACAACAGGTAACACCTGGCAGCCCGGGGACTTGAATAAATTGATTTTGAAACTGATTTTGACAAATTTAAACAGGATAGATTTATACATGCTGATGAAGGACATCCACAGTATGCTGCTGTAGAAGCTTACCTTGTAAATGGTGTACATGGCTTTGCATACCGCCTGGCCAAATACCCAGTCTGATACAGAGTTGGCTGCCCAAAAGGGGAGACACATGGAAAAGAAAAGGTCTGCCAAGGACATGTTGAGTCCATACACCGCATATATCCTCCTCTTTTCGTTGTGGAATATACGAGAATATAAACAATACAGGATAGCAAGTATGTTCCCTGTGAGTCCCAGGGAGCAGATTATGTAACAGAAGGTGGGGATGAACCAGGATCGAAATTTGCAGTTAGAGGCTTTCACACATTCTGTGGTGTTCATGTCAGAATCCATAGAGTAATCACAATAGTCCTGAGTGGTTGCATTCTCCTGAGTGGTGGAATTCTCCTCAGTGGTGGTATTCTCTTGAGATGAGCAGGTCTGGAGAATCAATGCAGATGTTTGACAAATTAGATATTGATTACTTTGCGGTTGAAAGCGATTTGCTTTTACAATAGACAACAATATTTGGATCATTGACTACATAATGATAATACTTCCAAGTGTTGAAAGTATGTCTGTCGTCTTCCTCATAATTTGTTATCCTCCTTTAGATTTTTGAGCCACGGACATGGAGCACGGACCTGCCCCTGACCTGCACGTACGTCTTACTTTAGCCAAGTCACATTCTCAAAAAGAACAGATCCAAAATCTAACAATGCATTGTTATTTTTTCGCATGTGACAACCAACCTCCTACTGTGGTGCTTGAATGGGATCCCTACGCAGCTTGACTGACAGTCATAGACAAACGATGCAAAGAGAGCGCTTATCTCTGTCAAAAACTGTGTTCATTGTAACGCAGTAATGCATTGTTACTTGGATCAGTTATATGTAATAATATTACTGTTTTGGCAATTGTAATACCTTCCTATACTACTCGTTTACTTGGAAAAGATACAGTTTAATATTACAGTAATATATTACTTTGTAACGCGTTACTGCCCAACACTGCTGGGGGGGTCACAGCTATGTTAGGGACACAAACAGACTGAACAAGCTGGTGAAGAAGGCTGGCTCCGTCTTCTGTGCTAAAATGGTCGGTGTGGAGGAGGTGTCGGAGGTGAGGACACTGAGGAAACTGGAAGCAATCATTGCAAACCCCTTCACTTCCTCAATGAGGAGATAGTGGGGCGAATGAGCAAGAGAGGCTATGATATGTATAATAGACTTGGTCTGTCCTTTCTGCCAATAGTAATGAGGTTATACAATGAGTCACTGTCTCTCTGCTCGGTCAATAGACTAATAACAATAGTCTAATAACAATAGACTAATAACTCTAGAGTAACACCATTCCGAGGACAATACCGTACGGATACTGACTCTGACGTTCTGCACGGATATTGTTATACCTGACTATTGATACACCTGATACTGTGTATCGGGTGTACAGTGTCGTTCATTACTGATAGTGGAGGTTTTGTTGTTATTGTTGCTTTTTAATCATTTAGAGTAGATGGTTGTTTTTACCCTTTTTTCACCACAATTTAGTTGTTATGCCAATTCATTCCTCCCCACACACATGTCCTTTTCTTTGTCACAGCTGTTGTACCCTACTGGCTCACCTGCTAGTGTTGAGCCCCCACCGGGAGGATGCAGTGTCTCTGTCCCACTCCTCCCGCCCAACACTCCCTGACAGGTGACAGGTGCCGCCCCAGCCTGTAGGAGTACGTGCCGTGACAAATATCACCATCCCCGCCTGGCTTCCCTTCCCTGAACACGGGCCAATTGTGTTCATATAGATGCTCGACAAAGCCGGATGCACCACGGTGGATTTGAATCCCGCAGTGGTGGGTGGGAAAGTACTTTAAATTATCACTGTTCCACCCAAACACCTGTGTTTTTTATTTTCAATTATTATTTTATTTTTTTACTCCTAGCTATTGTCTCTACTACTCTTAGCTACAGTATTATGTACAGAATCTACAGATTAGCACGTAATCATAGGCATGATGAGAGCGTGTGGGCGGGTGTTACCTTAGCATTCAAGGTCCATATCAGCAGCACCAACAGACACATTTGGAACTCTGAAAGTCAAACATTTAGAGACTGTATGATAATGTCTGATATTCATAATCATAACTGGTAAGAATCAGCAGGCAAGTGATTTTCTGTCTAATCCTGCAATGTAATCCTCCGGTTGTTATAGGACACATTTGGGCTAATTGGAATAAAACATCTAATGTACACTCCAGTCCCTTCATATACCAAGAATTATGTGAAAGCTATGTATTAGATTGCACTTACACACAACAACAACACCCTAGCAATGGAAACTTTGGTAAGTTACTTGCCATTAACAGAGGTCGTCTGGACTGAGTAATTGTGTCTCCCGACCAGAACAGAGGTAGTTGACAGACTTCTGCAGTCACTTCTGCACAGTAGATGAAGTTAGTTTTACTGTGTCAGTGGTTGAAAAAAAGCAGACAGTCCTCACATCTTCTTTTCTCCTCAGCTCTATCATGCAACAGGAAGCCATGCAACAGGAAACCGTAGCTTCTACCCTTTAAAGGTCACACCAAAAAAATAAATCAGTGTGGTGTGGGTGATGGCTGATTTAGGCAGTCACACCTGGCCTGAGTCCAAACTTCAAAATACTACTAAACACCTACAAGGCACTGAACAATCTGGCTCCCCTTACCTCTTCGATCTCCTCAAACGTCATGTCCCCTCCCGCTCCCTCGGGTCTGGTTATGCAAAACTCCTTGAGGTCCCCAAGACCAAGTACCGTATCTGGGGCGATACCGTACCTTGCTGCCCCAACCCTGTGGAATGCACTCCCCAAAACTCTCAGAGATGCCCCCACCCTCCAAACCTTTCCCCAGCTAACTCCACCCCCTCCCCTTTTTTTTCTTCATTCCACTGTTTCTATTGTTTTTATTCCTTAGTCTTAGCATTTTCTTAGTGTTTTTTTCCCCCCTAATAACGTTGTTTTTCTGTGTTGTTTTCTCATGCCCCCCACGTAAAGTGTCTTTGGGTAAAAGCGCTATATAAATGTGAGATATTATAAACTAATTGGGTGTGACTACACGTGCCTGCAGTCACACCCAGCTCAGAGCCCAAGTAGTTTGTACTCAGGCCAGGTGTGACTGCCTAAACCAGCCAACATGCACTGATGTATATACATACAGTATACATATGTGCATTTGATGGGTGGACTTTGCCTCCATACAGTATGGGCCCTATCTTGCACGCCGCCTTACCCCTTATGCCTAAACTTTTCTTTTACTATTTTTAAAAACATTTTCAAATAGGTCAACTAGCCTATCTACATCGATACGTCAAGCTTGTAGATTGGCTATTTGAACTATTTGAAAATGTTTTTAAAGAAGAAGTTTAGGGATAATGGGTATGGCACTGACGAAAATAGGGCCCAGTATGTGCATTTGACGTGGGGCCTCCAAGGTCACTAATCCACCCACCCACTAGGCAATTTTAATATAGGATAAAAGGTGGTAGTGTAACATACCCTTACTGAATTATTTGAATGACTACTTTTACTTCTACTTGAGTCATTATCATTTTAAAGTCATAATTTGTTTACTTGAGGAGTTCTTGGCTACTCTACCCACCTCTGCAAAACACAGATGATAAACGGACGATATAGATCAGGGGTTTTCAACTGATTGTGAACCAGGGACCACCACCCTGACTAAGAATCAACCTGGGGACCACTGTTGTGTTGGGTGGGAATATGAGCTAAGATTAGTGCTTTGCTAACACTTGCTATGCATCCCATTTCTATACATCCCACTGTTTCTCAACCAATGGTCCACGGACTACGAGTGGTCCATGGCATAATTAGGTTGAGAACCACTGATCTATTCCTATCCCACGGTTACCCTTATTCTGTTCTCTTACTTTATCCAACCTTCCATAAAACTCATGTTAACTGATTTACTGATTTGTATCTTATGTATGAGTAAGCAGACACATGTGATTATATGGGCACATTTCTTAATAATAATTACTCAATCGGACAATCTGGTACACTTCCCCTTCTTGAGATTCTAATTCCCTTTTCTGTGGAATTTCTTGGCCTCCGCCTTCCCAGTAACTGACAGCATTGACACGTCATCATAGGTCACCATGTCATTAATGCACTGTTCCGTGGAATAAAAATGAAAATCTTTCACTTTCCTTTACTAAATGCATGGTGGTCAGGGACCACATGCAATACCTTCACGGACCACCTGTTGAAAACCCCTGATATAGGTACGGTAATAATACATTTGAAAGAATTCTTCCATTGCATTTAATTTATTAGACAATTTAATTTGCACTTCACACTTACAATTAAATCATATGACAGTTTGCTGTGAGTGGATTGCTTCATTATGGGTCCATTTGGTTGCATTAGTGGAGTTAAATCAACCACTTGAACCTCTGCATCCCTATTCTAGGGGAACATTTACCAAACGTGGCGAAGAGATATGAACAGTTCGTCCCACATGAACGGTTTTGTTTGTCTTGGTGAGACACAGCCATCGTTGTGGTACTTCATAGCTAGTCCTCTCCTCGTCTGAGTCGTCAAAAGGAATATGCCAAGTGTTGTCTCCACTCTGTACTATGGTGTCATAACCAGGGATACTCTGAAACACACACACACACACACACACACACACACACACACACACACACACACACACACACACACAGCAGGGTAGCAGAAATTGTGGACGCACTGTAAGTGATAATATTATTATATATATAATGTCTCTGTTCTCTCCTATCTATACTCTGCCTGAAATTTGACTTTCCTTCCCACTATGACCTATTAACCAATTACCATATGTCCCCATGCACAGCCATTTGAATGACAGTAAACTGGCTCCATTTTTCGTTGTCTCCTACCTTTCGCTCCTCCCCTCCCCTCCCCCTTTTCCCCCTCCTCTCCTCTCCTCTCACCTGGAAACAGACACTCCTGTTGGGGCATCCGTCCATCACCAGCTGATGTCCTCTCTGCCATTTGAAGAACAGGTGTCTGGAGCCTCCGTCTGGTATGCACGCCTTGTGGGCCTTCATCAGGTCGCTGCTCAAGAACCGACAGTGGTTCCCAGAATGAAACGCGGCATACAGGAGGAAGGGGTCATCCTCTGAACTGGTAAAAGACGGATGATGGAGTGATGAGACAGACAGGCGGATAGAGAGGCAAGTAGGTGAATGGATGCAGATTGAGGTTATGTTAAGTACAGACTGGCTAGAGATAGGTAGGTGAGCAAGAAGATAGATATAAATGAATGGGGGCTTATAGGGTTAAAATTAGGATACGTTCAGAGTACTGTAGGTTAAAAGTTGAAATGGCTGTTAAAATCACTCTTCAGTGTTTTTGACTGGTCACTGATGATAACGCTGAATTGACATTGATAACGTTTCAGGAGTGAGGATGTTTCCTAAAAACAGAGGGGACCAGTGGTCGTATCCATCTAAAACATTGCAACCGGGAAAGGAGTATGTAGTGGCCGTTTTTTATTTAATGTTGCTGACTATGGAATCACCAATGATCATAATGTGTCTATTGTATATTCTCAGAGGGACTTACACGTTGTCAGTGAAGAAGCAGTGTGCCTTCTGCTGGATAAGGTTCATATCGTGTTGGTCCCAGGACCTGGATGGCTCAAGCATGTGTTCCCTGCCCAGAACCAACACAACCCGACCCTGACGCTCCAACTCCGACACCACTGCTAACAGCTGGGACACCGAGAGAGAGAGGTCACAGGTAAGGTAAAGCAAATGCATACTGTAGATAAAGTCAAATGTTATGAGTACATTTTTAGGCCTGAAGCAGAAAGGTTTAACAGGAAATGCCATTTCATGTCCAAGCAAGTGACACTGACACAACATGGTTGTGCACTTAAATGAATTTGATTTAAATAAATCTTGCCTCTTTGAACAGGTTGTTCTATTCATAAATGAATCTTGAAACGTCAAAGGCATTGATTAGCTCTCTTTGTCAGACCTCACAGAGCTGGTGCTGTATTCGCACCAGCTGGTGGAAGGAGCAGACACTATAGACTGTGCATAACGTTTTATTCTTGGTTTGATTAGCTCGGCAGCATATTGGAATTGGAAACACATACTGTATCACACCTTCACATGTGTTTCTAGTTCTAGGCTGCCGAGCCAATCAAATGAAGGTATGGGAAAATGAACCAGAACAGTTAACAGGTGTGGCACTGTATGGAAACATGGGACTACAGTTAAACACGTAGCCCATTATTATGCAGGGAAAAAGATTATAATTAAGATCTAATGCAATAAAAGAAGGTCATTTGTCCCACCAGTTGAGAATGGCTGGACTTTACCATGGAACCGCGACCATGACTGAAGTCCTTTAGAACCACTGCAATGCTATCCATACGTCAAATCACTTTTTTTGTAGATCAGTACGCGGCCTATCTCTAATCTACAGTACAGTGCGTAGGTGCCTATGTGGCACCTAATAGATGACATCTATTAGCTTCCAATCGCACTTCATGTACTGTATGTCTGTCTGTATGTCTGGCATTCTCACCGTCTCTGATTGCTTGCCTTTGGTTGTGATATTGGCCACATTCAGTCCATCTATGACCACGCTAAATGCCGGCTTCTGCTTCACAAATTTCTTGAACCTGTTAAACTCCTAGATAGAGAGACATACAGAGGGAGAGATAGAGAGAATGAAAACTGTGATGTGAAAACTATTTATAAAACTGACAAATTCTCAGAATCAATGAATTAAATAAAAGTACCTCTTACAAATGGGTCAATCAAATATGGTAGACACAGACTATTGGCTCACAATTTTCAAATGTTCCCGCTGAAACTGATCTCCCGACTTCCCCCCCCATCTTCAGTTTTGCTTTCGCTGTCGTGTAAATAAGTACTACTGGAAACCTAATTAGTCAAAGTCTATCTAGCTCGATGCTTAGCAGAAATGAAAATTCTAAAACAGTTTTTATATGTACTTTAATATACGTATATTTTAATGTATGGAAATAACAGATGACAGCTTCCTGTCACAACCTTTACGAGGGGTTGTGGAAGAGTTGTCTGGCTTTCAGTAATATTTGTTCTCAACTATTTATATTCCACACACGAAGGTCATGGCAATTTCCACCTAAATAGATTTTCCACCATTTTCCGTTTTCTTCAAAACACGCTTTTTAATACTACAGCATTAGGCTACTGCAGATTTAGTCCAAAAACTGTGTGTGTGTGTGTGTGTGTGTGTGTGTGTGTGTGTGTGTGTGTGTGTGTGTGTGTGTGTGTGTGTGTGTGTGTGTGTGTGTGTGTGTGTGTGTGTGTGTGTGTGTGTGTGTGTGTGTGTGTGTGTGTGTGTGTGTGTGTGTGTGTGTACACCTCAGTACCTCAGGTGTAGTCTTCTTGAAGACATCTGTTCCTTGGACGATGTTAGTCATTACTACGTCTTTCAGTCGTTGGTACTCCTCAGTAGTAAGTTGAATGGACTCTAGCACAGACCCACAACTTCTGCACTCACCACTAAATCCACACAGAATGAAAATGAACAAGAAAAGTGTGCTCCTCTGAGCACAGGTCTCTGCCAGGCCGGGTTGCCTAGCCCGCAAACTTTAGTCATAGCCACTTGGAATGGGATCTAAGAAATCAAACTCATACATCTTCATCACATGACCCCAGAGATAATGTGTACCGATTTGTGTTTTGGACAAAATCTGTAGGAGTAGTAGCAGAAAATCCGCTACTATGGTCAGACGGAGGAGCCAGGCCTGGAGACAACCCACAGTGCCTAGAGCCTCCGAGTATCGTCAACACCAGTTGTAACATCTCACCTAACCTGGCCTGGCATTGGCCGGACTGATCTGCATTCACTCACATAGGTACTGCCACGTGTGAGTGGATCCGCGTTGTCAGTCTTGTTAGTGCCAGGCTAACCCTAATCCCTAATTAGCACTGTCTCTAACCCCCAAGAGACAGTGGGGGCAGTAGCATGCCACTTGGACACAGGCCGGGGTCTGATCAGCCTCGGTCGGGTCGCCTGGAGGAGGGTGTCTGTTGCCAGAGCCGAAACACTCAGTGACTCCAGGTAACAACACTGATGATGTGTCCAAGTTTGTGCATCAGTTGATGTTTTATTAACCGCAATTGGCAGAAAATATAATCTGGCACAAATGGCCGGGCCTATATGTTGCGTCATGATCCAAGGTGAAAAAAAAAACGTGAAGGGGGCTGTTGTAGCGCCACCAGGAGGAGATTTTAATGGGAATGTGTGTGCCAAGTTTCCCAGCAATCGGGCGGTGCATTCATGATGTGTGGCATTTTGTGCAAAACGGCCATCCCCACAAACTTTGGAAGCCAATCATAGCCAATTGGAAAGGATTATGAGAAATGCAATCTGGGAACCCATCGCCAAATAAATGTGACATATCCGTCTTGATCACATGACTACAGAGATAATGTATACAGATTTGCGTGAGGTTTGGACAAAATCTGTAGGAGTAGTAACGAAAAATGTGTGAGGCAAAAATCTGTCTCATGGTGGCACTATAACTGGTTCGATTAAAAATCGGCAGATATTCTTCCTTGGCATACTGGGAGTGTGCGTCCAAAGTTTCCCACCAATGGGTCCAGCGGTGCATGTAGCACAAAGCATGTGTGTGTGCCCATAATTGGAATATGTTTCATAATACTGTGTAATAACAATATGTCTTAGGACCCAATGAAATATTTTGCAAACAATAATTCCTTGGGATAATACACACAAACAGTGCAGTGAAAGAGTGAACATAATGTTTTTACTTGGTGGTGATGGTGGGCCATCTTCCTTTCCATTTATGCCCAGGAAGACTGGAGAGAGAAAATGAGAGAGACAGCAGGTAAAGAATAGTGAGAGATGGGGAGGGAGGGTTTATGAGAAATCATGCAAAGTTCATTCAAGCATTAGAACAGTGATGTGTGCAAGACAGAGAATTACACCCTTACATTTGGTTCCATTTATACACTCTGAGTTAAATGAACACTGTAGTTGAGTGAATCGTATGAGTTCTGCTTGGGCATTAACCTATAGGCTTACTCAGCAGTCGTACCTTTCAAACCAGGTTTTGATGGTGCTGACTAGTCTCTGCTGTGGATACACCTGGTTGTTTCTCATGTTGTGTAGAATGCCCAGAAGCCTCTCCTGCTGTTCAGACTGAGAAACACTCCCTGGTCCCTCACTCCCGTCCTGTTCCGCCTCCCTCAGTCCTCCCCTGAACAGCACATCCCAGGTGTCCTGGTGTGGACTGAATCCCTTGTTGATAAGCTCATCGTAAAGTGCCCAGGCCGTGGCTGAATCACCGTGCATAACGGCTCCGGTGATGACTTCGCTGTAGTTGCAAGGCGAGGGGAGGGAGACCTGTTGGGGTGTTGACATTGAAACTGGGAGCTGATAGTGCACATGTTTTGGGTTTCTCCCAAGTGTGCATTTTGCTTCCCCAATCGGATTCAACCAAAGGCTTCCTGGTGAGGGATGCAAAATGATTGCCAAAAAACTGGTTGCAAACGGAGCTCGCACATCAAATGGTATCAAAGTAGACAGAGGGAAGGTAGTGCCCAGGATTACATAGACAATTTGCACTGGGTGTAAAAAATAGGGTTACAAAATCGTGTGATAAAAATGTAGGGGGAAAAAATGGTATCAAAGTAGGTCTCTAAGGTATGTGTATTTCAAATCCATGCAAAGGTATCGTTTTATACCATACAGTGACCCGGCTGACCCCCAATATACGTACATTATCATAAATATATAATATACTATACTGTATATTTTTTAGTTTGTGCAGCATTCGCCTCTTTCACCAGTAGGTGGTGCTGCTATGTTAGCCTATACTGTATGTTATTTCGGCCAGCTAGTTAGGAAGGGGACCCTTTGAGCAGTCAAATGAGAGAATTACCATGTAAGTTTGTTTTATTTATAATGCTGTACAGCTCGTATATGATGTTGCACAGCCTGTAGAGTGTTTTGCTTACACCTGTTGTCAGTTGTTAATTTAGTCTTACAAGATGCGGTTAAGACTGATCGCAATAGCGATTGTCCAATGCTATCTTAACAACCGTTGCTAACCACCATTATGTTAGACAACGCTCCTATACATATATGGCAGTCAATGGAATCTACCACACACATAGACATCAACTAGCAACACTAGGACGGCACATGGGAACGATGCAAGCCGTTCCATTTATGCTGGCTATGCGAAGCTCTGCCAATCAGTTACGCCGACAGGTCTGGTCAGCCAATAAGGGGCTTAGCGGCACAAATGTGACGTGACGCCAATCCGTGAAGCCGATATACCGCTCGTTAAAATGTTTATTTATGTTTGTGTATTAATTAACTGATACTATTTGTCTTACCGTGCGGTACACAAACACTCCTGTCCGGTGATAATGTACTTAACGACATGTAGTTGATTGATATTAGATGCTAGATCCCTCTTTTTTGGGACTGATACAAATGTGCCTGTATTTGGTTTGTTTAAATAGTAATGACATGGACATTTTCCCACTGCATACTGCAGTTTTTTTTTTTACGAGATTAGGAAGAGATTTTGTAGTTCTGACTCCAGAAATCATTGATTATTTTATGTGGAAAACCCTTGATATTCCAATGCAAGTCAATGACAGAGTTGTCCATTTCAAGGCAATTTGTCTAACATCGATGGGCGGAGGCCGGAGGGCGGACCTCAGCGACTGATCTATTGGTTTGTTTGTTTGTGTATGCTATATGCTAAACAAAGTCTAAATACAGTGCTACAGTAATATTATGCAGTATTAGTGGTATAATGCTTCATGTTGTTTTACTTTTCTGTGTTTATAGAAACCATTTTGACTGTTCAAACTTGTACGGTAATAAAGTGCAGACCCTGCACCTTTGTAACTCTTTCACTCAAGTCCACAATAGATGGAGCCCAGCTCCAGTTGTATTTATGATATTTTGTGTATATCGGCCAGGGCTACTGTATATCAAAGTACAGTTCAAACATCACGATGATAATTATCAACCTCACTGGTGACACATGGAGGGATGTGTGTGTGTGTGTGTGTGTGTGTGTGTGTGTGTGTGTGTGTGTGTGTGTGTGTGTGTGTGTGTGTGTGTGTGGACAAGAAAGAGAGTGAGGAGTAAGAGACTGACAGGTTCAGAACTGTGATGAAATGGATACTGTCAGAAA
This sequence comes from Gymnoscopelus microlampas, assembly GCF_963454915.1. Lineage (NCBI taxonomy): Eukaryota > Metazoa > Chordata > Actinopteri > Myctophiformes > Myctophidae > Gymnoscopelus > Gymnoscopelus microlampas. The sequence continues at coordinate 9,902,678 of NC_139957.1, forward strand.
GAGAAATTATTGAGATAAAGTTATAATAATAAGATGAACAGTCAGTCAACCTTGTTAATATTCTGCAGGATGTTGAGGGCCTCCCTCCACCTCTCTGTCTTGCTGAAGGACTTGATGAACAGGGAGGAGGCAGCTGTTTCCAGCGACGGAAAACGTGCGCACATCATCTCGTACACGTCTGACACCTCAGCGTCATGGCCGCCCTTCACGCAGGCCACCAGGTAGCTCAGCAACAACTCGTAGGACAGAGTATCTGTCTCGTTGACAACAAACGTCAGCAGGGACCTAAAAGTTAAACAGGGAGGTCTGGAGAATTATCTGCAAAATGTTTTTCTGTAGTTTAGGGGCATTTGTTTGGATGCTCACAAAAGGAGATGAAAACACTTATTAACACACACACACACACACACACACACACACACACACACACACACACACACACACACACACACACACACACACACACACACACACACACACACACACACACACACACACACACACATTCATCTCTGCTTACTTGGCAATATCTATGTCTGCCCTGTATTTGAACAGTGATGACATCATCTGAACATCAAAGCCCTGAGGATTAGATGATGCCTCTTTCATCTCCTTCCAATCAGCATCAACTAGAGGGCAGACAGGAAGCATCTCCGGCCCTGGCAAATAAAAGACAATTAGAGAATTTTCAATTTCGAAAGGTTGCCCCTCCATCCGATTTGAGGGATGTTTATGTTCATATTCCATCCTGATTAACAAATTCCGAACATTGCTGGCCAACAATAACCTACCTCACCTGGTGGAGACCTGTGCTACGAGGAGCACTTTTTCTAGTTTTGTGTAGTTTTGTTCATCAGAGTCGGTTGGGGCCCCGTCATCACTGCCATTATAAAGTCCTCAAACAACGTAAAAGTGAGCTGTCTCAGTATTAAACAAGATGATGCAAAGCGGCATTTTGAGGGTTCAAGCCAATACGGACTGTTAGAAATTGAAGGCTTAGTCAATAGCTTAAAACTAAATAAAATATCAACAAGCTGTAGTGTACAGTATGTCAGTTTTGATAAGTTTGGTCCAATATTGATTAATAGAAGATTTGGTATCAATCAGACTTACAGTACCGAAAATGGCAGAAAATCTAGTCAGATGGAATTTAGTAGTTAATGAGGCAAACTTCTAGTCAGAGGGAGGATAGATGATGTCTGTAGAACATTTTATGTAAATCTGACTCGACGTAGGCATTCAAAGTTAAACTTTTTTACCTTTAATTATGGCGCCCCAACAGGCAGATTTCTGTCATATTAGTTGTGCAAGCAATGCACATAACTTCCAATCATGTATCTGCCATTTACCCTCTCATGAAATGTGCAAAACTGTGGCAGAAGGAGAAAGAACTAAAATACAAAGTGTAGGTTCGGGCATTTAACCACATGAAACCTATTGGACAACCTAGGCATGTCATAATATGCAAGCTTTCGGGAACGTTGTGAACATTCAACGAAAATAGCAGATCTACTAGCACACAACGCTTCGCATTGAACCACACTGTGAGCTTGTATATCGGGATTATTATATAAATCTACATGAATCGATTAGTCCGATTCACCACTTAACCCTGTATTATATTTCGATGTACAATGGTGGCATATACAAAAAGTAGTGAAACTAGCCGATCTATAAGCTCACAACACGTCCCATCACAATTCGTTGTAAGCTTGTAGATCTATTATCGGTCAATAGTCGTAATTGAGGCAAAAGTTTTAAATAATCATGATATTGATTTGAAGGCACAGAATCTTTGTGTCTCCTACCGGAAATACACCCGGGCATCAAATTATTGCGACAAAAAACAAAATATATCCATGTATTCAAGGCTTCATAGGGTGTGCAATTGATAACTCAGATTTTTGGTGTTTGCAAAAAGACTGCTTTCAATAAGCTTGTAAAAGTTGACCCTCCTTCGGTCTAGGGTGGTCATAGCTGAATGGGTAGAGAGTCCCCCTGGGAAACTTAAAGGAGGAGTTCACCCAAAAAATGATTATTTTCTGTCAATTGCACACCCCATGAAGCCTTGAATACATGGATATATTTTGTTTTTTGTCGCAATAATTTGATGCCCGGGTGTATTTCCGGTAGGAGACACAAAGATTCTACTTTGTGTCTCCTACCGGATACATTAGCCGGTTTACAGTGATTACTGTCATTAAGCTACTGAATTGGAAGATGTATCATACCAAAATATAAACTAGAGACATGTAGGAATACAAAAATACAAAAACTTTACGGCCACCTCAGGTGGTACCAATTTGTGAAAATATCAGTGTTGGCCCCTGGACTACATCACCAAGCCCCTGTTTGTGTAATACAGTTCTGAATAGTTGGTGCTGTTAATAGTTTTAGTGTGAGAAAATAGTGGTGAGCTCAGTGTGGCCACTGAGCTCTGTTTCCTACCATAGATGTCCAACTGCTCCTGGTTCATGCAGACCCTGGCCTCTGCTGCGTTCTGTCTCGTACCACAGGAGTCCTTGTCCTCCATCAGATCCGCCAGGTTCATTAAGTCCAATGTAGTAGGTCGAGGGGACATACCACAGCAACCCCAGGCCCTCAGTAACTTCAGCAGATCCTTACGGAATGTCTGTCTATGGAAGATATACACGACAGGGTTCAGGCAGCACCTCAAGAAGGCCACACACTGGGTAACATCAGTGGCACAAAATAGGTTACTTTCCTGTTTGTAGTCCACGATTCCACCAATGTCCAGTGTGGCCAAAAGTAGAACCACATTGTAGGGCACCTGGATGAGAAGAAAAACTGCCACCTCAACAAAAGCTAACTTTTTCCAGCGTTTACATACGTTGTTGAACCTGTATTTGTGTGCTGCTTTTGAAATGGTAAAGTAATAGAAGCCCATGAACAGGAGCGGTATGGCGAAACCCAAGACTAACTGGCTCATCTGTATGCTGTATGCTGCATGAAGTGGTTCAGAGCTGCCAGTGTAAGGCGAGCAAGTCTGGTTGTTGATGGTGGTGTACATTATCTCTGGTGCAGAGAAGACGAGCGCCATGATCCAGATGACAACAGTTGACGACACCTTGCAGCACAGGGACATGAAGGATCGACGGTGGAAAAATGGTTTTGTGATACCGACACATCTCTGCATGCTGATGAAGGACATCCACAGCATGCTGCTATAGAAGCTTACTTTGTAAATGATTTGTATGGCTTTGCATACCTCCTGGCCAAATACCCAGTCCATGTGTCTCCCCCATAGGGGGAGACACATAGAAAAGAAAAGGTCTGCCAAGGACAGGTTGAGTATATACACCACTTCTGAACGCTCCAAGTGTATATGTATATTATATATACAATACATGATAGCAAGTATGTTCCCTGTGAGTCCCAGGAAGCCGATTATGTAGCAGAAGGTGGGGATGAACCAGGATCGAAATTTGCAATTGGAGGCTTTCACACATTGCGTGGTGTTCATGTCACAATCCATAATGGAATCAGAGTAATCACAATAGTCCCGAAGGGTGGTATTCTTCTTCTCAGTGGTATTTTCCTTAGTGTTGTCATTCTCCGCATTCTCCTGAGTGGTGGCATTCTCCTGAGTGGTGGTATTCACCTTTGTGAAGGCATTCTCCTCAGTGGTGGCATTCTCCTCAGTGGTGGCATTCTCCTCAGTGGTGGCATTCTCCTGAGTGGTGGCTTTCTCCTCAGTGGTGGTATTCTCTTGAGATGAGCAGGTCTGGAGAATCAAAGCAAATTTTTCAATAAATTAGCTAGCAAATTGCTTTATTCAATGGACAACAATATTTGTATCTTTGACTTAGAGAAACTCAAAATAATGACCGTTTCTAAATGTTGAAGTTGAAGTATTCTCAGAATTTGCTATCCTCCTTTATCTTTCTGAGCGTGCTGATACCTATATTATTTTATCGTATGCGACAACCAACCTCGTACTATGCTTGAATGGGATCTCTACGCAGCTGGACTGACAGTCATAGACAAACGATGCAAATACAGATTCAACTTCCTCTGGCGGAAGTACAATAGACTTTGTCTGTCGTGCCAGTAGCCATGAGATTATACAATGAGGCACACAATCTCTCTGCTCGGTCAATAGACTAATAACTCTGGAGTAACACCATTCCGAGGACAATACCGTACGGATGCTGACTCTGACGTTCTGCACGGATATAGTATTGTACTATACTGTGTGTATCAGGTGTATAGCGTTGTTCATTGCTGATAGTGTAGTTTTTTTTGCCGGTGAGATTGACCTGCAATTTAAAATACAACATCAGAAATTAATTCTACACACATGAAAACCCTAAAAAATTGGTATTACATATCATTCTAGGACAAGCGGGTCAAAAGTAAAATTCTTTTAAGCCAATAATTTGATGACCGGCGGAAAGATGCTAATGTCTCCGGTAGAAGACTCAAAGTTGACACTTTCCGGAGCCGCCACCGGTCATCAAATTATTGGCTTAGGAATGCGACAAAACCTAAAAGATCCCCATGAATTCAAGTCTCCATGGAGTGTATAATGGATAGAAAAGAAGTCATTTTGGGGGTGAACTATCCCTTTAGGAAACAACTATTTAGGTTTTTGAAATTTCAAATGGACTATAGCCAGTTATTTGTACTCCTTTTCCTCCCCAATTTAGTCATTATGCCAGATTCCTCCCCACACCAATTTCTGTGTGTTATCAGTGCTGTTGTATCCTACTGGCTCACTCGCTAGTGATGAGCCCCCACCGGAAGGATGCAGCGCCTCTGTTCCACTCCCCCACATTTCCTGCTGACAGGTGCTGCTCAGCCCGTAGGGCATGTGCAGTGACAAATATCACCCTCCCCGCCCGGCTTCCCTCCCCCAAACATGGGCCAGTTGTGTTTGTATAGACGCTTGACAAATATATATATCGCAGTGGATTTGAATCCCTAGACTTTGCGGTGGTGGGCAGGTTCTTTGCCACCCATGCGCCGGCTGATAGTATGTTTTATGTTGTTTCTTCTTTTTTTGTAATCATATGCAAGAGAGAGAGTGTGGGTGGTTGTTACCTTAACATTCAAGGTCCATATCAGCAGCACCAACAGACACATTTGAAACTCTGAAAGTCAAACATTTAGAGGTGTAGACTGTATGATAATGTCTGATATACATATTCATCATAACAAGAATCAGCAGGGAAGTGTTTTTTAATCCTATAATCTAATCCTGTAATGTAGTCCTCAGGTTGGGTTATCATAGGACACATTTGGGCTAAATGGAATAAAACTTGAAAAGATCTAATGTGCACTCCAGTCCCTTCATATACCAAGAATTACTGTAGATGTAGAAGCTCCCAAAGGTATGTATTAGATTGCACATACACACAACAACAACACCCTAGCAATGGAAACTTTGGTAAATTACTTGCCATTAACAGAGGTCATCTGGACTGAGTAATTTTGTCTCCCGACCAGAACAGAGGTAGTTGAGAGACTTCTGCAGTCACTTATGCACAGTAGATGAAGCTGAAGACAGATTTACTGTCTGTGGTTGAAAAAGCTGACAGTTCTCACATCGCCTTTTCTCTTCAGCTCTATCATGTGACAGGAAGCCATAGTTTCATCTCTATCATATAACAGGAAACTGTAGCTTCAGTATTCACTCATCACTATTGTACGCGCTTGGACCGTGCGCCCTCCTGCATTTACCCATCACCAACAACATAAAACATAATGTACATACTGTAAAGCACATACATTCGGATGTATGTATTGTGTATATTATCGGTCCCAGAGAAGGTGTAACATTGTACTATATATGTGTGTGTGTGTGTGTGTGTGTGTGTGTGTGTGTGTGTGTGTGTGTGTGTGTGTGTGTGTGTGTGTGTGTGTGTGTGTGTGTGTGTGTGTGTGTGTGTGTGTGTGTGTGTGTGTGTGTGTGTGCGCTTAGATCTTTTTCTTTGCCTCCGCCCTGTTTCTACACATACACTCACCCATCCATCAGCTGTAACACTGATCACACTGACACACACCTTGTAGCTTTTATTATGTTTTGCGTAATTTATGGAAAAAAAACATTTGCCACAACTAATGAGCTGGGTTGTGATACAAGTCATGAGAAATGTATTTATAAAACACCTAGAAACAATTCTCATTGACCAAAGTACTATATGAATACAGAAATCATCTATGGAACACGTTATGCCATGTCTCTCTATTTGGTACTGTGTGTGTGTGTGTGTGTGTGTGTGTGTGTGTGTGTGTGTGTGTGTGTGTGTGTGTGTGTGTGTGTGTGTGTGTGTGTGTGTGTGTGTGTGTGTACGTACGTGGACACACACGTACGTACACACACACACACACTTATTTAAATTTTCTTATGTTTATTTTTATGTTTATTCTTTGTCTTTTAACAGTGTCTGAAATAAACAAATCAATCAATCAAAAACTATAAAATTCACATTCTGAGAAATAAGGTCAGGGTTGAACAACATGGAAATAAGACAGTAGGGTCTTACCTAAAAGTGAATATAGGGAATTATTCTACGAATTCTACAATTTGTATTCCGGGAGGGGTCAATGTTCTCCTGTGCAATCGGAATCATATACACCCGCTTATAGCCAACCCCTGCTTCAGCGAGCGCATCCCAGGTCAATTCATAGTTCCATTTCTCTCAGTCTATCTCGTAGCTGCACAAAGTAATCAAGCCCAGCCTCCCTTCACTCTGATGTAGCGGTATGAGCCATATGGATTCAAGTTCTCATTTGGATTCCAGAAGCCAGCATGTCTTCTATGGAATCATGTCGTGCACCAAAAATAGCCTATCTACACAAGCCACAACACGTCGCAGTGCGATGCATTGTGGGCTTGTAGATAGGCTATTTTTGGTTATTAGTTATTTTAAGATGAAAGAGTATTTGAATTTGTCAAACTAACAAATAATGCATCTTCCATAAAACTCTAATGGTCTCTGATATTTCCTAAAAGCAAAGGTTAAAGCCAAAGCCTCAATCTGTGATTTGTTCAATTGGCGGGCTGTTTGTAGAACAGCAGGAACTATATAGGTTTAGAATGATAATATGTTTAGGTCCTAAACATAATTCTACATAATATTGTACTAATTGTTTAGGAAACAGAGTGCTCATGTGGAGAGGCTCCTTTCATGCTATTTCATAAATCACAGATTAGGTTTTGGCCTGACAAAAAAATTCAGTCATGAGATTTTACTGTGTTTCATGAGCCTGAGCCTGAGGTAATGTTACCGGGAAAATGCCTAGAATTTTAGTTGACACAGAATGTACCATACAGCTGTCATACTTGTGGACGTGTTGCTCCACAGTTTGTCTGAAGTTTGACCAATAGAAGTGGGCCCGAAGTCATCATAGGCCGGGTCTTCAGGACTCCAAGAGCTCATCAATTTTTTTTAGCTTTTTGATTATATATATATATGTATATATGTGTGTGTGTGTGTGTGTGTGTGTGTGTGTGTGTGTGTGTGTGTGTGTGTGTGTGTGTGTGTGTGTGTGTGTGTGTGTGTGTGTGTGTGTGTGTGTGTGTGTGTGTGTGTGTGTGTGTGTGTGTGTATGTATATACTGTGTGTATATGTATGTATATATATGTGTATATATCTATATCAGGAGGGTCAGGTGCATCATGAGTGAGCAGGGGTGTGTGTGTGTGTGTGTGTGTGTGTGTGTGTGTGTGTGTGTGTGTGTGTGTGTGTGTGTGTGTGTGTGTGTGTGTGTGTGTGTGAGAGAGATAGCTTCCAGATTTAACTGATTTGACGAATGTGACCAATACCTGCAGAAATTGTTATTTTATTTTATACGTACACGTAGTCTATATAATTCTTTATTTCCATTATTTATTTATATATTTATAGTACCCCAAAGTACCCCTAGGGGTACCATATACCCTCATTTGAGAAACAGACTAGTCTAGCAAGTGTCGCTGTCGCTTGAGCAGGTTTTATTACCTACTTAATGAAGTCCTTTATAATTTATATAACAGTTGGGTAGCCTTATGACACTTTTAGGGCCTTTTTTGTGTCACTGGCGGCGTTGTTGTAGTCAAGATTCACCACATGTATAATTATTAACTTTTTTTTTTTTTTTACGGCGTGACTTTTGGACAGCAGATTTCTTGCACATTCTTGGCCAGGAGCTTTAAGGCGTGTAACAGGCGATATATTCTAACTGTGACAATGGAACTCAAGACGGACAAGCTTCAGCTGAAACGCGAGGTGGGGGTGGTGGGAGCCGTGTCCCTCATCGCGGGGACGATGATCGGATCGGGCATTTTCATGTCCCCGCAGTCCGTGCTGCTGAACATCGGCAGCCCCGGCGCCAGCCTGGTGATCTGGGCATGCTGCGGCCTGCTGGCCATCCTGGGCTCGCTCTGTTACGCGGAGCTGGGCACCGTCATCCGGGAGTCGGGAGGAGAGTACATCTACATCCTCAGAACGTCGGGTCCGGTCCTCGCCTTCATGCTGATCTTCAGCTCCGTGGTGTTCGTGCGACCCGCGAGCGTCGCCGGCATCGCGCTGAGTTTCGCCCAGTACACGGTGGCCCCCTTCTATCTGGGCTGCAGCCCTCCGGTGCAGGTGGTGAAGTGCGTGGCCGCAACCGCGATCATCGTACTGGCCACGGTCAACTGCTTGAACGTGCGCTTCGCCATGTCCGTCCAAGTGTTCTTCATGCTGGCCAAGGTCCTGGCTCTGGTGGTGATCGTGATAGGAGGCGTGGTGATGCTTGTCAGGGGACACACTGACAACTTTGAAGACTCCTTCGCCGACACAAACTTGGGCATCAGTCCAATTGGCATCGCTTTCTACCAGGGACTGTGGTCCTATGATGGATGGAACAATCTGAATTATGTGACAGAGGAGCTGAAACGGCCGGAGGTAAATGGAAAGATAGGAGGTGATCCCCAGCCAACCTCTAGCCTTTTTTTAACCTGCTATTTTTTTTTTACTTAAGTAAAAGTAGCAATTCTGCAATGTAGAAACACAATTTACTTGAGTAAAAGTACAAAAGTATATGGCATCAAAATATACTTAAAGTACCAAAAGTAAAAGTACTCAACATTAAGCAGATGTCCCATTTCACAAGTTTGCAAGTTTGAAAATAGCAGATCTACAAGCTCACAACGCCTCGAGCTTGTAGATCTGCTATTTTCAAAAAGCCAAAGTTTAAATAGGGTTGAAGAGGTTAATGTATGTTTTGTAATAATAATTCAAATCTACAAAGTAGGCTAACAAGTAGGCCTAACTAAAGTTTTCAAATATTTGTAGTGGAGTAAAAGTACAATATTTGCCTCTGAGATGCAGTGGAGTAGGCTAGAAGCAAAAGTATTGAAAACTGGAAATACTCCAGTAAAGTAAAAATACCTCAAAATTGTACTTAAGTAGAGTACTTGAGTACATGTACTTAGTTACTTTCCACCACTGAATAAATCCATAAACCATCACGTAAGAACACTCTGTGACGCAGTATAAACCAGGAGGGTCAGGTGCATCATGAGTGAGAAGGGTGTGTGTGTGTGTGTGTGTGTGTGTGTGTGTGTGTGTGTGTGTGTGTGTGTGTGTGTGTGTGTGTGTGTGTGTGTGTGTGTGTGTGTGTGTGTGTGTGTGTGTGTGTGTGTGTGGCACAGGTTTTGACCTTTTTAGGTCTTCATCAGGCAAATATCAAATAAGTATTTGTGTTTAACCCATCCTAAGTATCAGGAGCAGTGGGCAGCTACGGGGGGGGGGGGGGGGGGGGGGGGGGGGGTCAGCACTCACGGGGCAGTTAGGGGTTAAATGTCTTTCTCAGGGCCAGGAAGGGGACCTTCTGTTTCCCAGGCAGCATCTACCACTCAGCTATGGCTACTCAGCTATGGCCGCTCCAAATGACTAATGACTTGTTGAGACAGCAAATATTAAGCCACTTAAAACCCCCAAATAATTAGGAGTGTAAGATGACAACAGACAAACATAATGCTTATAGCCTATTACTAGGATAAGATAAGCATTGGTGTATTTCTTGTAGATGTTGGTGTTCTTCACCTAGGCCAAACTTCACTTGATTCATCATTTACTGAAGACTAATTGGAGCTTTGAAATGTGTAAATTAGACTGTCATAGTTGGATGCATTAACTAGTGTGTTGTTAATGCGCAAACAAGGTATAGTAGTCAATCACATTTCACTGGACTTTGGGTAATAAAATTGCACATTCAACACGTTCAAGGGTCGGTTGGACAGCTGCCCAAGACTAACCCCTGTTTATAGTAATAGGCTGAAATTATATGGTCCAGCTCCTGGAGCATTTTTTTTCTTCCTTGTTTTGCACCGTGAAGGAATCTAGACTAAAGTTGACATTTCTCTTCACTGAGACTGAAGTGATCTGAAGTATTTAACAACTGCCGCATGTCCTGGACACTTGTAGCCAAGTGTCAATATTGCAATAATTAACAGGCTTACGGTAATAGATATTCCTTTTCACCGGACAGACTGGATCACAGGCGTGTAGCAATAGAAGACTTTTGAGTATACGGCACCCAACAGTTGCAGAATGGACCATGGCACACCGAAACTCAACCTTAAGAGAGAAGTGGGGATTATTGGAGCTGTGTCATTCATTGCCGGCACCATGATGGGATCAGGAATCTTCATATCCCCCCAGACTGTGCTGTCGACTATTGGCAGCCCCGGGGCCAGCCTTGTGATCTGGGCCTGCTGTGGACTGATAGCCATAGGGGGTGCCCTCTGCTACGTTGAGCTAGGCACCGTCATCCCCGAATCCGGAGGGGATTACATCTACTTACTGCGCACTTCAGGGAAAGTGGTCGCCTTCATGTTTGTGTTAAGCTTCATCATTGTCATGAGGCCCGCCAGTGCCACGGGAATAGCACTGAGCTTTGCCGAATATGTCGTGGCACCTTTTTATGGCGGCTGCCCTCCCTCAGAGCTGGTGGTGAAGTGTGTGGCTGCAGGAGCCATCATGTTGCTGACCATCATTAACTGTCTGAACGTCCGTATGGCCATGTTCATCCAAGTGTTTTGCATGGGGATCAAGTTGCTGTCACTGGCAGTGATTATACTGGGAGGCATAGTGATGCTTTTCAAAGGCCACACAGAGAACTTTGAGGATTCCTTTGAGGGAACGAATGTTGGTGTCAGTACTATTGGGATCGCCTTTTACCAGGGCCTGTGGTCCTATGATGGATGGAACACTCTGTTTTATGTAACAGAAGAGCTGAAAAATCCAGAGGTAGGACATTCAGCATTTGCTAATCATATGCTGTCGACATACTGGATGCAGTCACAATAACTCATATGATATCTTAGCGGTTAATGAACAGCGTGAGACATTAGAATTCTCACTGAATACTTACAACTACTAGTCCTTGTTAGTTCTGAACTCCACTGTATAATAACTTGCAAGGTGTCCAAACAACGGAGTAAAATAATGGAATACAAAACAATTGCTACTATCAAATGACGGAATGACACTGTCATACTATAAGCAGTATATGAGATAGGGGTAATTTAATGTATCAATCTTTAACTAACAATACATAAAAACAATTGTTTAAAGTTAATATTAACTCACACCTAGTGACATATTTACACATTATCTTTGCTTAATCTTTTGCCAATGGCATATCTGATCTGCCAGCCACACTTCTTCAAACAAGCCTGATTTCTTCGAGTGATTCGATAGCTCTTGCGAACGTTCGGTGCCACGGCAACGCGATTGCTTTCTGGCCACCATGGCTGACAAACAACCTGAGCGTCTGAGAATGAAGCGGTCATTGGGGTTACCTGGTGGTATCTCTCTGGTTGCAGGAACCATGATAGGATCTGGTATATTCATGTCTCCACAGTTTGTACTGTCGAACGTAGGAAGCCCGGGAGCCAGCTTAGTGATCTGGGCTCTCTCTGGCCTTGTAGCTATGTTTGCGGCGCTCTCTTACGCCGAGATCGGGACAATCATCTCCGAGTCTGGTGGGGATTTCATCTACATATTGCGGATCTATGGCCCGTGTCCTGCTTTCTTTGCGGCATTCACCTTCCTGCTGGTTGTGAGGCCGGCAGGCATCGCAGCGATATCTCTAAGCTTTGCAGAATATGTCATGGCACCCTTTTACCCGGGCTGCCAACCCCCTGTAATGATAGTGAAGTGCGCCGCAGTCGGAGCAATACTGGTTGTGTCCACGGTCAATGTTTTGAATGTGCGCGTTGCCATCAGAATTCAAGTGGTGTTCTTGGTGGCCAAAGTGTGTGGCTTGATCGTAATTGTGGTCGGAGGGATTGTCAGCCTCGCGCAGAGTACGGATATCATAGCACAAAATTTGAGCGTTGAAAATGCTTTTGACGGCACTCAGTTGGGTGTAAGCACATTAGGGATGGCTTTCTATCAGGGACTCTGGTCCTATGCTGGCTGGTACAACTTGAACTATGTGGTGGAAGAGTTGAAGAGACCAGAGGTAAGACTATAAAGACAAAAATAACCAGTGCTGTAAAGTAACTAAGTACATGTACTCAAGTACTGTACTTAAGTACAGTTTTGAGTACTTGAGTATTTACAATTTTCAATACTTTTATTTCTACTCAACTACATCTCAGAGGCAAACATTGTACTTTTTACTCCACTACAATTATTTGGAAACTTTAGTTACTTTGTAGATTTTGATTATTTTATATAAAAAAAACATACATTAACCACTTTAGCTCTATATATATTTCGGCCATTTGAAAATAGCAGATCTACAAGCTCACAACGTGTCGCTTTGTGGCTCATTGTGGGCTTGTAGATCTGCTATTTTCAAAAGATTTTTGATACATTTTAAAACTTGTGAAAACATTCTGCATAATGACTACTTTTACTTTTGGAAATTAAAGTATATTTTGATGCCCATACTTTTATACGTTTACACAAGTACATTTTGAATAGCGGACTTTTACTTGTAACAGAGTACTTCTACATTGCTGTATTGAGTCCTAGACCACGAAAAAAAAAGAGGAAAATCTTTAAATCAATTTGTAAAACTGATTTCATCTATTTGGCACAGATACATGCAGATGTTAATAAGTGAGGAGTATAAATCTTGCACACAGTACCTTCCAAGCACCTTACGCACCAGGACCAAATGTCAAAATATCTTGATACTGCTGCTATTCTTTGATTCTCTAATTATTCTTTTTTTGTGTGTGTTGTTTCCTTGTTGTTCTATTATATGTTTATTATTAATGTCATTACTGCTACAGTACAATGTCTAGGGAAATTCAGAACAAAACAATCTTACTCGTATGTACCTGTGCGTACACAAGATGCAACAATAAAAAAAACGTTGAACTTTGAACCTTGAACTTAGATTTTTATTAATGGTTCAATATGAGAACATTTAACTTATGAGCAAACTAAATAAAGATAAACACAAAAAAACGTTTTGATAGACAACAAACATTTAACTAATCACACAATGAACAAACAAACAAGTAAATAATAGTGATTTATTTCATGTTATCCATCTAAAAGGAGTGTGTTGCGTATATACTGAGCATAGTAAACTAACTACAGTTACATTTTTATGAATTTATTTAAATTTTTTGCATCAATCAGGTGAACCTTCCCAGAGCGGTTCTAATAGCTGTTCCCATGGTGACAGTGTTATATCTCCTGGTGAATGTGAGCTATCTGACTGTGCTGACGCCCAGGGAGCTGATGTCCTCCAGTGCAGTAGCAGTTACCTGGGGGTAAGACACAACTCCCTTTTCTGTTGCTTACCTGGGGGTAAGACACAACTCCCTTTTCTGTTGCTTACCTGGGGGTAAGACAACTCCCTTTTCTGTTGCTTACCTGGGGGTAAGACACAACTCCCTTTTCTGTTGCTTACCTGGGGGTAAGACAACTCCCTTTTCTGTTGCTTACCTGGGGGTAAGACACAACTCCCTTTTCTGTTGCTTACCTGGGGGTAAGACAACTCCCTTTTCTGTTGGTTACCTGGGGGTAAGACACAACTCCCTTTTCTGTTGCTTACCTGGGGGTAAGACAACTCCCTTTTCTGTTGGTTACCTGGGGGTAAGACAACTCCCTTTTCTGTTGGTTACCTGGGGGTAAGACAACTCCCTTTTCTGTTGGTTACCTCAGGTTAGTCCCACAACTTTCAAATGCTTCCATCATACATTCTGTCTGTCTGGCTACGCGAGACTACCTTGGAGTAAGACAACTCCTTTTTTTTATTGGGGTTTGCAGCTGATAGATCCAACTTAATCCATTCAATCCGGGGACCCATCTGTGTCATTTTAAGATTTCTTTGGACGTTCAAAAATAGCAGATCTACAAGCTCGTACCGCGGCACCGAGCGCAGCGCCACGACCTTGTAGATCTGCTATTTTTTGAGAAATCGTGTACATTTGTGCAAATCTTTGAATATATATATTCTTAAAGCAAACATTTGTAACTCAGTTACTCAGTTATTTGTAACTCGCGGCACCGAGTGCCGCACTATGAGCTTGTAGATCTGCTATTTTTTAATGGCCAAAGACATCTAAAATGACAGAGACGCGCGTCCCCGGATTGAATGTGTTAACCGCTTCAACCCTTTATACTTTGTAAACTGTAGTTGTCTCTGTACATGGACCACTTCTACACCAAATGTCTTTGCTTAAAAATAGCAGATCTACAAGCTCACATTTTTTGACTAATGTTCCCCCCGGATTATGGATGCTGGGGTTCAATTTGATTTCCAATTTGTTTTCTTTTTAACAGGAATAAAGTTCTAGGGAGCTGGGGTTGGATCATGTCAGTGGCTGCAGCGTTATCCGCGTTTGGTTCTCTGAATGGGACATTCTTCAGTGGTGGTCGTGTCTGCTTCGTCGCAGCGAGGGAAGGACACATGGTCAGACTTAACACATTCCTTCTCTGCTTCTGGCTTCATTTTACCACTGGGGTAGCAGCTTGTGTTTTTAAGGCATAGAAGGCTATTTAACTTTGCCCTGTGTTTACATAACGTAACAATATATACATTTTATTTACAGATCATTTCCCAGCAGTCATCAGCCACTGGAGTAGTGTGGTGGTGTTTACCTGTAGAAACACATTGCCCCCTCGCTGTATTTTGCTAAAAAATGTCCCTGTCCACCAAAACAAACCTAACCCTAACCCTAACATACAAATAAAAATATTATATATTATATTTGTTATGTTAACAGTAGGGCAAAGTTACCATGCCTTTAAACTAATTACGCTGATTGTTAATTAAAATGTAAAAGTGAATCATTATGCATTAGAACGTATGTTCACCTAAATTTAATCTCAATACCCTTTATACTAATGAGAATAAGTCCCATCTTTCAGTGCAGTATATCCCCAAATGACCATGAACTATACGTACATTAAAACAGTTATCAATTTTAGCCCTGCTTGGGGCTCTAAGGATGTCAGTGTCGGTCGGTCAGTGCATACTGTATGTCTGTCCAACACTTTGGTGCCAAACAACCAAACATCTTAAAATCTACTTGTTGAATTTCCATGGAATAGTTGGTGCGTCTTCATGCCCCATGGTGGTGCTACAGTATGTGAAAGCCCAGGCCTTTCACGTAGCACCACCACTAGGCAAGATGTCCACTGTGTGACCCCATGGCCTTTCTTCTAGCGTCCACTTGCACACAAGATATCTCCCAATCTAAGGAGCGTATTGCCATGATACTTGTCCATCCAACATTAGTGCTAGTGAGGATTTTAGACTTTAACCAGGAATGTCAGTATCATGGTTTGCATCATGGTCATTATCATGGTCAGTATCATGTGGGAACATGATGTTATTTTAAAATGTGCATAAATTAACTGCAGCTACTACTTAAATCATTGTTATAGTTCACTAACTTTACTTTTGCCTTTCCTCAAAGCCAGGTATACTGGCCATGGCCCATGTCCATAGACTGACTCCTTCTCCAGCACTCATCTTTACCACAACTGTTTCCCTTCTAGTATTGATCCCTGGGGACTTCCAGAGTATTGTCAACTTCTTTAGGTAAGGATAAGAAATGATTATTTAGGCTTTTGATTATTTTACAAAATGTTGTACATATTTATGTATTTTACTCTGTTGTAGTAATATACAAAGATTTTATCTTACAGTATGTTTGTATTTGTCTAACAGCCATTTGTATTGATATTTTCAGTTTCACCGCCTGGTTTTTCTATGCGATCACGTTGTCTGGACTCCTTTATCTCAAGATCAAGAAACCAGAGCTCCCCAGACCATACAGGGTTAGTCCAACAAATGGTGTGAATAGTTAATTAGACAGAAATGCAAACAGCACGGGTACAGTCATACATTTGGGCTAAAGGGATAAAACAAAAACGTCCTGGAGACTTGTTTGCATTGTGGTCCTATGTATTCAATTAATCAACATTGCATAAAAAATAACACCAAAATACAATATCATCAACACATATAAAACACTATATGTACAGGGTAGAAAGGGTTTGTAGGCAGTGAATGCCATCACATTTCTATGGGAGAAGTGAGGTTTACCTCCCCCTTTGGCCTCCTGAAAGATGGATTTTCAGGCCTGTTTTGAAGGAAGGCAACTCTCCTACCGGATCAATTCCGTCAGGAGAAGGCGTGCTCAACTCAAGGGGAATCTGGAGTAATAGTCTCTTATATTTGAACTGGGTCCAGATTCTTGAAGACTCTCTTCAGTATTTTCTTATGTTCTTTAATAGGTTCACAGCAGCACGTCGGCCTTCCTCAGCGTTTCTTGAAACGCTGAGGAAGGCAGACGTGCCGAAACTTGCCCGTCTCTCTAGATAGACTGCTGCTGCTGTGAACCTATTAAAAAAAGAATATAAGAAACTACTGAAGAGTGCTGTTATTCCTTTCCCTGTTTTGAAGGAAGCCAGTGACTTTTTTATGGGATGGTGTCAGGGCATTCCACACTTTGGTGGCAGTGCAGTAGAAAGAGAATTTTACCCATGTTTGTTCTATAGGTGGGTGGTCGTTGTCGTTGTCGCTCCCTCTAGTATTGTGGCTGTGGCTGTCTGTCGCTCACTTTTTTTAGGTAGTTAGTCAGATATGAGGGTATTGAGGGCAGAGCCCCTTTGACTATCTAAAAACCAAACCCATTTGTAATTGCTTAACCCTGTCTTCTACCCTGAGCCATCCTAGACTAGAACAAATATGCTGGAAATAGGTGGGTCATGTGCCCCAGGCCGAGAATTAGTTCGAATCAGTTTGTTTTGAGAGGTCTGAAGCTTAGTCTTTAGTGACATTGATATGTTGGAGAACTAACAGCAAGCATAGTCAAAGGGCTCCTGCTAGAGTCCTGAGAGCACTTTTGTTGACAAAAGAGGAAATTCTGCCCAAAAATCTTGTTCTTTGATTTACTTTTTTAATCACCTTTGATGCCATACTTTCACCTGTCAGTTTGTTGTCAAGAATACAGCCCAAATAGGTAACCATCATTTACAACTGTGTAGAAAATAAAACACTTGTGGGTCATTGATATTAAACTAAATTAACTTTTAATTATAATGTATGTGTTTAATGCGTGTACTCACATAAGGGCATTTAAATTGTCTGTTCTGCAACATCTACAATGCCTTCCAATCCTTCCAGCTGATTAATTGGATACGTCACCCAAAGCATAATATGATCATGCCAGGGAGCAAGCAAACACAATGAGCTCTGGACAAAGCCCAGGTTGCTCTCTCCTAAATTACTAAATCATTTGTGTAGTCGATTGTTCATTTATTATGGAGAGGAAGTAAGGAAATAGTCCAGATTGATATAGCCTGTGTGTTATGTTTTTCCTTTTCTCTTCGCAGGTGCCAATCATACTCCCTATACTGGTCATCATTGCAGCAGTTTTTCTTGTGCTGGCGCCCGTCATAGACGACCCCCAAATTGAATACCTGTATGTGACTTTATTCATTTTTAGTGGAGTACTGGTCTATGTGCCTTTTATCCATTACAAACTGTGCCCTGGAGTGTTGGAGAAGCTCACTGTATTCCTGCAGCTTTTATTAGAGGTTTCCCCAGCAGACAAAAACCTTTGATTTTAGCAGGTATTTACCGATTGCCTCCGTTTCACTGAAACAATTGTTAGATTTCTCAATGCTGAATCAGCATGGTTCATATAAGTAAAACTAGTAGGACCCCATAACACGCCAGTGTGACTTTTGTATTTAAAGTGTCATGTCACTGTTGTTTATTACATTTTTTTTTTACTATTTTTGTTCCATTTGGTCAAATAAAGAATCTAATACTACACCTCATTATTTCTTAGTACTGACAGAAACCTGAATCATGGTTAACAGCTGAAATGCCAGACAGTCCATAAAAGACAACAAAACAATAGAAAAGCTTGAACAACGAATACCAATTTGAAAAACTATTTAAATGGCACAAAAAAAACACAACATGGCCCATTAAAGTTTCGACTGGCTGCACAAACAAGAAATATAGCTAATTGTGATGGCTACAGTGCAGAGCTAAATCTCTCCACTTAATTTTGGTAGCCGTTTTCCTCCCTGCGATGACCATGCTTGTGTTTCATAAATACATTTTAGTTTTCTTAACTTCTAGACTAATGTGCATTATTTGGCAAGCAGGATAATGCACTGAGTCAACTTCAAGAACAGGGGGTGGGGTAAAGCCCCCTCTATTGTGCAGTTATTTTCTCACAACTGACTTGCTCAGAATGCATTATCCCTTACATCGTTCTATTGTCGTTTTTTGAGTATTTGTCCCTTGGACTCTCTCTTTGGGAATCTGCACAAAATACTTACATAGCATATTACTGGG
Source organism: Gymnoscopelus microlampas (assembly GCF_963454915.1). NCBI lineage: Eukaryota > Metazoa > Chordata > Actinopteri > Myctophiformes > Myctophidae > Gymnoscopelus > Gymnoscopelus microlampas. The sequence goes on from NC_139957.1 coordinate 9,921,467, forward strand.
TTCATAATCAAAGGCATTTCTGGTTCAGCCGTGATTTATTGTATAACGCACACTTACCTTAAACTTTTTTTTCTTCATTTTCTTTTCTCCCCCCTTTTTTCTTTTTTCTTTTGTAAGTCTGCTTGGTTGTCTGTTTTGTCCATGCACTTCTATGTTATAAAATCCCTCCCCCAAAGAAATTCAAGAAAGACACTGGTTTCAGTGGACAAAACAGTTCATGTATTACAAAACAGATCACATTGGCAGTTATTTACAAAGATACCCAATTCCTCCATTACTTGATACTTCCACACAACAAAACCCCACATTTTTATGAAATTGCAAGAAAAGAGGTTCCTTCTCCTGCAGACACAATGGTGTCATTGTACACCTGCACTATAACGTACTTAATGCATTAAACTGCATTTTCTTTTAACACTTTCTGGATGTCAAACCTTTGTTATTCTGCTTCATGACTGTCAGGACCGGTATAGATACCATTGCATTAACTCAATGACAAACCTAATCATCCCTTACACCCTATATTGTTGTACATCATCAAATAGCAAAAATGGCTGATCTATAAGCTTTTCCAGACCTGCCATTTTCGCTGAATGTTCATTAGACATGCCCAAATAGTGACGCTAGGGTTCAAGTGGTTAAGATCATGTGTATTAGTAATTGTTGATGTTAAGTCCATTGGAATCCCTGACCCTTACACAATCCCTTTCTCAAAGTGGGGTCCGAGGACCCCCAGGGGTCTTTGAGGGGGTTCCAGAGGGGGTCCCCAGCTAAATGATTGATAGCTGGGAACCAAATGGACCCTTACATTTGTACACCCTCTGAGTTATGGGGGTCCATAGGCCTAATGTGTATCAAACTGGGGGTCCGTGAAATTAAAAAGTTTGGGAATCACTGCGTTACACCAGTGGCTATCAGTATACAAATGGACCCGTTTCGGTCCATTTGTATACTGCCAAGAGTTAAGGGGCAGTCCTTGAAATGTCTAAGTTTGAGAACCACTGCCCTACACCATGGCATGGCCTCTGTTCAACTGGTCCCATTATGAAGCCATTGTGGAAGGTCAGGAGGCTTTGTCCTCCCCGCCGGTAATGAACAGGTGCACCGTCTTGCTGGAATGCAGCATCTGCCCGGCCCGCTGGGCCCCGGTGATGGCGGCCAGCTTGTGGACGTCGTAGCGGGAGTAGAGGGCCGTGCAGGTCCAGCTGGCCTCCCCTCCCTGGCTGCCCGCCGCCAGCATGTTGCACGCCTCGCTGTAGAAGTGGGGGTAGGTGGGCAGTCCGTAAAAGACCAGGTTCTGGATCCCCCTGATGGTGTATCTGAGAGAGGTAGAAATCCGTTGTGATGATGATGGCATCAAAACCAGTTCTTTAAGGTTTAACTGCAGTTGTTATGGCCTCGGCTCGCGTAGATGAATTTTACAATAAATGTAGTTGGACTGCGTATCATTGCTGTCGGGCAGAAACCTCTTATCTCCATATTTATTTATTTTTTTGTAAATTAATGCCCTTCTTGATCATACTACAGCATCACACAAAAGTAGCAGCTCGAAACATTCTGAGCATTTTTTAATTTGAATCCTTAAAAGTAACAGTTTTGGACATACAGTATGAGGTTTCCCCCCGACAGATGACATTTTAGAAGAGCTCATTCATTTCCTCTATGATTACTGTTTATTTTTTATTGCAGATCTACAAGCTCATAACGTGTCGTGATGCAGCGCGTTGTGAGCTTGTACATTGGCTATTTCTTTTATTCTTTGGAATGTTTTTGACAAACTCAGAGCTAAAGGGGCATGAAACCCTAGGCTGATTTTGTAGTTTTGTTTTCCGTTTCAGGTTTAAAATCTATACACGGTAAAAGCATGGCAGGCTGCATGAGGCTGACCTTATAGTACACCGTGACGTAAGCAACGCAGCTGCAGCCATGGGTGTATTAGATTTAGGTGTGCCAGTGTGCAAGCATTGACAATACCGTAGACTACCGTCTATGCTAGCACATTGGCCCACAGTGTTAGTTTTGACAGTACATTTTTATTAATTTTAGTAATAGTCTTTTGAATGACATGTAATTTAGTTTTAGTCATCTGAAAAGTTTTAGTCTAGTTTTAGTCGACTAAATCTCCAGCTTATTTTGTCAACGAAAATGTAGTTTGGCGGGCCTTGATGGCGTCGTAATGCCTGATTTTACACTTGGTTGCATGCTGAAAATAGCTGATCTACAAGCTCACAACACGCGTTGTGATCTTGTAGATCTGCTATTGTCAGAGCGCAACACCCGAGCGCAACCAAACATAAAATGAATCGTCTTTTAGTTGTACTGGATCTCTTCTCCACTATTTGTTAACGAAATAGTCAATATATTTAGTCTTAGTTTTAGTCATCATAGCTTAGTTTTTATTTAGTTTGTCAGTAAAAAAAGGTAGTCAAAAAGGTAGTTTTAGTCAACAAAATTAACACTGTTGGCACATCCATTATACTACTACATGTTATAAGTTGCTGCTGCGTTGCTTACTAGACAATCATGTTCTTACCATTCTGCAGTTTCTAACCTGTACAGGAAAACCAATTGGGTTTCATGTCCTGTGGTCAAAACAACAATATACCTAGAAAATATTAGTATGTTTTTTTCATTGAAGATCCAAATGCAAATAAGACTGAATAACACACCACAAACAACCAAAGTGAAATGGTTGAAGAACTGACCTCTTATAGAAGTGGAATCGTTCGGTGAAGAGTAAGAACTGCTTCTCTCCCTTCTGGAAGAAATGCCTGGCTCTGGACACCTCGGCTTTACTGGAGTACTCGCAGATGCTGGTGAAGTTCATGTCCAATTTCTTCATGTAGTTGCGCAGCCGAACGTAGTCAAAGTAGGAGGGGATGTAGATGAGGGTGTGGCACATGACCGAATCCCTGTACTGGGGCAGAACTTTGTCCACAAAAAACTGGAACCTTCAAGGGAGAGGGGGGTAACCACAGACATACAATCAATTTAAAGAAACGGTTCACTCAAAAATCAAGTCATTTTATAATGATCGATTAACAAGCACCTGGACAGCATGCATCAGAATTATTGCACCAATGTCTTGTTTACAAAATTCATTGTATTGTTCCATAGATGTATTGCCGTAAGCAATTTTGTTTTCCTTTTCGTCCTGCATATGTGCACAGTTTTACAAATCACTTTTTAAACTAGGATTTTACACCCCCTTAGCTGTTCTAAAGCTTCTTGCTTTAGTAGATACAGTCATGATAGAATCTTGAAAGTATTATTCCATTAAACTCTTAATAAGTTAATAAGGAGCAATCCTTTATCAGGGTCTAATAAGCTATTCCATTGAGTTGGAAGTGTAAATAGTCAGTTCCATAGAAAAACTAAATCATGACATGACATTTATTCAATGTATTTGATTCTATGTATATGTTAGTAGAAGACAAGACAATGCTCCAGCAAGCTGAAACTTTAGGCTGATGGCAACTAGAAAGAAACCAGATCAGAGGCATTAGGCTGTTACCTGGCATCATGGTCCATGAAGCTGTCGGAGGAGAACATCTGGAACACATGAGGCAGCTGCACCAGAACCTGGCAGATGGAACCAGTACTGGGAACATTCTTAGTGACAATCTAGGAAAGAAGCACATGAAATATTGGCCCCAGCAGAAACATTATCAAGCTGTTTTAGATCATGTATTTTCGTCAATTTACTATAGGACTCCACATTTTCTCTCTCTACATTATATACAGTACATATGTGTACTGTGTATTGATGAATTTATTTATTTTTTATCTGTTATCCACACTGTTTAGGACGCTTGAACCAGAAGAATTTCACTGCCTATAATACTGCTACCAGCTATATATATTGTTGAAGGCCCTGAGACATTGAAAGCATCAAATGTACCCATTGTTTCTAACAGTGGTAGCCACAACTGGAGGCGTCAAAACATGCATATTAGTGACCAGATAAGAGTAGAAGAGAGTGAACTGGAATGACAGAGCACAGTGCGTGTGTCCTTGCATATGTTTTTGTACGTACCCCTTACTACTCAGGTCGGTGCGATGTGGTTAAAAGACTGCAATATACTATAAGTACAGTATATTATGCAATGACACGCAGACAAGACGAGTGATACAAGTGGACTGTTTATTTTCGGACTGATGTGCCGGTGTGTAGAAAGATGGCCGGCTGCAGGACGCAATGAGGGACATTAAAGACGGCAGGTACAGGGGGAAAATGCGAATCAACAATAAAGTACATAACAGCCAAAAATAGATGATTTGACAGTTCCAATGTGAATACTTGATTTATGATCACGCCTTGATCATAAATCCCTTGAACCAGTTTCTTTTTCAAATATCGTCTCTGTCCGGTGGAAACCTCATCATGTCCAAAACTGTTACTTTTCAGGATTCAAATAAAAAAAATAGCAAAAGTAGCAGATCTACAAGCTACTTTTGTGTGACGCTGTGGCAGTTCACCCTGCCACTGATGATGCATACAACCTAATGGTTATTTTTCCCATAACCTAACAGGAATGCTATCATACCTTAAAGCTTAAAGGTTGAATTATTCTTTATTATTTAAGTTCAGAGAATGATATTTGTTTGATTTTATTGACATATTGTTTGATGGTTGATTGTTTGATTGTACCGACTCCAGAGTAGGGAGCATGCTCAGTTCACCCATACTGAACCATACCAACTGTGGGTTGGTGTAAAGTGTGAAATTGGGTACACTAATTATTATTACTATTATTATTCTGTGGGTAATTCTTTGAGTAATATTTGACACTTTAAAATGGGTATATAAATTGTAATGTCTCTGGACATTTGGGAATTAGCTGGTTTAATTGACGATTCAATTCAGGATTGGTACGGTCCAATCAATGGGAGGGGCCTAGCCTATATAAGAAGGGGGACCTGCCACTGCTTTGCAATCAAGGAAGGACTGTGCACCCAAGGCCAATCTGTCCAGTGCTGTACATAGAGTTTAGCTGTGCTTCATTTGTTTTCCTGATCTGTGAAAAAGGTGAATAAAACCCACTTCTTCTCTGCAACACCAAGGCTTCTGTCTGGCCATTTTTCAGTATTTTTTCTGAAGTAGTTTTGCTATTTTACTATTGGTTCCAAACTGTGCCTTTTGGCAAACACTACCCTCACACCAGCTTCGAATGCTATCAATGCATTGAATGGGACATTATCACATTTTATCAGACCATTGAATGGGCAAGTAGGCGACATACTGACCTACCCGCGATTTATCAGACCATTCATCTGGTGTAATCAGGAGATACTGACCTACCCCGAGGCAGAGCACTCCCCACAACATGATTTACGATTCTGTGCCTATCAGTATATAACTCGGACGGCACTGAGTAGGCTCAAGCGAACGTTCGCTTGAGACTGCGCGCCTCTAAACCGAAACTTTAATTTATATAAGTCCTCCGTCGGTAGGTCAGTATGTTCTGATAAATCGTGGGAAGGTCAGTATGTCGCCTACTTTTCCCATTCAATGGTCTGATAAAACGTGATACTCTCATTCAATGCATTGATAGCCGCCGAATGAGGTGCACCATCACTAGGTCAGAGTGTGACAGACGCTGTAGTATGATCAAGTAGGGCATTAATACAAAGTAAAACACACACTTATGGAGATTTGGAGGTTTCTGACCGAAAGCGACGATATTCTAATACAGACTGTGGGGGTAGTACCTACCTGTCCATGGTAGTTAGCACAGTGTTTGGACAGCAGGTTGTTGATCTGTGGGTCCTGGATGGAGCTGAACACCATGGTCTGTCTGTAGTGTCTGGCCCAGTTGTTCAGGTTCCACATCCTCACCCTGGAGAAGTCCACCCCATGGGAGGCTTGTGGCTGCAGGTTCATGTGATTCATCACATGCTGTGTGTGGGCAAAAAATTACAAAAAATAATAAAATAATAGTGGAAATCTACAAGCTCAAAACAAGTCGCAATTTTTAGCTTGTAATCTGCTATTTCCACATATTCTTTTTTGTGTTTGAAAATGTATGAATATTTTTCAACATGGAAATGATGACTTATTAGGCGATTATGTAATAATTGTAACGGACAACCCCAGCAGTGGCTCAGGAGTCTCGCAGCTCAATCCTGGCTGATCTTGGCATAGTGTACTGAATGGGTCAATGTGAGAACGTACATTTTATAGCAATTTCGAAAAGTGCAGATGACGATAAAAGTACCATAGCTGCTGACCAGAATGTGAACAAAAATCACTACATTCCATTCATATTAGCAGGTCAGTTGTTTCCCCTGCAATGTCGTTTACTCTAAAAGGGCATTATTTGTTGCTAAGTAAGTCTTAGGTGCATATGTGGGTATATTGTGCCTTATTCTTATCAATGCAATGCACTTAAATTGATTTCATTCACTTTCATTGCGAAGGCACAGGACCTTGCAAAGACATTCACATTAATTGTGGTTTAGACATTTCTACAGTTACACCAAATGAGCAGCAGAGGGCACCCATCCTCACTGCCAATCATTAGTGAAGGATTGGCATCCTAACTGTATACTAAAGACATGTGCCATGTTTCTCACCAACACATGCTCCCAGTTCTGCATGAGGAAGACGTCTGCCTGGTCTACTACCAGCAGCTCTATGGAGGACAGGAAGTCAACGTCTCTCTTGCTCTCTCCCTCTGCCCCCAGCACGGTGCGCAGGCCCAGTGGCGATGCGATGATGATGTCTGACGCGTAGAATGGGGCAAAGAGACGGATGCCTCTCTTCAAGATGGACAAGCCTGGTGGAGACACAAGACAGTAAGAGGGCTTCACATGGTAGATGAAGAGTGGAATACTTAAGTAAAACATCTTGCAAATATAGGCTGCAGAAGTCTTGTTATACAATACACAGTGGCATGACCTATTAGAATCATGATCCATTATACAAGATCACAGTTCTAAAGGCCACTGTGCACTGCACTGATGTAGAGCGTCTGCTTTAAATCTGCTCCAATGTTAATTAACAAGAGTACTTGGGATGTTTTTTTTTCTGTGACCCACTCCACTCATGTTTTTCACATCACTGCACAGTAGAAATACAGTGTAGATGGTTATATTAGTATCGTACAACCCAAGAATAAAAATAAAAAACTGTCTTCACTTGATCAATAAAGAAAGAACATCATTTAAACAAACCCGTCATAGAGATTGTAATCAGGTGTGCAAAAGATCTGGCTTAATAGCACCATACAACTGGCTGCTCAACTTCTGTATGAATGTTTTTAAGGGTAAGTAAGGGTAACTCAGACATGGAAAAAGTCAACCCAAAGCCATGTTGGTAACTACAGTATCTTGCTTGTTTGAGCTGATGAAGGCCCTCGCCAGTAGCTTAAACATCTGAATCTAGATGTTTCTAGATGTGATCATCACAATATTGAAATATTGACATAGAGTGAACCCGTCCTCCACGCAACAGAAACACGCTTTGACTAGCAAAAGAAACGGGGCGGCAACAGTCATTCAGAAAGTCATTCAGTGTGTACTTGTCGTAACAGAAACGTGTATTAGTTCAGTATATTGTACCTATTTTGAAGTGATCATCCACATTGCCAGAGAAGATGGCATGGTAGTCATCTGGCCTGTGCAGGTTGGACGGCTTGTCCTCTTCGTCATCTCCAAACTGATCCTTGAACTTCTTTTTGTTGCTGATGTCCATCTTCTTGCCCAGTGTCTCCAATAAGCTGATCAACGTCTGGACCACTCGCAGTGCTCCATCGCGGAACGGAACCAGAATCAGCACCTGTCACAGCCACACAGCATAGGAATGGTTGAGTCTGGCTGAATCTAAATCTACAGTTAAGTTCATCACAGCTGAATATTTCAAACAAAGCCATCTAGTAATGCATCGAAATAATTTATAATCAAATAGCCGATCTACAAGCTCACAACGTGACATGTGGTGAGCTTGTAGATCGGCTATTTTTGCAATTGTTAAAACATTTTGACAATTTGTTTGACACTCTTCGCCTATAATGACATACCCAGAATCGGAACACCTTCATTTAGTCAACATTGGGTGAGATGTATACCTTGGGTCGGGTCAGCCCTTGGTCCCTGGGCTCGTCCTGTGGTGCGGCCCCGGGTTTGGCCTGCCACTTTTTTAGCTGGGCGTTGTGAGCCAGGACACGGGAGTTTGCCTTCAGCACGTGGTTGAGAGCATGCAGGCAGTAGGCACTGCGAGCCTGAGGGCCCTGGGCGAGGGGCGAGCATTCTGAGAAGTAGAGATCTTTATAGGAGCCCATGAGAGCCAGCAGCTCCAGCTGGAGGGGGCTGATGTCCTCTGCCGCCGACGCCTCGTTCAGAGACTTCCAGCGGCCATCCAGGACCTTGTGGAACGCAGGGGGGCCGGCGTCCTTCCGCTGGCCAATGGATCCAAACTTCTCCAGGGGACTGGAGCACAGTAGAGTGCCCAGTTTTGGCCACTGTGCGTGTGCAATGGGAAGGAAGACAGGTTTAAAGCTGCAATCTGGAACTTCACTGATTGAATAAAATGTTAAGTGTCAGGTTGACACGTAGCCCTGCCTGAAGCTCATAAGTACAATATATTCCCCCTGGCCAAGGGAGCGTTGCCTCTTAGCGGAGAAGTAGATGTTTGGTTTCCCACGTGGGAGGCCCGGGTTTGAAATCCCGGGTGTTAAAATGACCTCTTTCCACCGGGAGAGGACATAAAACGTACGGATTGTAGCTTTAAACAAATTGTGGTACACAAAATGTGTTTAATCTGACAATAATACCAGAAAATGGCAGATACAAGATTACATTTTCAACAATACATAGTTCTTTATGTGTATTTTTATTGATGTCTTTGCATTAAAAACTAAACTAAAAAATACAATGAGCTTTTTAATGGTTTTGTGAGTCCAATAGACAATTCCTAACATTACAGATCCATGATGAAAACAGCCTTTTTTTCAGGAGGCGTTACAGGAATACTAGTTTATAAATAGTATATTTTTACTATGCAGTGTGTACCTTACCTTGACCTGAGCCTTGGCTTTAGTGCCAGAGGTAATCTTCATCACATCGTCTTCACTAAGTTCTGTGTCCACATGCAGCTGCCAAGTGTCTACACACACAGGAGAACATTTCCGTTGAACAACGTGCATCAAGGCAAACGGTCATAATATATTGCTGTTGTCGGGCAGAAACTCCATCTTCATCTCGCTGTTTTGTCATAAATTAACGCCCTACTTGGTGATACTACTTTTGCTATTTTTGAATTTGAATCGTGAAGAGGTTTCCACCCGACAGACGATATTCTATTCTAATAAATTGCATTAAAAGTGTCAGAAGCTGAACTTTTACCTTTACTGAGGTCTGGCTCAGCAGGGCTTTGGTCTTCCTCTTGATCTCCCTCACCAGTGACGTTGGTCTCCAGACAGAACTGAGCCTCATTCTCCTTGTCGATGAACTCCTCCTCGTCTCCTCCTGCCACCTCCTCCCCCACTCCCTCCTCCTCCTCCTTCACCCCCCCTCCGGCTTCTTCGGTCACGTCTTCGTCGTCAAGTCCTTCCTCATCTTCATCTCCATCCCGCTCTCCTAGCGGCGAGCAGTGATTTCAACAGGAGCGTTAATATTATTATGTTATGTATTATACCATACATTATACGTATGTCTACAATTTTCAATTTAGGCATTTAGCAGACGCTCTTTATCCAGAGCGACATACAGTAAGCAAGGTAAACACATACATCAAATACAGTACATTGAAACTATAGATACTATACAATAGGATGCCAGGTAAACAAATGAACCTCGCACCTGTCTAAAAAATAGCATGCCATCTACATGTCTGAAAGAATGATCTGCGTTTCCACGATGTGCCGGAAAATAACCTGCCTTCATCAATTAGTTCTTCGCCTTCCTCTTCGTCGTCTGTGCTCTCCTCCTCCTCCTCACTGTGCTCATGGTTGGTGGGGTCGCTGAGAGTTGAAAGCAGCTTCTGATAGGCTGTCTTCTGATCTGGTTCGTCCTCCTCGTCCCCCTCTCTGTCGCTGTCAGAGCGGTCAGGGCTAGCTGGCTACAGCAGAGGAAGACGGCACGTTTCAGCTTTTACTTTGTACACACCCTTTGCTGAGAAGTAGAGTATGTTATGAAGTACTTGACCAAAAGAAAAAAGTGCCAGGCATATGATGTTAAATGTAGTTATAAAATGCTATATATTTCAAGTTAAAAGGGGTACAAAATGGGTTATAACGTGATGGACTAATGCCGAGGGCTTTACCATTATTGGCTTTACATTTCCAATAAAAAAAGGTCTGCCACTGAGCTAATGTACACTGTACATACAAGGAATGTGCCTTGACACATGGTGTAGTGACTGACCAGACCACCCCATATAACACCCTACCTTAAACCACTTAAGCCCTATATACTTAATTGGAGACGCATATGATGGAAATTGGATTTACAAAATCACCAAGTGTCACAGTTTGTGACGCCCACAGTGACCTTCCCATTGAATATGTGGTTAATGCAGCACTACATATACAGCACACAGAACCACCGAGGCAACCAGCAGGTTGGGACAGCAACTGTTTAAGAGAAAATTTACATTTTCATCTTGGTTGTCCAACTACGAACCCCAAGCCTCTATCTCAGACTTCAGGCGTTCAGTAGAGGTTGGTCAGTATACTCACCAGGTCTATTATTTGAGTTCTTTCAGGCCTTTCTTTCACACTGTGAAAACATAAAAATAGCAATCAGAATGCAGTTACATTGTTGGCAACATGTACTCTCTTGGTCTACTCTTGGTCAATGCATCCTTCATTTAACCCACACTCTGATCAAACCCCTGCCCTGGTTCGCGCTGTTCCAAGGCTACTTGACTGGCTAGCCTTTGATCAAGACTATCATAGATTTCCTTTGTTGATCCTGACATTTGTGTATGCTGCAGCACCAATGTCACTCAAGTACTCAAGTACTGTACTGAAGTGTTTTTACTTTCTTCAGTCTTTACAATTTCAATACTTTTACTTCTACTCCACTACATCTCAGAGGGAAATAGTGTACTTTTACTCCACTGCAATTATATGAAAACTTATAACAGTAACAGTTACTAGTTACTTTGTAGATTTTGATTATTATTACAAAACATTACCCACTTAGGCCCTATACATATTTTGGCCATTTGATGCCAATACTTTTACTCAAGTAAATTTAGAATTGCAGACTTCTTATACTAGTTGTAACAGAGTATTTCTACATTGTATTGATACTTTTACTCAAGTAAAACATGCGAGTACTTTTTCCACCACTGACTATGACAGTCTTGATCCAAGGCTAACATGACTGGATAGCTCAACTGATGCTACCAATAACAACAGTGTATATATAGTCAAAGGTCCATGAGCAGTAATACTTACACATCATGGAACGGATGCTCTTCTCCGAATTCTTTCAGATGCTTCTTCTGCTTCTTGGACAGACTTGTGAAAAGTGATTTCTTCTGCTTTCTCTTCCCCATGTTTATAGCTTTAATATAACATTAAACAACAACAGCTAGAACATGTATATCTGCTGCTCAGCCCGGTGCTCAACACGTGTGTTTATGTGTCTGTCAGTGTTGCCATATTTTGTGAGAGAAATAAGCAATAGGGTCCAGGAAAACAAGCCCAAAAGAAGCCACTTGTCTTTAAGTCACATGCAGTGTTAATTTTGTTGACTAAGACTAAAAGACTATAATGTATTTATTTATATTACTAATATTTATTTATTTGTATTTAGTTGACTAAGACTAGACTAAGACTAAACAATTTCAGATGACTAAAATAGGACTAAAACTAAATTATGTGGTATTCAAAAGACTAAGACTAAGTCAGAATTTGCTGTCAAAATTAACACTGGCCACATGAGCACTTTATCGGCTATTTCAAAATAGCCGATCTACAAGCTCACAGCGACGGGTTGTGGGCTTGTAGATCTGCTATTTTCAAAAACTCTTGCAATAAAAATGTGTGTTGAAACATTCTAATAACACATTAATGCTCCCCTGGGCACAAATAAAAAATATTTGAGAACCACTGGTTTAAAGAATAATTCAAACATTTTTAAAGCAAGCCTAAATAAGCAAGTACACTTTACAAAACGAGCCCAAAAAAACGCAACCCACAACTACCAATATTTACAAGCGACAGAAAAAGTATCCCAAAGTCGCTTATAATAAGCCGTCATGGCAACGCTGGCAGTAATATGGTGTATTGGTGTGTTATTGCCATCTTCAGTGCAGGGGTGGAACTGCAGCATTGGTTCCATTTGTGCAGTGGTGGAAAAGTCACTTCATTAATATTATGTGAGTTAATCGATGCGATCGATTCGCTGTTATCATTCAATAATGATACATCGTGTAATTACGTATTCACCATTAAGTTTAGTGCGCAGCATAGCACTTACGGTGTGTTTTCATCGCTGTAAAGTAGACTTTATTTCACTGCTCTTTCCTGTTTCTTATTGGAGCATGGCGAACAAATGCGTCATCAGTTTGAACAGCTTGTTCCAGGAAGTAATGGAGGTTGAATCATATCAAAGTTAAATGTGTAGTTTATCGGTGCGTTAAGAGTGAAGCCACACGTTACACACGTCATTACAGAGGGGTTTTATTCGGTCTTTTGTTTGGTTTGTATTTATATTTTGTGTCCAAACAAACTATGACGCAGTTTGGTATGTTCTAGAATCAATTCGCTCTCTCGAGTGGCGGTGCGGCATCGCTTCTCGGCCTTTTGGCTAAGATCAAGTGTAGTATCTGTTCTTATCAGTTTAATATCTGATACGTCCCCTACCCGGGGACCATATATTAAATTGATTTTTGGAACTGGGAGATGGAATAGGGGCTTGCTCCGTCCACTCCACGCATCGACCTGGTATTGCAGTACCTCCAGGAACGGTGCACCCCCCTTTATGTGTGAAAACAATTTAAAGATTACTCTAGGTGCGTTCGGATTATGAAGAGCCCACTCACATATCAGTATCATGTTCAACCCAGATTTGGCACAAACAAGGGAATTAACTCTTAAATTCAGTTCAGTTCAGTTTCGGTTTATTTCCAGCTTTTTGGACAATACATAAGGAAATGCTTTAGTGCAGTAAGACACAGTACAGGCAGTTTACAAGTGTCCTTGATGCTGGAAAAGGGGAAGGGAGAAGCATAGTGCTTATCAAGCCCTACCCCTGGCTCAGTTTACCAAAAAAAATAGACAATCATTATGATGATAGTAGTAGATACTATAATAGTTAACATAATAAAAAAGAAAAGAGTCAATGTTTTGACACTCCTAGATAGGAAATGTAAACATTTCAGTGTTTAACACTCATCAGAATCATCATCAATAGAAAATAGAATAGATCAAGTAGAGAGGTCTGTTTTTTGTTTTGTTTTGTTTTTTAACATCGGTAATGGTAAATAGTAGAGAAAATAAATAAATAATAATAATATATGTTTTGACACGAGATACATGGTATCTTCCACACAAGACCTTTCTCTCATGTGGGAGTCAGGACGGCAGAGAGCTCTGCGTCACTGTGGAGCGGGTGGCAAAGGTAAGTTATAATAATTGTGTATGATAGTACAGAGTATGGTAAATGAAATATGGTCTAGTTATTATCAGTAGATTGGGTTTCTTCCTGTAAGTATCTGTCAAAGTAGCTATTTTTCAGTTTCCTTTTGAATTGAATGATGTTTAGGCTTTTTTTTAGTGTCATCAGCTAGCCCACTCCACAGTGACATTCCACAGGATGAAACAGACATGGACTTGAGGGTAGTGCGTGCAAGTGGTTGTTGAAAGTCTGATGGGTTTCTGAGGTCATGGTGACTACTATCTTTCTCTGGAAATCTGTTTTGTATGTTGATTGGAAGTGATTTATTTTTTGCTCTGTACATGACTTGTGCTGTTTTGAATTTGACTAGATCGGGAAACTTTAGAATATGTGAATTGTGGAAAAGAATATTTGTATGGTCACGGTACCCAGTGTTATTTATGACTCTTACGGCTCTTTTTTGTGTATGGAAAGTGAGTGAATTGCTGTTTTGTAGGTATTTCCCCATACTTCTACACCAGGGGTTCTCAACCTTTTCAGGCCGCGACCCCCAAAATAATGATATTATTTCCCGCGACCCCCCCGCGCGTGCACGCAAAAAAAAAAAAAAAACGGTTCTGGGCGGATTGGGCTTGTTTTTTCCCGTTTTTTGGTTACTTTATTTCGTTTTTTTTTTGCAAAAACTGGATAAATTGAGTAAATTAACTGATAAAACATGAATTAATAACATAAAATAATATTAAAAAAAAAAAAAAAAAAAAATGTTTTTTTTTTTTTTTTTTTTACATTCACCCCAAAAAATCTGGCGACCCCCCCCCAAATTATTTGGCGACCCCCCTGGGGGTCGCGACCCCCAGGTTGAGAACCACTGTTCTACACAGTAGGATAAGTATGGTAGTATCATAGTGCAGTACAAGATATGAAGTGATTTGGTATTGAGGATGTGTTTTGCCTTATTAATAACAGCTATGCTCTTTGCAATCTTGACTCCCACATGCCTTATGTGTGGTCTCCAACAGATTTTGTCATCCAGGACAACACCTAGGAATTTATTTTCGTATACACGCTCAATTTCAATGTCATTTATCCTAAGATTTAGTTCTGTTGTAATGGTGCGGTTGCCAAAGACCATGAACTTTGTTTTTGTTAAATTTAGAGAAAGTTTGTTATTGTCAAACCACTGTTTATATTTACTTAGTTCAGTTGACATGGATTGCACAAGCCGTTGGATGTTTTCCCCAGTACAAAAGATGTTTGTGTCATCGGCAAAAAGTACACATTTGGTAACATTTGATACTGTACACAGGTCATTAATTTACAAAATAAATAATTTGGGGCCCAAAATTGAACCCTGAGGTACCCCACAAGTGATGTTGAGATGATTTGATTTGAACTCTCCTAACTGAACATACTGTTGTCGACCATCAATATAGCTCTGCAGCCATTTAGATGCAACTCCTCTAATGCCATACCTCTCTAACTTAGAGATTAAAATGTTATGATTTAAGGTATCAAAGGCTTTTTTGAGGTCAATAAATACTCCAATTGTGAACTGTTTGTTATGTATATAGTCTGTTATATCTTCCATTAGATCAATTAGAGCCAAAGAAGGTGATCGGTTTGCTCGGAAGCCATACTGATTTTCGGACAACAGTTTGTGTTTAGCAATATAATCATCCAATCTGACCAGAAATATCTTTTCTAATATGTTTGAGAGTTGTGGAAGCAGGGAGATTGGTCTGTAGTTTGTAAATTGCTGTTTATTGCCGGATTTGAATATTGGAATGACTTTTGCTACTTTCATTGAACTCGGAAAGGTGCCAGTATTTAAAGATAGATTGCATATGTACGTGAATGGTTTGATAATGCTATGAATAATTATTTTAATCAGTGACATGCTAATGTCATTACAGTCGGTTGATTGCTTATTTTTTAATTTGGCCACAATTTCAATTACTTCCTGCTCTTCCACTTCTCTCAGGTACATTGAAGATGGGTTGCTAAAGCCTAGGTCTTGATGGTGTCCAGTGTTAACAGGTTGTATTTCATTTGCAAGAGTTGGTCCAATGTTTGTGAAGAAGTCATTGAAGCCGTTTACGATATCTGGCATATTATCTATTTTTTGTCCCTGGTCGATAAAGTGCTTTGGTAAGCCTGTGTGAGCTGTGCCTTTCCTTATGATTCCATTTAATATATTCCATAATCCTTTTGTATTATTTTTATTATTTTCTAGGATGTTATTATAATAAATCTTCTTACTTGCTCTCATAATATTAATTAACTTGTTTTTATATAATTTATATCTATTTTCGGTATCTGTGGTCCTGTTTTTTATGAATTGTTTATATAAATGATTCTTTTTTTTTACAAGCGTTTTTTAGTCCCTGTGTCAACCAGGGTTTTGTTGATTCAGAGCTTTTATCTTTATATTTTTTGATAGGGCAATTTTTATTATATAGACGAGTAAGTATGTCCAGGAATATATTGTATGCATTATTCACTTTTGTATCTTTTAATACACTACTCCAGTTTTGCATAGCAAGATCCCTATTAAGGGCTTCAATAGAGTATTCCGTAGTTTGGTGTTTGTATTTGAATGTGGTTTTAGTCTCTTTCGCCACATGTTTCCATTCATACAGTGCAAACACAGGCAGGTGATCTGAAATATCATTCAATAGTAAGCCTCTCTCAATGTTGCCTTCAATATTATTTGTAAAAATGTTGTCGATTAAGGTAGCTGTAGTTCTTGTTATTCTGCTGGGTTTAGATATTAACGGGAAAAGATTCATACTATACATACTGTTCACAAAATCAACTGTAGTTTTAAGTTTGTGGGGATTCAAAAGGTCCAAGTTATAATCTCCACAAATAAAATTATTTTTCTGGTGGATTTTACTGAATAGGCTTTCCATGCAGTTAATAAAGGATTCCACGTTAGTTCCCGGGGATCTGTAGATGCAACTTACAATTATGTTTTTCTCTTTCTCCATGATGACCTCAATGGTTATGCATTCAATTACTTAATCGAGAGCAAATGACATATGTTCAACTACCCTGTAAGTCAGAGATTCCTCAATGTACAAAGCTACACCACCCGCAGACTGTTTTTTTCTATTTATATAATTAAATTCGTAGCCTTTCAAATTATAGTTAAGTCCTTTGTCAGGGTTTAACCATGTCTCTGAGACTGCTATTATACTGAAAGGTTTTGAGAAATGACTGAGGTATTCCTTTATACTGCCAAAGTTTGCATGCAAACTTCTACTATTGAAATGAATGAGTGACAAACATTGTTTGGCCCCCATATTTAAGCTAAGTTGTGTATCATTGTAGTACTGGCATTTATTACTCACATTGTTATATATGTTGTTATCCGGATCAATATGCTGTTCATAATCAAAAGGATTGTACTCTGTGAATTGGAATGTTTCAAAACTCACATTGTCATTAATGTGGAGACTTTCGTCCCTTCCTACAAATGGCTCCTCAGATCCAACCATCATTTCGTACTGTGGTACTGTACATTATGAACCTGCATATGCATATGTTATAATATTCAAATAGATCATGGTAGTGATATTTGTGGCTATAATTAGGTATGGTAATAATAATGCATATATATAAATTAAAGGTTACAAGAGATGGACATGCAATTTGATAGTAATGGTAAGGTTTGGTTATGATAATGCATACTATGTAATAAGTATTTGATTGATCATCGCGTAATATAGTATATATGGTAATAATATGTATGGGAATATAGTAAAACATATGTGATACTATGATAACAATACATTGATAGTATAAAGAGGTATAATATTGTGTTTGGTTGTAAAGTATGAGATGCTTAGGAATGATGTTAGACGGTCTCATCATTCCTGAAGTCTCTCTCATCATGTGGGAATCAGCATCATCACTCACTTTCACCTGGGGCAGACCACTTTGAGAATGTAGTCTGTTAAGAGGCTGGGAACCTTGTCACTGTCCTCCAGCATCGCCTGTAGAATCTGGGTGAGAACCTGGAGGTCTTGTATGGATGGAGCTCCTGCTTTCTTCTCGTAGGGGATGACCGTCGTCAGATATGATCCCAGCGTGTGCGTGTCTCTTTCCGTGCGCTCCGCCCCGCTCTTCATCTTCTTCTGCCTCTTCTGCAGCTCCCTGAGCTCCTTCTGTCTGTTCTGCACGGCGATGAGGACGGAGATGAAGGCCTCCTTCACCTCCTTCTCAAAGTCCAGCTCGTCCCGCAGGGCCAGCTGTCCTATCGGCTCCTCAGAGAACCTCCTGATGGCCGAGTCCACCTCCTCCAAGTGCTCGTTGAGCTCCGCCAAGCTCATGGCCCTCAGCCTGTCCTCATAGCAGTGTGTGTTGTTGGAGGTGAGCAGGTCCAATGTGAACACAGAGAGGTCCGACTGGGACCGGTTCTGATCTGCATCCTGCTCCACCGAGTCCTGCATCAACTCCTCTATCTCCTCAATGACCTGCTCTGCGGTGAAGAGGGGCTCGTCGTTCAGACAGGAGACGATGATGGAGTGCATGTCCAGCTGCTCTCTGAGCTCCTCATCGTCTGACAGATCCACCAGCTCCTCACATAGTACTCTCGGTTGCAGTGGCGGGTTGCACATGGCGGCGAGGTGGAGGGCACGCGCCCGCGACCGCTTCCAGTCCACCGGCATCACACGGCCAAAGTTGTCGGTCAGATCCCTCCAGAGTTGGTCTCGTTTCAACAGCGTTTCCTCTGTGATGAGACAGACAGGAGCGGTGCTGATGATGAGCTCATCATCCTCATCATTAGTGAAGCACACGTCCAGGTCGGTCATCATCATCAGCTCCTCCATACTGAGACAAGTGTCCGTTGTTCTCCTCTCCTCCTCCTCCTCCTCCTCCTCGAACCCCGGACGGCTCAAGTCCAGCACGTCCATTAGGTCCACCACAACTTCCACTCCGTGTTGTTGTTGTTGTTGTTGTTGTTGTTGTTGTTCGGAGCCGAAGTAGTCTGACTCTTGTTCCATAATGATATTATCATCATCCCGGTGGTGGTCATCACACTCACAGTAACGGTCACAACGGTCGGTAGTAGAAGGACCGTGCCGTTTGAATCGGCTCATATTGTTCCACTCGTCCTCTTGGAAAGAAGGCGCTAGGGGAGACGCCATGGTGGCTGCCTGGACGGTGGACGGTGGAGCCACCGTACCGTGGCCGTGCAGTGAGCTACCCGGAGCGGATATATGTTGTATAGCATACAACATTTTTGTTGTATGCTATACAACAAAAATGTGGAATGCCCTACCCAAAGGAGTGAAGGAGTGTAAAACCCTACTCACTTTCAAAACTGCCCTAAAGAATCACCTTCAGGAGGCTGCAATTCGTAACATATACATACGAGTAACATAATTGTATGATGTTCTGCATAGTAGTGTATATTTGTATGTCTTAAATGTCATCATGATTTGGTTGCACGGGGATCTCATTTTAAATAAGCCAAGTGCTTTTAGAGGACCTTTTATTGTGATTTGTACTTCCATGTACTTTTACCATGTCTTTCTAAATAAAGTATTCAATCAATCAATCAGTTTGCATTGACCAGTGCGCTGAGTGCTGTATATCCGAACGCACCCTATGTGTATATTCTTAGTATGTTTGTTACATTAATCTGAGCCTAAATATAATCCAATAACTAGTGGTCCAGTTATTGTAGTGGAGCACTAAAAGTACAATATTCGTCTTGTAGTGGAGTGTAAGCAGTGGCGTCAGCAGGGATGTGCTGGGCCCCTAATTCAGCCTGAGAATCTCAGATAGAGAGGGCCATAAGGATTTTCTTTGCCTCCGGTCCCGCAGTGAGGTCCCAAATACTAACTGATGAGCAGTATATTTTTATTTATAATAAAAATAAATAATTGTATTATTTATAATAAAAATATACAATGAAAAATGTACAATAATGATAAAATACTGGAGATAATGTGGGCCGATGCTACTCAAGGATAGGCCATTTCAGATGAGAGACAAGCCAGTGGGTCAATTACATGAGTTATATTTACTTTGTGGGCCCCCCAGATCCAAAAGTGGAGAAGTTAATTATTATTTTTTCTGCCTGGAATGGAGCGGCCGTTCGGGAATTGTCCCAAATCTCCCAGTGGGCAGCACGTCCCTGGGGCGTCAGTTCAGTAAAAGCTAAGGTATGGCAAGGTTAGGGTTGCCAACTCCCAGAGATATAAGGGACACGTATCCTGGCCGAAAAAAAAGTTTGGGGGTCAAACCCCCCCCAAAAAACGAAATGCATAGAAAACTATACATTATATCTATAACATAATACAAACACAATGGTCTTACACCTGCATTAGTCTACTATTCATGATTTCTTTTTTTTGCCAAGGTATGGCACCTGCCATACCTTGCCATACCCAATTGAGGCCCCTATGTAAAGTACAGATACTCAAACACAAAATGACACAGTAATATTATACCAGCTTGCAGCAAGCTTTTTTTGGCCCCAATCCGATCAATGGGTAAAATGTACTAAAGTAGCTTACATCAATCAAGTAAAACTTAATTGCTGTAAATGTCTGTATGGTTTTTGATTGATTGATTGATTGATTTTGATTGATTGAATACTTTATTAGAAGTTTGCAGAAAAAAGCACATGAAAGTATAGATCAATACATGGTCAGCTAATTATAATTGAAAAACCTAAGAAAGCTATTGGCTTGTTTCCATTGGGGCCCTTTGTACTCAGTTCATTTTGACATTAAATGACAGACAGATATACACTACTATGCAGAACATCATATAAACAGTTTAAAAAATAAGAAAAACAAAATAATATGTACAGTAAACAATTTGAGGGGGGGGGGGTAGGTTATAACTTTTACAGGGGCCGCTTCTGAATTGCAGCCACCTGGAAGGTACTCTTTTAGGGCAGTTTTGAAGGAGAGTAGGGTTGTAGGGGTTGGGTTGTACACTCCTTCACGACTTTTGGTAGGGTATTCCACATTTTGGTGGCATTTAGCAGGAGAACGAATCCAACCCCTTGTTTGTGTCAAATCTGGATTGGACTTGATCAGTGGAGCTACCTTTGGTGTTGTGATTGTGGACTTCATTTAAGATGTTTGAAGTACTTTAACAGGTACATGGGTATCTTAAAGTTGTGGTATATTTTGTAGACCAGGCCCCTTGCAAGTTGCTGTACTCTGTCCTCAACCCTGAGCCATCCGACCATAGCAAAGTGAGCAGGGGCTAGATGAGTTGTAGGTGTATGGCCAAGAAGTAGCCTTACCAGTTTGGGGATGTCTGGAGCCTTGTTTTTAAGGCCTTAGTGGAGTTGTGGTATCATGAGGTGCATGCATGGTCGAAGTAACCTTGGATGAGGGCCCCTGTTAGAGTCCTAAAAGTATTCTTACTGACTAGAGAGGAAATCCTATACAAAAAACGTGTTCTTTGGTTGACTTTTTTTTATTACTCTTGTTGCCATTTTATCACTGTAAAGGTTTGCCTCTAAAATGGATTTTTCCTTTTTTCATGTGATAACATTATCACCCACTTTGATTGTGAAGCTGTCAGCCTTATCGAGGTTAAAACTAGACTCAAAGACAATGGATTCAGTTTTTCCCAGGTGTAATGATAGTTTGTTATCAGCGAGCCAGATGCGGATCGTATCGAGTTCAGAGCTGAAAGCTTTTTCAACCTGTCCCTGTCCAAGACCAGCAGAGCAGAGTCATCCGCGAACAGGAACAGGTTGCAGTCACAAGCTGATGTCAGTTTGTCTCCATCACACCACAAATAAATGTATAAATGGGGGGGAAAAGTACCATTACATCACCCCACCATTATAAAAATAAGACCTATTTGATCCCACAGGGGAAATTCCGTTTTCTGCTTCACCCAACTGATTGTTACTCTCGGAGGAACAGCTAGGGTGTCTCACTCATGGACATGTTGACATATTGCTGGGGTTGGGAATTTAACATGGGACCTTTTCAAGGTTTATTTAAAGATTCTTCAAAGTGTAGATCTACTATTGTTGGATTTGAACCCAGGACCTTTGGAACATGTAGAGAGCATCTTAAATCAGTGAGCTATTGTGCTTGCTGACTATCAAAAGTCAAATGGATTATTCACATGCTTGTTTCCATTGTGCTCCATAAACATTCAAACATCTTGACAACAGCACAATAAACTATAAAAGGAAAAAAAAACATTTAATTGCATATTATACTATTTTGTTTGTTGTTAATTAAAGCAGAAGTAAAAATGTGGCGGCACAGGCAGCATGGTAGGTTACTGTGTTAGCACACTGCCTAATTAGTTAGTTATTTTACTGACACAAATGTATAACACATTGGGTCCAAACAATAATTGAAAACCCATTAATAAAAAACTAAAAATAAAATAAAAAAAGGTACAATACATTCAAATATACAATACACAACACAAAATCCCTTTACTCATACACCAGGAGTTTTCTGTTGCTCCAAAAGTGACAGGCAGGCATGTAGCATAAACACTGTTCCTCTGTTAGTGCCCACAAAGAGTCTAGAAGTGGCATGTTGACATTATAGGCATCTCTTGTCGGGGGGATGCGGAAAACTCCCCCTTCCAGTCAATAGCTTGCCATAGCATTTTTGCATCACCACACTCTGCCACCGGGGTGGATGTGCTTCCTGGTTCCTGAGCAGGTTGTGTGCCAGGGGTCTAGGGCTGACTAGTCTGCTCTGGACAGCACAGTTATACAAAGATTCAGCAAACCACAGCCATATCATCCGAATTCTGGCCAAAGGTGATAATAGGTGTTTCCAGTGTTCCAACAACGTACAGTTAAGAGCAAACTGTTCTACGTCAATATTTGTAACGGGCACTGGTTTCATACAATGGGGCTTGTCAAGGTGAGTCTTAATAGAATTCGTACACAAATCCTGAGCACGCTGTAACAAAATCACATTAATCATTTATTCAGGGAACACAAGTTCTATATACACAGGGGCATGGTCAGATGGCATTTCAATATTTTGGTTCACTTCAAAACCTTTGACACACTTAACATGACAGGGAAATTGAAAGCAAGACTGAAGTCTCAGTGTGTAGAGTTCGGATCCTGTCTAAAGGGACGTTCACAACAAGCACGATAACAATAACTATAACTAATAACCATATGTAATCGTACTCACTGATGAACGATAACATTGATTGATTGAATATTGTATTAGTACCTAGAAATGTAAAAACAGCGTGAGTACAGTCAAACACTTTATCTAAAAGGATAATAAAAAAAAGTCCTTGAGGTCGTTTGTTTCCATTGGGGTCCTAGGTATTCAATTCATCAACATATAAAATAACACCAAACATTCAAAATCATCACAAATACAAAACACTATGTACAGAGTAGGACACACACACACACACACACACACACACACACACACACACACACACACACACATGTAATGGATCTAAATTTTCTGTGACCAGTTGAAAAGGTAAAAAAAAATCGCTGGCAGTGAGTGATTTATTTATGTATTTACTCTGGCAGTGAAAGAGTTAAAGAGGTAGGAAGGGTTTTAACCAATATGATGCTTTAAAGAACCATCAGAGAATTCACACTGGAGAGAAGCCATTTTGGGCTATCGTAAATTACTCGAAATTTGGGCCACTACGCGGCCCAAACCTCTAGAGTTCGACACCTATGTGCCACTGCCGATGTGACAGATATGGCCATATATGGACATCTGTGTGTCTGTCAGTCCTTGTCCCTTTTATGGCCATATATGGAGATATCTGTATTTGTCAGTATTTGTCCCTTTTTAGATCCCTGATGTCATGAGTATATAGTCAAAGTATTAACCTATGGTATTAACAGACTTTGGGTTATATGCTGTACAGCAACAGGCCTTTTTTGGCCCCAACGACCCCTTCCAATATATTCAATACCATATTCATTAAAGGGGTGGTGCCATAGTTTTGCACTTTTTCTGTTTTTCATGTGTCTGTGAGGTTGATAGAACTTCATTAAGCCCCCTGGTGGTGTTTTTATGGTGTTTTATGTCTTCTCTGACTATTTTGGGTTTCTACCTGGAGGCTGAAACCTTGAGGGTCAAACGTGCCAATAGAAAAACAGCGCTTTAGTGACATAGTAAAAACATACCCTCCCCCTCATTATCATAACACAACAGGTGTGGGCATGAGGAGGCGGAGGGACTAGGACAGGTGGGTGGTGCTAAGGTGGTGGAGGAGGTGCTAAGGCAGGGGTGTCAAACTCATTTTGGTGTCCGGGCAAGATTGGTCAAATGGTGACTTGAGGTGGGCAGGAACCAGTTGCGGACGCACATGCGCGCTCACACGCATTCAGTTATACAGCGTTGTTTTTCAATTTGTTGTCTTGTCTCAGAAAACAAACAATGCAATTTGTAACAATAATAATAATAATAACTAGAAAAAGTGCTCCTCGGAGCGTCACAAGTGTCACGTGAGGCTCGACCAATGTTTGCTTGGCTGACGGAAAGTGATAACAAACTCTCCTGGCGGAGACAATAATTATTGTCTCCGCCAGGGGACTATGTTTTCACTTTCCGTCCCCCCCCCTTTGCCAAGCTAACATTGGTCAAGCCTCACGTGACACGTGACAATACGTTGAAAGAGTGTGCTCTGATTGGCTAGTGAGACGTACATGACGTATAGCGGCCTATAAATAGATGTGTCACTTTGAAAGAGTCTGTGTCTCTTTCAAAGTGAGGTAAGACAGGAATAATCACGAAATGGCTGAGAAATGGCGGAGCAATACATTATGTAGACACACTGGTGTCATCACAATACATAATATAAATAGCTTAGACAGGATTAATCAATATTTGCTGGCGGAGACTTATGCTCCGAGGAGCACATTTTCTAGTTATTATTATTATTATTATTATTATAAACCATTTTAAGTAGAATAATTCAATTTGAAGTTAAACAATACCTGGTAATGTGTGTGGGTGGTTAAATAATTACATTTATAGAACAGTGCTGTAAAGTAACTAATTACATTTACACAAGTACTGTACCTAAGTAAAGATTTGAAGTAGTTTTACTTTACTAGAGTATTTCCAATTTCCAGAACTTTCTACTCCACTACATCTCAGGCACTGCTATAACTACAGTATATCACTTTTGTTTTTAGCGGCGCTAGCCGCTCTATACCTTTAGGTATAGAGCGGATATTATTAGCGGCGCTAGCCGCAATTAGCCCTCTATGCCTGGCTTTTGCGTCAACGTTCTGATTGGTCAGGTGCGCCAACGTTCTGATTGGTCAGGTGCGTCAACGTTCTGATTGGTCAGGTGCGTCAACGTTCTGATTGGTCAGGTGCGCCAAAGTTGTGATTGGTCACTATTCATGACATCACTATGATGTCATGAATATAGAATTCGATGTCTATATAAACGATGACAATGACTTCATCTTATTATTCATTTGGCTAAAGTCTCCGTCTAGGTAAGTTATTTAAAGTTAATATGACGAATAGAAAGAGAAAGATACAAGAACAGATGAAGGGTGAATGTATAGAAAGTCTGAGTTCGGGACCCAGTCATCCGTTATGACAGAATGGTTTGATAGAGACGATCGAGAATCCAAGAGTCCGTTAAGGTTCTGATTGGTCAGGCCCGTCAAGGTTCTGATTGGTCAGGCCCGTCAAGGTTCTGATTGGTCAGGCCCGTCAAGGTTGTGATTTGTCAGGCAAGGGGACTATTCATGACATCACTATGATGTCAAGGTTTATTTTTTATTTCCTCATGTTTTTTTTTGTATATATTTTTATTTGGCTAAAGTCTCCTTCTAGGTAAGTTATTTAAAGTTAGATCCTCAATTTAACTTTATCTGTCGTCGACGCTCTGATTGGTCAGACCCGTCAACAAAGTGATTGGTCAAGCTTCACATGACACATGGCTATAAACACATTATAAACACATATCGATGACATAATGTATTCAAAGGCGCCGCTACCTTCACACAGGGTGTGATTTTTAATTATTAAGATTAGCTACTTTAATTATTTACATTTACAAAAATAGCAGATCTACAAGCTCATAGTGCCGCACTCAGTGCCGCACTATGAGCTTGTATAACTGCTATTTTTGAATAGCCAAATAAATCTTAAAATTACACAGGTGCTTTCCCAGATTGAATGTTAAACACGCTCTGAGTTCAATTAATACTGAGGATTTCACTGGGCAAGCTCCTGAGAAATAAAAGAAGCAGCTTTGATACATTTATACGTTTTTAACACATATATGTTTAATGATTTACATGGTGTAGCCAGCATGAAATTTTATCTAAATCACTTGCTGCTCCCAGACACCTGACATCTCTTTGCTTTAACAAACTTGCCAATGTCAGGGAGCAGTTATTTTCATAACACTGCACTACGTTTGTGTGTGTGTGTGTGTGTGTGTGTGTGTGTGTGTGTGTGTGTGTGTGTGTGTGTGTGTGCGTGCATGTATTCCCACTGCAGATCATACAGTTTCCCATACAATATTCAAGAACCACGCAGTTAATGAGGATATTCTTACATTTGCAGTTAAAGCTAGATTACAGGTCCTCCCAACCAGACTCAATCTCTCTCTGTGGTACCCCAATACATTTTCTCCTCATTGCCTGCACCATCACAACACCCCAACCATAGAGTCACTGTCACATATTCTGAATGGCTGCCATGTATACAAAGGAATGTATATTTCCAGACATGACAGGATTGTTGACTTACTGGTTAAGGACATGCTTCTATACATCCCACCTTCTTCTGTTGAAGTTTATACTCACACAAGGGTTTCATCTGACATGTTCATACTATGCAATAACGAAACTGAGATCTTTTCAAATGTGACAGCTAATACACCAGATGTTGTTGTAGTTGACGAAGAAAGCAGAGAAGTCACCATCTTAGAAGTAGGCTGTACGTTTGACTATAGTCTGGAGGAGACATTCTTTGCCAAGGTTTTAAAATACCAACCTCTCAGAAATTAGATTGAACAACTTGGGTACAGGTGCAAACTACTTGTGTTTATATTTGGAAGCCTTGGCAACGTCCACAGACAAGTTGTAAGGGGTTTGCAGATGGCAGGAATTCCAAAGCCAAAAGCTAAAGCATTAGCAAAATTCTGCTCGATATCTGTGATAATAGGCAGCCGCCACATATGGAGGAGACGCTGCTTCCTGTATCCATAGACAGATCAGACATGTCAATGAGATTCTGAGCTTGTATGTGCATCTACCACTATTTGTGTTCAAGAATTTCTCTTGTAAAATGTGAACATAAATAAATATATTAAATGTGTGTGTGTGTGTGTGTGTGTGTGTGTGTGTGTGTGTGTGTGTGTGTGTGTGTGTGTGTGTGTGTGTGTGTGTGTGTGTGTGTGTGTGTGTGTGTGTGTGTGTGTGTGTGTGTGTGTGTGAGAGGGCGGAGGACAGAGCTGTAATTTAAGGCTGCATTAGGACCTTTTATACTATTGCCATATTGTCAACACGGCCTGTAAAACCCTCCTTCTCCACACCTCCCTCTCAGCTCCCCTCTGTCATTCTCCCTTCAGTTCCCTTCTTCATCTGTTCTAATTCCAGGGACCGGCCGGGTCTTGCCTGGATTTGGAGAGTACTTGGTTTCAAAGGGTAATTGACACCTTACCTTACCTCACCTTAAGTTATTGGAACCTTTGGAGGTGGTTAACAGCCAGGCAGATGGACCATATGCTGTGAGGACCCTATTGGGGTGGGTCATCTATGGTCCCTTGATAGGAGACAACAATGTCAGGGATGAGACTGGCTGCACTGCTGCGGCTGTCAATCATATCATATATCCAGAAAAACAATCAGGACTTCAGTGAAAGAACAAGCAAGGAAATGGAAGCCAAGTCAGGGTAGGATGAAAGATGGACTACTGCGTGAAACGGATCTGTTCCGCAAGGTGGCTTGCCTCCCACAAGAAACGTTGGTGGTTATGTCCTCATACCCTTTCGCCATGGTCTGGAACAGCAATATTAAAGGTTACATTTTCTTTTTCCTTCAGCTAGTTCCCATCACGGCTGCACCTTCCTCGATCATCACCTGCTTGTCTCTCTCAGCACACCCTAAATTTGCTATTTGTCTTGCGTTTCAGCATCCTTCTCCCTCCGCCGCAGATAAACCATCTCTACCTCACCTCTCGCTTTATCCACCTCTCTTGCTTTATCGTCTAACCTTCTAACCTGGGCTTATACTCAAATGTAGTCATTTCTGTTCTCATCCCTCCATGTTGCTTCTAATGAGAATCGTAGCATTTTCAATCCGGCCGCCTCTAGTTCTTTGCCCTCTACTAACATGACCACTTGCCCGGTGATTTATTGACTATGGTTCACATAATTTATTTTCTGATATTGCACTAACATGTTTGTGCTGTCTTTTTCAGGTCATATATGCCAGGGATGTGTGGTTGGAGGATGGAAAGGAGACAGAGGGTACAATTCCTAATAATTGGATCGACAGGGGTAAGGGAACCATTAGATGGCCAAATGCCAAACAAACACAACTTACAAGATGAGAAAGGACCCCCAGGAGGACTGGCTGACGTCCCAGTTAGTCAAGATAAAGATGACTTCAGGCAGGTTTTGTTTTTGGATCATTTACTCAATAATTCAAGTACAAATAGTTGAATCAATGTTTACAGTTGAATTGTATAACTTCTAGTTAAAGCTTGTGAATGTGACAACTACAACCTGACCAGCCAAGCAGAGGAGGAAGAGGAGGATGTGGATGTGGTGATAAGAGGGAAGAGGAAACCTGTTAAAAGACAAGATGATGACTGATGTTGAGTTCATATGTTTCTCAAGTAACTTCTAAATATGAAATGTGTTAACAGAAACTGGGCCTCACATTGTAGACCATTCGTGTTTTATATGACGTTTTGTACTTTAACAGAATCTGATGATGATCCGGGGGAGGCGAGCATTATGGGTAACTTTCTTCTATAATCAATTTATAAGTCCAATGTCAAAAATGACAATCAAATGCTTTAATAAGGCTGTCTATTTTAGATATGGATATGTTTATTTTTACTTTATATTGCAGCCGTATAGGTGCCCTCCTTTCCTATCGCACCAAGGAAGTTGCAGTCCAGCCAGGACAACAATGTGTTACTCAATGCTTGTTGAGTATTGATGTCAATTTATGAAATATGATAATGATGTATTGGGTACACACAACATGAAATCAGTTACAAGCTGATTGTTATGTTTCAGACTCTGAAAATCAAGCCCTGGATGGCCTGGTGGATGTCGTGGTGGACACCATGTCTGTCGAGTTGGAGCATGCTGAGGGGTCTTGGCACAGGGAAATGTCTACACACAGTGAGTATGCATCACATTTAAGCAGTCACCTTTTGTTTACAAATCAATATTTGGTATCTAAGAACATTCTTTGTCTTTTCCAGGTTCCCGACATGCAAGTGTAGCACCTCGGAGCAGAGAAAGAAATCATTACCATACCTAATTCACAAGCAATGAGTAAGTAGTTACAGGCTCAATGTGTTGAACTACGTGTATTAGAGGAGATGTGTGATTGTCAACATCTAAGACCAACCAGTAGGGGTAGTCTTTTTCAGTGTGACATGGTATTGTAGTAGTATTATGTCCAAGTATTAAGTCTTTACTGATGGCTCCAGCCATCAGGCACAGTGATGGCTCCAGACACAGTGTCAGATACCGGCACAGCATCAGGTCCAGGACCAGCCACGACTCCAGGTACAGCAACAGCTCGGAGGCACTCTGTCAGGTCCAGACATGATGACAGGTCCCACCGCAGTGATGGGTCGAGGGACGCGGTCAGGTCCAGACATGACAGATCCAGGGACACGGTCAGGCATGGTGAGTTGTCCAAAGCCCCCAAGTAATCAAAACCTTTACAATTCAACAAGTAGTATTGTGCACCCCTAATTGTTACAATATGACATATTTATTATTTCTCATCTAATGTATAGTCATCTGTCTTGGAAAGTTTTAATGCAAAAATATCACTTTGTAATTTCTAAAATGTACTTTTGTTCTTATTACAGGTGCTATGCAGTGACTGAGAGGCCAACATGGGCATTCCCATTGCCAACACAAGGTAAGTTCTGAGCTATTTCCATGAAGACAGGACACTGGCCAAGAAAACTGGGGGACACTTCATTTGCAACCCTTCTCTCTTCTGCCCTTTCTCTCCTTTCTTCCTGTACTGTTCTCTCTGTCTCCTCTCCCATCGGGACACAAAAACAGCTCTTCAATTATAGCAGTGTTTTGTATCATTGTAGGGTGGTGTCTATAATGTCAGATAACATTTCTCTGTGTTAATGTACACTTACTTATTTTTCAGTATACCAGAAGAAAGTCCTGACCATATCAATATTCATTAAAGAACCTGCCTCTTCAGCGGCCAGTCATGTTGACAGAATGGAGAACATGGAGGACTTCCAGAGAGAGGAGCAACTCCTCAGTGATGTCCAAGCTTTTAATACCCTGGTAGGCTTTTCAAGAGTCTGGAAGTAATGAACAGCACAAGATGCACTCGCACACTTTTTATGTTCCTCTGGGATATGTCAGTGAAAGTTTTCATGGACTTATTCCAACAGGTGCTGCAACTTTCCCGTAATGGAGGGAAGGACGTGAAGGACTGTGTCCACAAAGTTCTTGACAGGTATGTTTCAACATACACTATGAATTAACCCCTGTGTGATGTTTGGGTGCGCTGTGGTTTTCAATGTCTGAACACTTATTTGGTTAATTCTTCTAGATGAGGGCCTGACTGCATGTTTCCATTAATTTGCCTTTTTAGCGGTGCCAACCGCTCTACGTTTGACTCTGTCTGCGTGTCCGTCCGCGTGTCCGTCCGTCCGTTTGTGTGAGCACGGGATGAGCACGGCAAAGAAGCAAGCAGCTATTACTTCAGTTTGCAGCATGCCACCAAGTCCAAATTTGGTATGTGGACTTAGACCACCAATAGGGACGAGCATGAATTGATGACGTTATCAAAGAGGGGTCCAGGGACCCCCAGCGCCCGTATGAGCACGGGATGAGCACGGGATTTTAAACAGCTATAACTCCAGTTTGCAGCATGCCACCAAGTCCACATTTGCTATGTGGACTTGGACCACCAATAGGCACGAGCATGAATTGATGAAGTTATCAAAGAGGGGTCCAGGGACCCCCAGCGCCCGTATGAGCACGGGATGAGCACGGGATTTTAAACAGCTATAACTCCAGTTTGCAGCATGCCACCATGTCCACATTTGGTATGTGGACTTAGACCACCAATAGGGACCAGCATGAATTGCTGAAGCCCCGCCCCCTCTGTCCTCCCATTGGCTGGCCTTCAAACAGCCATAAGTCAAGTTCGCAGCATGCTATGGAGTACAAATTTTGTACATGGACTAAAGCCAGCAATAGGGACTAACTGTCATTACTTAAGCCCCGCCCCCTCTGTCTGCCCATTGGCTGGGCTTTAAACAGCCATCATTCCAGTTTGCAGCATGCTACCAAGTACAAATTTGGTAAGTGGACTCAGACCACCAATAGGGACGAACTGAAATGAGTTAAGGCCCGCCCCAAAGGCACCGCTTCCTTCACACAGGGTGTGATTTTTTTTTTTAGCTTAACACCTGAGCCCTCTGTTATGTCATGTCAATGACATAATAGTTGAACATTAAGTGAAAATTAGTAGTATAAAGGGTTTATACCATGTTTTACAATAAATCCTAATCCTACTACATTAAATGTAATTTGTTTTTCTTCAGGCTCTTCAGTAACAGTCTGATGGCACAGTTGAACATGAAGGGGAAGGGGGAAAAACAGAAGACTGCGACTTTTAGCACAATACAAGGTAAGCCCATATTTCATGTTGACCAAGGACAAATCTAAATGTAATTGGGTTTATTGTCACTTCCACAATACACACTAGGCATACAGGGGAGCAAAATACCATTCTCCACAACTCATGGTGCACATTAAAAAGAGGCAAACATTAAAAAGTAAAGAGCAGACAACATTGGTAAAACGTGCTGATGCATTCAAAGTGCAATATAGATACAGTACTATTCAAAGTGCTATCCATCTTTCAAGATGTTGGTTTTGGGGGCAATATATGGCGAGCATGGGTTCAGGGTTCTGATGGTTTGGGGCAGCTGTTGGATGACCTGCTGGTGCTTCCCCCTGAGCTCTTGAACCTCGTACCAGATGGCAGGAGTTCAATCGAGCTGTGTATTATGTCAGATAGGGACTAGGACAGCATGTTGCCGTTGCACATTTTTTATTGTCTTTTTATACTATGCAGATGCAGTCATGAAATTCGACCCAGAAGCCACAGAGGACCTCATAAGGCAGCATGCCGCAGACCACCTCAAGCATGCTCCAGCGAGAAGGGGAGGCGGAGGACACACAGCAGGCACTCAGGACTGATTTAACTTGAACTTTCACTGTCCATTGTGGGGGATCTTAGTGTCACAGTATTGTACAGTATTGTGTAATTTGAACTTGTGTTCTGTTCAATGAAGTAGCTCTGGTTGGACCTTACCCTGGCTATTCAGTACAGCACTTGTTTAATATTTTTCAGTTGTTGTGGAACCGGCCCAAGCAAAAAGGGTGTCCCTGCAAAGTAGGCTGTGCTATTATGTTTTATTATTATTTTATTTTCATTCGACTAGTGACGTGGACTTGGACTTGACTTGGACTTAGCCCCCCTCGGACATACCTGTGGACTACACCAGGTACAAATTACTTCTTTGTTGCTCTCCCTCATGGAGCTACTTGGGGATTATACCAGGGTCAGTCCACCCTAGGTGGACACGCGCTGACCTTTTGCACCTTAATCCCATGTATAACGCACTGACTTTTTTGTCTTTTTTTTTTTATTGTGCTCTTTTTCTCTAAGCACCTTAACGTCCATAAGTATATCATGCACAGTATACATATATTGCTGCTATGCTCAGGCACCTTAGTTTTTATTATCTCAGGTACTTTGTAAATATGTAGATAACTTGTTTGGCCTTCTGTTGTTCTCTTGTTTGATCTCCTTCCCACTTGCCCCCCACCCCTCTTCTTCTTCCCCCCCTCTTCTTTCTATGGAAATTAATGTTGCGATGGGAAGGATGTACAAAAACGAATTTCACCCACTTTTGTACCTTGTAAACCTGTGATGTGACAATAAACCTGATTCTGATTCTGACGTGTAAAAAAAAAAAGAAGTTAACTGTTCTGTTAACTTCTGTTCTGTAAAAAAAGGGCAGACTTATACTAAGAGTCAAGTGTACAAAATGTAAGTTGTAAAAAAAAAAGTCAGACTATACTGATATTACCAGTTTTACCCAGCTAATGTCTGCCCTCAAAGGATCAGTTATAAATGTCTTGCTCATACCACTGTGATCAAGTCTTGAACCTGCAACCTTCGGCTCACCAGGCTGTGACTCTAACCATTCGCCTACTGCAAAAAGGAATGAAGACCATTCATAGCAAGGCAGCTGATGGCTCAGTGTGTAGACACACTGCCTACATATCCAGAGGCCGTGGGTTCAAGCCCCACTCACTCTTTGCCCTGAACCTTTCCTTTACAGAAGAGGTTCAGGGTAAGGAGTGAGTGAGGCTTGAACCCACACACCCAGAAACCCTTAAAATCAACACAGAAAGCATTGAATTTCAGGGCTACTGATGGTGCAGTGGACTAAGTCAGGGTCACAAGTACTAGCGTGGCTAGGACTAGTTGGCGCGGTCCTTGTGTCGGTCAGATAGGTTACTCACTCAAGAGAGGGTGCAGGGAGTGGGCGCGGGGGCTTCTTCCCCCCGTGGTTTCCAGACAATAAAGCGGAGGGGTTATAGAACAAATATAAACGGGCAGCTGAAATATTACAGAAAGATTGAGGGAGGGGCGGAGCTAGAGAGGAAGGGGTGGAGCCAGAGAGGAAGGGGTGGAGCTAGAGAGAGGAAGGGGCGGAGCTAGAGAGGAAGGGGTGGAGCTAGAGGGGAAGGGGCGGTGCTAGAGAGACTATAATATAGACACTGACACTATATATAATATAGACACTATATTATAGTGACACTAACACTATAATATAGAGACACTATAATATAGTGACACTAACACTATAATATTGACACACTAACACTATAATCTATAATATAGACACTATTAGTAAGTATATCAGTTAGTTATATATTAGTATTAGTAAGTATATTAGTTATGCGATAGTAGTTAGTTATATATTAGTAAGTATATTAGTTAGTTATATATTAGTATGTTAGTTAGTTATATATTAGTATTAGTAAGTATGTTAGTTAGTTATATATTAGTATTAGTAAGTATATAGAAAAACAAGTTAAAACCGTTTCGGTGAAATACATTTTACTAAGCTGTTGGCTGAGAGTTACAGGTTTCCTGGTGGTTTTAACTTGTTTTAGTAAGTATGTTAGTTAGTTATATATTAGTATATAGAAAAACAAGTTAAAACCGTTTCGGTGAAATACATTTTACTAAGCTGTTGGCTGAGAGTTACAGGTTTCCTGGTGGTTTTAACTTGTTTTTCTAGAAGTTAGTCTGCAAAGGAAAGCATCACAGTAAACCGTTTCGGTGAAATACATTTTACTAAGCTGTTGGCTGAGAGTTACAGGTTTCCTGGTGGTTTTAACTTGTTTTTCTAGAAGTTAGTCTGCAAAGGAAAGCATCACAGTAAAGACACCAGTGGGATTTGAACTCATGGCCTCTGGATCATGTATACCGTGTCTCAACCCATTGAGCTAACAGATGGCTGACAAGTACAGCCTTCCTGGTAGTTTTCAGTTGATCTTCTGGAAGCCAGTCTGCAAAGGAAAGAATCATAGGAAAGACATCAATGGGATTTGAACTCATGGCCTCTGGATCATGTATACCGTGTCTCAACCCATTGAGCTAACAGATGGCTGACAAGTACAGCCTTCCTGGTAGTTTTCAGTTGATCTTCTGGAAGCCAGTCTGCAAAGGAAAGAATCATAGGAAAGACATCAATGGGATTTGAACTCATGGCCTCTGGATCATGTATACTGCGTCTCAACCCATTGAGCTAACAGTTGGATGACAAATATAGCCTTCCTGGTAGTTTTCAGTTGATCTTCTGGAAGCCAGTCTGCAAAGGAAAGAATCATAGGAAAGACATCAATGGGATTTGAACTCATGGCCTCTGGATCATGAATACTGCGTCTCAACCCATTGAGCTAACAGATGGCTGACAAGTACAGCCTTCCTGGTAGTTTTCAGTTGATCTTCTGGAAGCCAGTCTGCAAAGGAAAGAATCATAGGAAAGACATCAATGGGATTTGAACTCATGGCCTCTGGATCATGTATACAGCGTCTCAACCCATTGAGCTAACAGTTGGATGACAAATATAGCCTTCCTGGTGCTTTGACTTGAACAACAAACAAGACAAATAACTTTTAAAAAAATGTGTTACAGCATAAATATAAATCTTTTTCATGGGGGGCCCTGACACTACATCTTTTCACATTGGGGTCCACTGCCCAAATACATGTCAATTTGGGGGGTTGACAACAAAAGGTTTCAGAACCACAGATTCCAAGGAAACAGCTGTAGGTGAATGGATAGAGTCACTGACTAGTGAGCCGCAGGTAACAGGTTCAAGCCTCAGCTACAGCAGCAAGTCAGGATGTCAAATCAAATAGGTATTATTAGGAGTGAAATGGTTGTGTTTCTTCACCCCAACTGCACATGACAGCAGTTTTATATCAGTTTACATGTACGTTATTTTCAGTGATGAAGACAAACCGCACAGACGTTCACTGTACTTTAGTACATTTTGTATACTTATGACTCTGAGTAGAGTATAGCCTGACTTAAACAAACAAATAACAACTTAGTATAGTCAGATTATTTTTTACACAACTTCCATTTTGTAATCAAACTACCGAAACGAAAGTGTGGAGGCCAAAATCGTCCCCCAAAAAACCTGTTAGGAGTACGTTTCAGGCAATTTAGAGTTGATTGGTAATTTTCGTTTCGGTAAAAAATATTTTACCGAAACGAAAGTTAAATCCGAAAAAATCACTAAGTGTGGAGGCCAAAATCGTCCTCCCAAAAACCTGTTAGGAGTACGTTTCAGGCAATTTAGAGTTCAGGATGTGCAGGGTCAGCTGTGCACATCCCAGTAAGCAAGGTAAATATCAGGAGAAGACTAACAGATCCCAGTAAGCAAGGTAAATATCAGGAGAAGACTAACAGACCATGTGTCTGTATATACAACAGAGTTGGTGGCGATAATCATAGCCTTACAATGGATAGAAGAAAAAGCAATAAACAACACAGTCATAGCGTCAGATAGCTTCTCAGCATTAGAGAGCGTAAGATCAGGGAGATCTGCATGCCGAATGGACCTTATAAATGAAATATATATGATTTTGTTTAGAGCAGAAAAGAAAGGAATAACAACACAATTCCTGTGGGTCCCAGCTCATGCTGGTGTGGAGGGGAATGAGCATGCAGACAGCCTGGCCAAACAAACACTAAGATTTAGACAGATAGACATGAAGGTACCATTAAGTAAGAGTGAAGTTAAACCAATGATCAGGGCCTATACACAGTCAGTGTGGCAGGAATACTGGGATGAGGGGGAGGTTGGAAGACACATGTACAACATCCAAAAGCAGGTCGGTACTGAGAGGGCGGTGGGCTGGAAGAGGAAGGAGGAGAGTATCATCACACGGTTGAGAATAGGACATACAGGGCTGAATGATTCACTACATAGAATAGGGAAGCACCCGACAGGGAAATGTACAGAGTGTGACGAACAAGAAACAGTAGAACATGTACTTCTCCAATGTGGGAAGTACAACAGTGAGAGGAATCAATTATATCAGGAGTTGGAAAAGGGGAAACATCATGATTTAACACTGTCAGGTCTCTTAGGGAAAGCAGCAGGGAAAGTATACGATAACATCATTAGATACACAAGAGAAACCCAGTTAGTCAATAGAATATAGAGTTTTGTTTTTATTTTTTTGGTTTACTGTACATGTCCAGTTCACAATCCAGTCCAGCTGGTGGCGGTAATGCTCCTTAAATGGTTGCCAACTGCCAAAAAACACGAAAGAAGAAGAAGAAGAAGATTGGGTTTGGAGGTCGTTTTGCTTGTTTCTTTCACGAGACTTGGCAACATTGGTTTTGCTTAGCGGTCTCACAAGACGTGGCAACCCCTGGACAACTGAACAGAAGAGACTATAAAGAACAGAATTGCAAAAAACATTCATTCTGAACTCAGTACACTGCATAGGTGAGTGATAAAGGATACATTATTTGAAGGAGATGTTTATTTGTGTTGACATAAAGTTAGTTGGTCATGTACTAGTTAGCATTAGCCAACTAGCTACCAGCTAGCTTCTGCCCAAACACAAAGTACTGGTGTTCAATGATTTTTACTGGTGGACCGTAACGAAGTACAATCACTTGAGTTTAAATATTTTTTTTTAAATACTTTAACAATAAAATGATCTTTTATATGTGTAATGTTTAATCTGGAGTTAAAACTTTACATAACCTTGTGAAATGTTTGATTAATGTATTCTTTTTTTCTTTTTTTTTTTTTTTGAACGACCTGTACCAGCAAAACCCACAAAGAACAATAATAATGGTGCTATCAGATCAAACACCACAGGTAATTATTCATTGATTGTTTCGTGAGTTTTAACTGTAACTGGCCTTAAAAACAATATATCTAGCTATTCCTCACCACTAGTAAGACATCATTATTCACCTTTCCTTGAGTTGGGCCATGTGTTGAATATATTGTTTAAATCAATCAGTAGCCTATTTACATTTATTTACAGCTCTCTTCTAGGTGTTGTCTAGAAGTGGCAAACTGCTGACTTTTGTCACATTGTATCTATTTATCTATCTATCTATCTATCTGGCTATTCCACGACAATGACTGCAACTCCTTGCAATTATTTGTGGAGCAGTTACTCTGCTCTTTTCCTTATGATAGTAGGCCTAAGGTCTAGATAATCTGGATGGTAAAGTGCTGAGAATATAGCATCTCCTATCTGTCATATTATTAATAGATGTTAGGATGTGGGTCTATGTCAAAAGCTGTGGAAGGAGGCTAAGGTTATTCCTATAAGTATTTTTACCTGTTTTGAGAAAAATCATGGAAAAGTTGGTGCATTCACAAATTCAAGCTTATTTTGTTTTGAACAAGCTTGCAACATATTCTCAACATGCCTATAGAGCTGGTCACTCTACTTTTACTGCTTTGATACAGCTGACTGATGACTGGCTTAAAGCTATAGATAACTCCATGCTGGTGGGAGCTGTGCTGTTAGATTTGTTTGTTATTTTGTCCTTTTTATTTTGGGAGTATTGTCATATTCGTTAATTACAATAATATACATCTGGCCTAATTATCTTCCCCAGGTGAATCACTGCCCAGTGCCCATAGCTAAGACAGTTTTGACAGCCCCTCTACACACCTCAACACCAGGTACATTTAAATGCTATGTTAATTGATTTAAGCCCAAAAATTACAGCAAGTATCGGTGTTAATGTCCAAACAAAACCTTAAGAGTTTTCTAATTCCTTTATTTATTTTTCTGTGGTAGATCTTGACAAAACTCCGGTCAGCCGTAAAAGACTGTCAGTGAAAAGATGGTCGGGGCTCCCGAAAATTCTCTCGCAGAAGCACTGCTGCGCTGAAAATAGCAGATCTACACGCTCACAACGCGTCGCAATGCGACCTGTTGTGAGCTTGTAGATCTGCTATTTTCAATTATTAAGTAGGATTGGGTCAGTTAATTTCACACAAATATATATAGTACATTCACCCCCTGATAATGGCATGTAGAAAGTCTACTCCTCGAATATAATATAGCTCACCTTTTCAGCTGTTCTGTCTGAATAATAAACTTGCAGATACAGAATAAAATATTCCAAGAATAACTGTCTGTAGAAGACGAAAGAAGCTCTTAAACCAAAAATCTGCAAGCTTGTATATCAGGTATTTTCACAGAACGTTCACCCAGTTTTCGCAGAATGTGAGCCTATTTACGCCAAATGTTTGCACCTTTTTCACAGAAAAGGGCAGTGAGCCCATTATGACAGGCCCAGAATAGGGACGCTAGGGTTCATTTGGTTAATATCCGGTCATGACATCGAACCCCTTTTCCACTCAGGTTTTACCCCAGTCCTGTGATCAAGATGGACTCTTACCCAGAGGCCCTGCATGTGCCCTCGAACAGCAGTGGAGGAGCACCCTCGGGTGTCAGGGGCCGCAAGGAGGCGAGGGGTCATACGAGTTCCCTGACCACCAACCAGCGGCGGTCCCTGAGCACCTCCCTCGACCGGGCCATCCGAGCAGCTAGAGACATGAAGCATACCTCACGACGCATGGCTCGCTCTCTAGCTAGTGGACTGCACTACCAGGAGCTACTGTCCCAGTCCTGCATCTACTAGTCCCATGTTACCATCTCAAACGATATACAAGTTTCTGACGCTGTTGGTCAGAAACCTCTCTATATTCTAACTTTTTGTGCTTTTTCATAAATCAATGCCCTACTTGATCATACTACAGCGTCACACAAAAGTATCAAAAGTTTGCGTCGCGTTTCGAGCTTTTTTTTTGTGCTATTTTTGGAAAGTAACAGTTTTGGACATATGAGGTTTCCACCCGACAGAGACGATATATATTGAATGTTTCAAAATAAACAGCCAAATATAAACATCCTACAGATGGAAGCTTGCACGACACAGAATTTCACCTACTTTTTTTACACTTGCAAACCTGTGATGTGACATTTTAGCTGAAGTTGAGTTGAAGAAAAATATATTGTGGGAGAATATATATTGTCAGTAGCTAAAATATATTTTTGAAAATGGATTTCTAATGACCAAATTATATTTTTTACTACACTTTACACTTGAGTTCCTAAAACAAGCCACTAGAGAAAGTTTTTCAGTTCCAGAACTAAGAGTTGCCATGTCCAGCGTTTAGGATGAAAAAGAATTGGGGGCTGAGCACTGGAGATGGGGACCATAATAATAATGTGCCCATTTTCTAAACATTGTTCATGTAAGGAAAACATCCAATCCGCTTCAGTAATTGCTTGTCTGAATAATTGTAATTCTGTGTCTAGAAACCTAGCGCTGCACCAGTCACTCATGTGAAAGATGTTTACTTGCATCTCTTTCAAAGAACGGTTTACTGTACGGCCAAATGAAAAGGTCATCAGAATTTCAAGCCGGAGATGGAGCCACCATGCAAGGGAAAGGTGTTTCGCACAGAAAATAGAAGATGTACAAGCTCACAATGCGTCACAGATCTGTGAAGCGTTGTGAGCTTGTAGATTGGCTATTTTAACCATGTGACGCCATTGTACGATATAAATCAGGCGTGAAATTGCTTTTAACCTCAGGATGTGCTTGCTTTATTTGGAGGGCGTATTGAACAAACAATATCCCACTGTAGACTCTTACACAATTTTATATTTATGTTTGTCTGTATTGCAGTTGTTACAATAATGAATTACTCTGTCATCATTTATTTGTGGATCCTTGCAGTGAAGTAGAATCATCTGTATGGGTTCATTTGTTTTTATCTCAGGATTATTATTCTACATCCGTAGCAGATGTTATATTCACCTGTGTATACTGCTGCACGTTGCAGTGGTAGAACTGAAGTCAGTTCTTCATACTAGCCTTCTGCACGCATCAACCGTTTTAAATTGATAATGCATCATTTCTGTCATACAGTGCTTGTCTTAAGGGTCAGGCAACAAAGTATGATTTAAGCCTTAGCTTTTTATCAGTGTTTTGTTGAACAGTTTGGATTTAACAGTTGATTTTTCAAACCAACGATGAAAGAATAGATAATCGCTGCTATGCTGTGCTGGAAATGATGCGATGCTGACAGGCCTCAGAATGATTTTGTTCTTTAAATTATTGGTAACGTAGTTGTAAATGTTTTTTTTTTGTTAATTAAATGTGAGTTTACTCAGTGTTAGTTATTGTACAACACTATTATTTTTAACACTACAGGTATAATTGGCTGAACATCACTCCTTTGTTGTCCCAGTTGAACTGGGCCACGCCATTTAGACTTACTATGATTCGAAATGTTCACTCCGTATAAATTACATTTTGACAAAATCATAACCTGAATTACAAGATGATTTAACATAAATTGTTATACATGAATACAGCAAAAGCTAATAAATCAAGCATGTCATCGGAACCTGAACTAATATTAGATTAATTTAATCTAGGATGTAATGTTTATTTTCCTATAATTTGCTTTTTGATTTATTGTTGATCATTGCATGTAAGAGTGTGTTGTGTTTTGTATTTCCAAAATTTATATTTTGGGCTTTTTCCTAACCAGATTATTTTCTACCTTTGTACAATGGTTGATTTTCTTACACTTGTGTTCATGAATATTTTGTAGTTTTAGTTTCTATTGTTCCTTGAGAGCCAAATAAAAAAAAATGTATTTATCTCTGCCAGATAAAGCCTGGATTATGTTTTCTGAGTACTTTTTTGGCACCAGGTTTACAATTCCTGACATAGACACAGAGAGAGAGAGGCGATTTCCTAATTAAGGGGTCTTTTAAGTGGAATTCATAATTAATAATGTGCCTGCCCCATAGATAAGGATGATGATGATGATAACAATGATGGAATATACTTAAACCGATTTCATCTTGGTTGAGTGTCTTGCTCAAGGACATCTCGACACATTGTCAGGGCTGGGATTCCAACCTTTACCCATTCAGCTTTCAGCCAATATGATGATTCTTAAACATTTTCATGTCAAGTCCCCAAATTAATATGTATTTGGCAGAGGACCCCCAAAATCACAAATTGAGCAAATGTCACACTATACTAGGCTACATCATTAAAAATATGCCAAGTCTACGGTGGATTTTTATGACATTAGCTCATTAAACATTGATAAACTACATGAACACACTGATGTAAATACATTTGATTACATAAGGCCTGTTCGCCGTTACCCGCAGCGGTAAGGGGTGTGTTTTTGGGACGAGCGTTCCGCAAAAAAAGATAAGCAAACTCAGAAACAGGCTAATGACTAGCCTCAGTTAACAGGCTGAACCCGCTGAGGCTGCGTAATGCTATCTACAAAGATGGTCAATTTATCAAGATACGCACGGTCTCCTACGTCACGCAGAAACGGGAGGTAAACTGGAGTTGCGTATCTTGATTTATTAACCATCTTTGTAGATAGCATTACGCAGCCTCAGCGGGTTCAGCCTGTTAACTGAGGCTAGTCATTAGCCTGTTTCTGAGTTTGCTTATCTTTTTTTGCGGAACGCTCGTCCCCAAAAAAACACCCCTACAGTTTTGGCCATAATGAGG
This sequence comes from Gymnoscopelus microlampas, assembly GCF_963454915.1. NCBI lineage: Eukaryota > Metazoa > Chordata > Actinopteri > Myctophiformes > Myctophidae > Gymnoscopelus > Gymnoscopelus microlampas. The sequence continues at coordinate 9,963,406 of NC_139957.1, forward strand.
TTTCCGCCCGACAGACAATATATTTATATTTATATTGTACATGCAAAATTGCTGCTATATGAAAACGTATTGTTACTGCACTGTTTCTTATTTTTATTTTCATTTGTAATAAAATGTCACTGACATCACAAGGTATTCTTCATTTTACGTATGGTCCCAGTATATTATTAATTCATATCAGTCACTGTATTCCAGTGGGACATGGCAGCCTACTGTAAGTCTTAAACAAATATATATAAAACAACCCTAACAGTGGGATAAAATCAATAGAGAGTAAGCACATGCGTCACTTTTCCACCGGGAGATCTGAAATACATTTTACACCCATATCCTCAGACAGATGTAGTGTCTGCTGATGGACACTAGATGGCGTCCAAACAGCAGTTTTTAGTCTTTTTAGTCAGTCTGTCCAAAAAGAGGGTTAAACACTCAATCAAACATACCCCAAACACACATACACGAAACTTCTTTTTAAAAGCTGTTTATTTAAGATGTGACGGATGTCAACACAACAATCTGAAGGGAACAACAAACGCTTCAGTTAAAATAAGGTGACCGTTATTTAAAATGATTAAGCAACAAAAACAGAACAATTGATGGAGTAATAACCCAATAATTAAACATGACTAAATACAATAATTGGTCATCAACCAACTGTAATCACAAAGAGACACAAGACACAATTAAGGGAACATCTTTATGTATCAGCTAACAGTATGGAAACTGTATAAGGCTATAAATATGATTTGTAATCAAACTGAACAATTTATTCAGTTAAATACAAAAATGTACCCGTCTGGTATTCACACTGTCACAAAATAATATATTTAGAGATTAAGCATCATTAGAATAATCTCATTGCGTTTATATACAAATGATAAATTATCAATACAAATAATCAGTTTTCTTCCCCTACATATTCATAATCACACAGGGAAATATGTTTGTCACAGTCAAGTCCTGACAGTAGTACTGTATATCTGTGCTGTCGGGCAGAAACCAGCTGTGTCCAAAATATTAAGTAATTGGTTCGACTCAAGACCCAATAGAGTCTTGAGTCGAACCAATTACTCCTGCGAACGCATTAGATCCAAGTAGACATCAAATTTCTCTTTTGGGCCTTTGAGTCTTGGGACTTAAGGCCCAAAAGAGAAATTTGATGTCTACTTGGATCTAATGCGTTCGACTCAAGACTCTTTTGGGTCTTGAGTCTTGGGACTCAAGACTCAAATCCTGGAAATCAAATCCTGGAAATGGCAAATCAGCATGTGTCTGTCTCCCTGGGGTCTAGTGCTGTAATAGGGATAGACTCCTGTGTTCTTGGCTGTTGCTGACAATAAGCCCACTTGTAAAGTGCATGAGCCAAATGGCTTTAATTAATTTGGTGGAATGACCCATCACGTTCATGTAACCACTTAAACCCTCGATATACACAGTGAAACGGATCTGAGTTGCAACTGTACAGCAACTGTACTACACCAAATCTCTTTGTCAGAAATAGCTGATCTCCAAGCTCACAACGCGTCACATTTTGACGCGTCATGAGCTTGGACATCAGCTATTTCTGGTGAACGTTCCCCCCAGAACAGTGAAATTTGGGGTTGAAGCGATGAGTGGTCCGGCACTACGCTGTGCTCCTGGGCGATGGCCGCCAGCTCTTTCAGGAACTCGGCGTACAGGATGACAGCAAACACTCTGCTCCAGGCCTGGGGGGGATGGGCGGGCAGGTGGGCAAGATGGAGCCATCCGCCGTTCTAGAACGACATGACGGTATGCCAGACTCCGCTGTGAAGTCATCACCTGGAGACGAGAGAGAGAGAGAGAGAGAGAGAGAGAGAGAGAGAGAGAGAGAGAGAGAGAGAGAGAGAGAGAGAGAGAGAGAGAATGGGGGAGTTATTAAAAGTTGAAATGCTAAATTATAACTTTCTTCAATATAGTTAAAGGTAGGGTAAGTGATTTGCTTAGGTTAAAATAAGTGTTAAATAGCTCTATATTCTGATAGTACTCATTGCTATGAGTGTTTCTTCAGTAAAAGGAGTCTGCTTGTCTCTCCACCTCTTTATTAAACAGAAAATGCATTTTTGTTTCAGTTTCAGTTTCATTTCCAATTTTATCCAACCAGGACAGAGAACTCAATCAGGATACAGATTAAACAAGTGAAATTGGAAGTGATGACACTAAGAAATGAGCAGACAAAATTGGAACTGGAACACTATACAAATTAAGCTTAAAAATGGGTACTTTCTCCTGATTGGCTGAGATTTTGACACCTACCGAAAAATATATTTTCTGTTTATTAAAGAGCTGGAGAGACAGGGAGACTCCTGTTACTGAAAAAAGACTCTATAGCAATGATTACTATCAGAATATAGTATTTTAACCTTTTAACAAAATACTTTTTGTTTTAACCCAAAAATATCACTTACCCTACCTTTAAATATACGACAAAATGAATGATAACAATAATTAAAATAAATAATATACTATGGTCAAAATAGGCCATATTTAATAATTTTATCTTAAAAATTATGTTTTTTAAAAAGTAGTGATTATAGCCGATCTACAAGCTCACAACGTGTCGCATTGCGATGCGTTGTGAGCTTATAGATCAGCTAGTTCCACTACTTTTGAAAACGTTTGAAAATATAGGAACATTTTGCAACATGGAAACAATGACGCCGATTATATCATTATTGTGACAGGCCTATCAATCAATCACAGATGAAAAAGAGAAAGCAGTGGATCACTCTGCTTTCATTTCTAAATGATTCTAACATGAAGGACCCATCCAGTCCAAAGGAACATTTTAAACAGTTAGCTTCACAAACCACATGTCACATGCCATAACCACCTGACAATAATAACAAGTTGGGCTGTGGCTGGTCAACTAACACATAATAGCCTGGAGGAGAAGAGATTGTGTGAGACATTTCAACATGTTTCTGAGTGAGTATGGACGCTATCTGAGAACTGTAATGACATGGACATGTAGTTGTTACGGGGCCAGAGCTCTGCTCTGGACACGTATTGTTATTCGCATTATTCTGTCACTTCTTCTTCTTCTTCTTCTTCTGCCACTTTTCGCAGTTCTGGCTGAACCGTGCAGTCGGTTTTTACGAAACTCGGCCATATGGTAGATGGTCATGAAAAACGATCAAAAAATAATTCTCACAATCTTTCGTCCAAAGGTGGCGCTATAGCACTCAATTGAAAATGCCAACTTTGACCAGGTACAACTAATGCCCTGTTTGACCTACAGCCATGAAACTTGGATACACATATGCGTCTCCTCATGCTGAACAACTTTCACACTCTGACTTTTGACCTCTGACCTTTAGATCTCCCACCATTTTGAATTATATGAAAAACAGTCATTGGCTCCTAACTTCTGCATTTTTTCACTTATGGAAAATCCGTTGGAAATTTTTGTAGAAAGTGGTCCAAAGTTCAAGTGTGAAACGTTTCGTGCAGATTGCTCAAAAATCCCAGGAGGAGATAGATTTTAACTATTACAGTTTTATGAAAATTATTCATCTGTGCCTAAAACATACATGCAGACTCACATTTCTTTGAAACTTTGCAGAAATGTAGAGGGTCATTCCAAATATCACTGAAACCAATCTTACTCCAATTGGCCAAAAGGGGGCGCTATAGCAATTTTTTGAAAAGGCAGACTTTAAACAGGCATAAGTCATGCCTCGTTTGGCCGAAAGTCGTGAAACTTGCTTACACATGTGCCTTGACTCATGAGGAACACACGTATCGATTTGACCATTAAGCTCCGCCCTTAGATTTTCCGCAATTTTGAGCAGTTTGAAAAATACTTGTTTTTGCCAGTTCTGGCTTAACCGTGCATACGCTTTTTACGAAACGCGGCCATATGGTAGATGCTCATGAAAAACTACCAAGAAATAATTCTCACACTCATTCGTCAAAGGGTGGCGCTATAGCACTCAATTGAAAGTGCCAACTTTGAACAGGTACAACTCATGCCCTGTTTGACCTACAACCATGAAACTTCGATACACACATGCGTCTCTTCATGCCCGACAACTTTCGTGGTCTGACTTTTGACCTCTGACCTTTAGATCGCCCACCATTTTGAATTATATGAAAAACAGTCATTGGCTCCTAACTTCTGCATTTTTTCACTTATGGAAAATCCGTTGGAAATTTTTGTAGGCAGAGGTCCAAAGTTCATGTGTAAAATGTTTCGTGCAGATTGCTCAAAACTCCCAGGAGGAGATAGATTTTAACTATTACAGTTTTATGAAAATGATTCATCTGTGCCTAAAACATTCATGCAGACTCACATTTCTTTGAAACTTGGCAGAAATGTACAGGGTCATTCCAAATATCACTGAAACCAATCTCACTCCAATTGGCCAAAAGGGGGCGCTATAGCAATTTTTTGAAAAGGCAGACTTTAAACAGGCATAAGTCATGCCTCGTTTGGCCGAAAGTCGTGAAACTTGCTTACACATGTGCCTTGACTCATGAGGAACACACGTATCGATTTGACCATTAAGCTCCGCCCTTAGATTGTCCGCAATTTTGAGCAGTTTGAAAAACACTTAAACCCAGGATTTTTCAGCTATTTGTGTGAAACTGTATCATCTGTCTGATCTCCTTTTTCACAGTTACTTGTCTGTTGGGCCAATGGCGTCTCCCTTAAATGAATGCCTCACAATCTCAAGGTCGCCAGTTCAAGCCTCACTTGATGCAGACTTAATTTAAGTTGAATTGCAAACAACATGACTGTATCAATGAATACATGTGCAAATGGTAAAAATAACCTGAAATGCTTATTTGAGAGTACGTTTTTTCAACGTATGACATACTTCATTCTGAAAATAGCTGATCTACAATCTCACAACTTTTAAAGGTTTGTGAGCTTGTAGATCGGCTACTTTCACTAGTTTTGGTTCTGAGGAGATGTACAATTTCTTCATTGGTAAATGGTTTGTGAACGAGTGATCTTAGTGTTAGTGAAACAGGGGCTTGGTTCATGAAAGAAGGCAAGAGTTTATGATCTTCAACAGACAATATCAGCCCGGACAAAGCTATAGCACTATAGGTAGTGTTGCAGCCTATTAGTCTGAAGGTTGAGAGTTCGAATCCTGTTAATGGCAGTAGGTTGAGATGTCCAATCAAACCATTATGTTTCCATCTCTCTCTCTCATCAATCTATTGTTTCCATGTCACTCTCTCTCTCTTCAATCTATTCCGTTTCCATGTCTCTCTCTCTCTCTATTCACTGGCCCCGTATTATCGCTGCTTGCAGCTATATTGATAATTGTTTTTCGCTCCCTCTCAATTGAAGGCTAATCTTAGTTCCGGCTTAACCGTGCTGTCGCTTTTTACGAAACTCGGCCATATGGTAGATGGTCATGAAAAACGATCAAGAAATAATTCTCACAATCTTTCGTCCAAAGGTGGCGGTATAGCACTCAATTGAAAATGGCAACTTTGAACAGGTACAACTCATGCCCTGTTTGACCTACAGCCATGAAACTTGGATACACATATGCGTCTCCTCATGCTGAACAACTTTCACGCTCTGACTTTTGACCTCTGACCTTTAGATCTCCCACCATTTTGAATTATATGAAAAACAGTCATTGGCTCCTAACTTCTGCATTTTTTCACTTATGGAAAATCCGTTGGAAATTTTTGTAGGCAGTGGTCCAAAGTTCAAGTGTTAAACGTTTCGTGCAGATTGCTCAAAAATCCCAGGAGGAGATAGATTTTAACTATTTCAGTTTTATGAAAATTATTCATCTGTGCCTAAAACATACATGCAGACTCACATTTCTTTGAAACTTTGCAGAAATGTACAGGGTCATTCCAAATATCACTGAAACCAATCTTACTCCAATTGGCCAAAAGGGGGCGCTATAGCAATTTTTTGAAAAGGCAGACTTTAAACAGGCATAAGTCATGCCTCGTTTGGCCGAAAGTCGTGAAACTTGCTTACACATGTGCCTTGACTCATGAGGAACACACGTATCGATTTGACCATTCAGCTCCGCCCTTAGATTTTCCGCAATTTTGAGCAGTTTGAAAAATACTTGTTTTTGCCAGTTCTGGCTTAACCGTGCATACGCTTTTTACGAAACTCGGCCATATGGTAGATGCTCATGAAAAACTACCAAGAAATAATTCTCACACTCATTCGTCGAAGGGTGGCGCTATAGCACTCAATTGAAAGTGCCAACTTTGAACAGGTACAACTCATGCCCTGTTTGACCTACAACCATGAAACTTCGATACACACATGCGTCTCTTCATGCCCGACAACTTTTGTGGTCTGACTTTTGACCTCTGACCTTTAGATCGCCCACCATTTTGAATTCTATGTAAAACAGTCATTGGCTCCTAACTTCTGCATTTTTTCACTTATGGAAAATCCGTTGGAAATTTTTGTAGGCAGAGGTCCAAAGTTCAAGTGGTAAACGTTTCGTGCAGATTGCTCAAAAATCCCAGGAGGAGATAGATTTTAACTATTACAGTTTTATTAAAATTATTCATCTGTGCCTAAAACATACATGCAGACTCACATTTCTTTGAAACGTTGCAGAAATGTACAGGGTCATTCCAAATATCACTGAAACCATCTCACTCCAATTGGCCAAAAGGGGGCGCTATAGCAATTTTTTGAAAAGGCAGACTTTAAACAGGCATAAGTCATGCCTCGTTTGGACGAAAGTCGTGAAACTTGCTTACACATGTGCCTTGACTCATGAGGAACACACGTATCGATTTGACCATTAAGCTCCGCCCTTAGATTTTCCGCAATTTTGAGCAGTTTGAAAAATACTTGTTTTTGCCAGTTCTGGCTTAACCGTGCATACGCTTTTTACGAAACTCGGCCATATGGTAGATGCTCATGAAAAACTACCAAGAAATTATTCTCACACTCATTCGTCAAAGGGTGGCGCTATAGCACTCAATTGAAAGTGCCAACTTTGAACAGGTACAACTCATGCCCTGTTTGACCTACAACCATGAAACTTCGATACACACATGCGTCTCTTCATGCCCGACAACTTTTGTGGTCTGACTTTTGACCTCTGACCTTTAGATCGCCCACCATTTTGAATTATATGTAAAACAGTCATTGGCTCCTAACTTCTGCATTTTTTCACTTATGGAAAATCCGTTGGAAATTTTTGTAGGCAGTGGTCCAAAGTTCAAGTGTTAAACGTTTCGTGCAGATTGCTCAAAAATCCCAGGAGGAGATAGATTTTAACTATTACAGTTTTATGAAAATTATTCATCTGTGCCTAAAACATACATGCAGACTCACATTTCTTTGAAACTTTGCAGAAATGTACAGGGTCATTCCAAATATAACTGAAACCAATCTCACTCCAATTGGCCAAAAGGGGGCGCTATAGCAATTTTTTGAAAAGGCAGACTTTAAAAAGGCATAAGTCATGCCTCGTTTGGCCGAAAGTCGTGAAACTTGCTTACACATGTGCCTTGACTCATGAGGAACACACGTATCGATTTGACCATTAAGCTCCGCCCTTAGATTGTCCGCAATTTTGAGCAGTTTGAAAAACACTTAAACCCAGGATTTTTCAGCTATTTGCGTGAAACTGTATCATCTGTGTGATCTCCTTTTTCACAGTTACTTATCTGTTGGGCCAATGGCGTGTCCCTTAAATGAATGCCTCACAATCTCAAGGTCGCCAGTTCAAGCCTCACTTGATGCAGACTTAATTTAAGTTGAATTGCAAACAACATGACTGTATCAATGAATACATGTGCAAATGGTAAAGATAATCTGAAATAGCTTATTTGAGAGTACGTTTTTTCAACGTATGACATACTTTATCTGAAAATAGCTGATCTACAATCTCACAACTTTTCATGGTTTGTGAGCTTGTAGATCGGCTACTTTCACTAGTTTTGGTTCTGAGGAGATGTACAATTTCTTCATTGGTAAATGGTTTGTGAACGAGTGATCTTAGTGTTAGTGAAACAGGGGCTTGGTTCATGAAAGAAGGCAAGAGTTTATGATCTTCAACAGACAATATCAGCCTGGACAAAGCTATAGCACTATAGGTAGTGTTGCAGCCTATTAGTCTGAAGGTTGAGAGTTCGAATCCTGTTAATGACAGTAGGTTGAGATGTCCAAACAAACCATTATGTTTCCATCTCTCTCTCTCATCAATCTATTGTTTCCATGTCACTCTCTCTCTCTTCAATCTATTCCGTTTCCATGTCTCTCTCTCTCTCTCTATTCACTGGCCCCGTATTATCGCTGCTTGCAGCTATATTTTTTTTGTTTTTTTTTGTCGTTTCTGAGGTCTGACCTGGACGTCGTGTACAATGTAGGCATATTTTGAATGATCAATTTCTATTCAATGGAGCAATTATTTTAGATTTCTTGTTCACCTTTGGAGTTACAGCATGGCAAGGTAACTAACTACACAACCCAAACCTCTACCAAAGTGGTCTTGTCCTTTAACAACCAAAATCCAAAAGGCTGGAGTGCTCCCAGTGAGCTTCATGTTGAGAGAGAGGACAAGAGTGAAGTCCATCCACCTTTTTTATACAGGACAATCCAGGTGGGCCAGATCTCCACTGATGACACACTCCGCCCTCCAATCATTCTGAAACACATGACACATGGTTAGTAACCATGACAACCACACCAGTTACCCTGACAAACCCCAGGGTTGTCACAAGAATTAAATATAAAAATAGATAGCTGTGCTGTGAACAATTTAGGCTGACAAGAACAAAATATTTTTTATAACGACAGGACTGTATGGCATTTTGTTTATGGACCATTCTACCGAATTGGTTGAAATTGCAGTCCCACAATGAAAAAACAATTTTAAAAAACAATTAAGTAGTCAGACCTTACATGTGTACTAATTAACAGGTTTTTGGGGGGACGATTTTGGCCTCCACACTTACTGATTTTTTCGGATTTAACTTTCGTTTCGGTAGTGCCAAACTTTCGTTTCGGTAGTGAACCAATGGTGAAAAAAGAAAATTTACTAAGTCCAGAGCTCGATGAATGTTAGGGACCAAAAAAAGTGTCACTACAAAGTACTACAAATGAACTCTAAATTGCCTGAAACGTACTCCTAACAGGTTTTTGGGGGGACGATTTTGGCCTCCACACTTAGTGATTTTTTCGGATTTAACTTTCGTTTCGGTAGTGCCAAACCTTCGTTTCAGTAGTGACCCAATGGTGAAAAAAGAACATTTACTAAGTCCAGAGCTCGATGAATGTTAGGGACCAAAAAAAGTGTCACTACAAAGTACTACCAATCAACTCTAAATTGCCTGAAACGTACTCCTAACAGGTTTTTGGGGGGACGATTTTGGCCTCCACACTTACTGATTTTTTTCGGATTTAACTTTCGTTTCGGTAGTGACCCAATGGTGAAAAAAGAAAATTTACGATTTTGGCCTCCACACTTAGTGATTTTTTCGGATTTAACTTTCGTTTCGGTAGTGCCAAACTTTCGTTTCGGTAGTGACCCAATGGTGAAAAAAGAAAATTTACGATTTTGGCCTCCACGCTTAGTGATTTTTTCGGATTTAACTTTCGTTTCGGTAGTGCCAAACTTTCGTTTCGGTAGTGACCCAATGGTTGCCTGAAACGTACTCCTAACAGGTTTTTGGGGGGACGATTTTGGCCTCCACACTTAGTGATTTTTTCGGATTTAACTTTCGTTTCGGTAGTGACACAATGGTGAAAAAAATAAATTTACTAAGTCCAGAGCTCGATGAATGTTAGGGACCAAAAAAAGTCACTACAAAGTACTACCAATCAACTCTAAATTGCCTGAAACGTACTCCTAACAGGTTTTTGGGGGGACGATTTTGGCCTCCACACTTAGTGATTCCAGGATTTGAGTCTTGAGTCCCAAGAGTCAAGACCCAAAAGAGTCTTGAGTCGAACGAATTACTCCCGCGGAGACATCAAATTTCTCTTTTGGGCCTTAAGTCCAAAGACTCAAGGCCCAAAAGAGAAATTTGATGTCTCCGCGGGAGTAATTTGTTCGACTCAAGACCCAAAAGAAGGTGAACTGACTGTAATGATTCAAAATGTCATATATAGAATAGAAACCCCATTCAAACTTTAAAATGTTCATCCTAATATGGACATGTTTGCCTGAAAAGGGATCTTTGAAATGTTTCATTGTTTTAGAATAGTACTCCTTTAAAAGTTCAGAGATTTATAATGGAGGTCGATGGAAGATTTTTGGACCTCAAAAAGATACTTTCACCTAGAAACTCCATTCACAGTTCAAAAATTCCACCTTACTGTGGGCATGCATCCTTGAGATGTTTTACTTTGAAATGATTTGTAGTTTTTGAAATATTTAACTTTAAGCGCCCAATGCATTGTCAATGGCAATGGACATTTAAAGGGGGAAAAGTACAAACTTTGGCTTTTACCTTTATCTAACCTTTCAATGAACAACATGCAAGTGAACAGAATTAGGATGAATTACAGTGGTGCAGTGATTGAGATACAGGGCTTATAACTAGAAGGTTGCTGGTTCAAATCCAATAAGGACATGTTTTGAACTTTTACCTGACTCCTGCACCTTTATCTAATCTTTTAGTGAAGAATACGCAAGTGAAGTCAGTAAGAATCACTGTGTTACATTTATGTACGGGCTCTCAAAAGTACCCGTATCATCCGTATTGTTAAATAAAAAGCATTTTAATCTGATCAGTGGTAATCTTGATCCATGACTGTAACAGGAGTACATCATGTACCGCAGGGTAAGACTACAGTAGCAGTTAATAAATACACACACAAATGAATGAATATACTTTAAAGTGCGGAAAAACAGGCAGCGCTGTGATTCTGAATTTTGTTACGATTACGGTGATTAGTATAATTGACACCACCTGGGCGGGTGAGTGTGTAACTTTCCGTTAAGCTGTGTATGTGTTCAACAACACAGCCATGCAGCCTTGCAGTTTAAGCGTAGATTTCAGCTTAGGAAAAGAACCCTCCAACGGTTTTGGGTATGTGGAATCTATTACTGGTTCATAGTCACCATTGCGTTATCGTGGTATTCCTATTCTTGCTATTATGTTGCAAATGATTGTGTGTGTGCGGGCGAAATAACATTGACAGCTTATGGCAGGTGACGAAAGCTTGCCAGACCTATGCCAGGCTAACAACGGTTGCTAAGCTGGCATTGGACAATCGCTTTTGGGGTGGGGTTTAGCGAAGGGTCCATTGATGCAACTATACATGGCCAAATCAACACTTTAAACCACATTCATGTTCTCTCAGTGGTTCTCAAAGTTGGGTCCAGGGACCCTCAGGGTTCCCAAATGGACCCTTACAGCCTACAGGTCTGTAACTCTGAGAGAGTACAAGTGGCACCAAATGGACCCGTGTTCCACTTGTACACTCTGAGTTAAGGCTAACCTTGAATAAACTAACAAATTAATTTATAGTCAATGACGCTGTTCTGGTATTTTATCCCTAATAAACATTTTATTACCATCCAGTAAACGTGATACCTCCTGGTTTGTCTTTGAAGGTCACCGAGAGGTCAGATAACTTATTATGGTTAACACTTGGTTTTGGTCAATAGAGAATGCACACTTCAATAGAAAATACAACGTAAATGACCCTTTAATAACCTTTTTGGAACACTACATAACACTTGACTTTGATCTAACAGAAAATGTAATGAAACAGTAATGCGCAACCAAACACCCTGCAAAATAATAAATAAGTGCAGACCAGTCGAGTGCTCCAGTATTTTATTTCGGTAGTCTCTCCTGAAGTATCCAGGTATTATTCTCTCTGAGTCTGAGTCAAGTTGTCCCTGTTGAGCACCGACAAGCCCTTCTACCTTCATCTGGCTGAAGCACAGTGGAATTCTCTTTGCACAACCAAACATGTATGTACGGCCAACAAACAGCTTGACAGCAGCAAGACATATATTTAGTTAATTGAAACTGTAGATGTGATTTGATCATACAAGGCTATTTATTTGAGCCATCAGTTGCAGGAGGCTGCAGATACAAACACTCCATTTAATCTCTCTGCAACATTGTAGTATACAAGGGCACAATGGAAAGAAGAGAAATAAGGCCCTGTTCAGACTGGCTGCCCAAATCCATTCCAACTCCGATTGGTGGCCTATCCAGATTAGATTGGAGTCGCATTGTTTATATGCAGTCTGAAAAGAAAAAAGAAAAAACGACAAAAATCGTGTGCGCGCACACACACACACACACACACACACACACACACACACACACACACACACACACACACACACACACACACACACACACACACACACACACACACACACACACACGTGGAAATCACATTCCTTAGCCTTGTTCTGACTGCATGAAACCAACTCCAATCTGGATAGGAAATCAGATTTGGGCTGGATTTGGGCTGCCAGTTTGAACAGGCAACCTGCCTAAGAGCATAATATGAGGGTATAAAAAGAGGACAGGATTACATAGTGAAGGAAATGTAATAAAGCAGTGGTTCCCAACCGGAGGTCCATACATATTTTAAACATTCTCTTCTAAAAATGTCAACAACAAAAAAAGGTGACAATAGCTGATCTACAAGCTCACAATGCATTGTGATGTGACTCATTGTGAGCTTGTAGATCAGCTATTTTCACTATTTGTAGTACAAGAAGCATATAGTGTGTGTGCGCACTCTGCACACACACACACACACACACACACACACACACACTGTGTGTGTGTGTGTGTGTGTGTGTGTGTGTGTGTGGGGGGGGGGTCTCAGCTGTTGTTAAATGTAAGAAGGAGGGGCTCCAAGTGAAATAGGCTGGGGACCACTGTAATACAATAAATGACAGAGAGCATTGGATGAGTGTAAAAACTATAACCATCTTTCCCCAGCAGAGATCACTAATGCAGAGGAGATGGGCGTGAACACCAATGTCCTCCCTGAGCACTTCAACAAAGGTGTTAACCACTTAAGCCCTGTTGTCAAAAATTGTCAAAGCTTTAAAACAACAAATAGGCGATCTGCAAGCTCACAATCAAGAGGATTTATTTGTCACTCACTCACAGAGCATGTGAGCGGAGCGACGCGATTTTGACGTGAGCGCGGAGCTGGTTTATAAAAAGGTTGGAGCGCTACTCAGAGCGAGGACCGCCTCCCGCTCCAAGCCGCCCTCGCGGGGGCCGCGCACCGAATGTTTGAGCATGCCCGGTCGCACGGACTCAGAGACACACAGACATCCAGCAGTGCACAGGCACCGAGATTTCATTAGAATTTCTACTTTCTTTTTCTTTTCTTTTTTTTTTTACTGTTGAGCGACCCGGTTTGAGCGGAGCATGGAGCGAGATTTGCGCAAATCAACGTGAGCGAGGAGCGACGGGGAGCGGAGCGCGGGGGGAGTCGACGTGAGCGAATAGCGAGCGTGAAACCAGCCCCCTGGAGCGCCGAGCGGCATTTCCACCCGTTCCGCTCCGCTCACGTGCTCTGCTCACTCATACAGGTGCAAGCAGCGAAATGTTAGTGTGGCATGTTCCACAAGACCGCGCCGACAACACCAAACATCAATAACAGACCTAATACTGGATTGTAATGACAAGAAAAGTAAGATAAGATTAAGTAAGATAAAACAAGATTTAAAACACACTGTGATCGTGTGCACTGTGAGCTTGTAGATCTGATATTTTTGCTTTTGCTTTTGGCCTAAAATGACGACACCAGGTTGAAAGTGGTTAATAATGCATCCCTTTCCACTCCCGGCAAGACCTGTAGGGATTGAAAATGACGCACTCGTAACCAAAACCCACTGATAACCCAAACCCGACGGCGTCGGTGGGGGATTCCACTTCCTGTTACTGTTGTTGCACATGTGGTTGCACCTCCGCATGATATATACTGAAATGCAACTAGGTTTTACCGAGACCAAAAATATCATGCTGCACCTCCATGACAGCCAGGATACGTGTGAGCATGCTCTGTAAGGTGCTGCCTTCCAGTGGCTTGGAGGTATACCAGTGGGAACTGTTGAAGAGAGAGGGCAATTTATTAATTTCATTAATTAAAAATGTCCTTTCCATCAATCAAGTTTGAAGGTGGAGTAACAACAGCTCTGACCTGTTTGTATGGACAGACCCTTCAGGTTGCAAGTAGAAGAAATCAGTCCTCTTCTTGACTGCGTCTGGGCTGGAGAAGAGAGGGGGGTGGGTCTATATTCAGTACAGTTTGAGTAAAACTCTAGCAGAAACAGTTGGTATCACGTCACTTTGCGACGTATTGTGAGCTTGTAGATCGGCTATTTTTGGTAGCCGGGCTACAAATCAGGCATTACAATGCCATCAAAGCCTGCCAAAATACATTTTATTTTACTAAATCAACTGTAGATTTAGTCGACTAAAATCGTATGAACTAAAACTAGACTAAAACTAAAATATTTCAGATGATTAAAATATGACTGAAACTAAATGGAATTGTATTCAAAAGACTAACTAAAAGTGCCGTCAAAATTAACACTGGTGTCAGACGACTTGTGCATGTTTGTCGGCACATGTGTTTTTGTGCTTGTGTGCTTTTGTATGTAATATCTGTGTATCAAAGTGCATATGTATGACATTTTATGTCGCATGGTGTGTATTATGGTTATGTTATTTATGTTATGATATTAGTCTGGCCATGTCAGGCTATGGTTATGTTTGTCTGCTGGTGTGTGTGTGTGTGTGTGTGTGCGTGTGTGTGTGTGTGTGTGTGTGTGTGTGTGTGTGTGTGTGTGTGTGTGTGTGTGTGTGTGTGTGTGTGTGTGTGTGTGTGCGTGCGTGCGTGCGTGCGTGCGTAGGTGCGTGCGTGCGTGCGTGCGTGCGTGCGTGCGTGCGTGCGTGCGTGCGTGTGTGTGCGTGCCTCACCATCTAGACATGTAGAACTCATAGAGTCTGACAGGACAGTGGAGAGGGCTGCTAATGTTCTCTGGTATCTCCAGGTCTCCTTCTGGGAACAACACCAACCATGTGTAATCACAGAAAAATAGACAGTATTATCAGGTCTGTATATAATATGTACTGAACACAAGTATTGTATTGTTTTGTATTGTATTATATTGTTGCTGTTGGGCAGAAACCTCTCTATATTCTAATTTTTTGTGTTTTTTTCATAAATTAATGCCTAACTTGATCATACCCACGGCGTCAAATCTTGTACAGGGTTTCCTGGCACAAAATATTTTCAGGTGGGGGTCCACGGATACATACATATTTTGGGGTCCTTGCCATGAAACTGTTTTAAAACCACTGGTTTAAACAACATTAAACTGCAAGCCCAAATAAGCAACAACACTTTAGGAATAAGCCCCAAAAACACCGCAACCACCAATATTTACAAGCGACTTTAGAGAAAAAAACAGCCCAAAGTCGCTTATAATAAGCGGACATGGCAACGCTGCTTCTCAGCATCCACCTATGCCTTGGTGGTCGGCCGAGGCGGCGGCGGTGTCACCGGCGGCTCCGCGGCGGTGGTGGAGGTAGAGGGCCTTGCCCCGGTGGCTGCAGGGCCTGGAGCGCCGCGTGAAGTTGGCAAAGGAGAGCTGCTGGTGCTGTGCCAGCGTGGTGAAGCGGAAGGCCTTGGTGCAAAAGAAGAGCAGCGTGTTGAGCAGCACCACGGGCGAGTAGGCCCCCAGCTGCTTGCAGTCCCAGAGGTAGGCCTCCTGCACGCGCGAGGGCATCAGGCCGCCTGGTGGGAAAGGACTGTAGGTCAGTGGATCTTAAAGTGGCGTCCGGGGACCCCCAGGGGTCCTTGAGGGGGTTCCAGGGGGTCCTCCAGCTAAATGTGTTAATATTGCATCACAATCAGTTTAACCCGATATACATCAGTTATTTGAAATTATTTGAAAAGGCATCTGCGGTAAAAGAAAACTTGAATAAAATGTGAAAAATGTGGACACAAATGTTGTATGGGAGGTCCCTGGCACGAAATATTTTCAGATGGGGGTCCATGGCCAAATACACATTAAATTAGGGGTCCTTGACGACATGAACATGTGTGAGAACCATTGCTGTAGGTACTACAGACTCAGTTCAGCAAGGTTCTTCGTTTAAAGGGCCATAAATGTGAATGAAGTGCGAGTGTGTTAACTGTACTGTAAGACAGGGATTATTATTGGCATATTTAACCCATTAAAACCAGGAAAGAATCCGTCATTTTCATTTATATAGCAAGATACATTTTTCAAAAAACTCTTGAAAGTGTTTTAAAAACGTTGTGGACCAAATTATATGAATACGAGGTTGAAAATGGGTGAAGTGCACTTTTAAGCAAACAGAAAAAAGATGCAGTGTTTGTTGTAAGTATCTTGAGCAAAATCAGATGTTCTTCAACTTTTTCAGAATTGAATCAAAATTAAATAATTGAATCCAACAGAATAATGCTCATGAAAATCAGTGCTACAGAAAATAAAGGGGAAAAGGAGGAAATGGAGAAATTAGCATACCGCTGGGTAGCAATTCGGGCTTCCAATGTTGTAGCATGTTGGCGATCTCCAAAGAAAACTGACTGTACAGCTCATCAGTAAATATGTTCTCTATGCGGCCCTTCTCGAACAGGTACTGCAGAGAAAGAGAGATACAAATTGGATGATTAAAACCATTTCATGAATGAGGTCCCTGGTCTTGAGTATCTGTGTGCTCCCGTGTTCCGGTACCTTCTGTATCCCCAGACAGAGGTAGAAGATGCTGTCAGCCGAGTAAGTGCCTCCGTTGGGCCGTCGGACTTCTTTGATGAAGCGACACAGAGCGTGGCTCAGCTCCGAAGAATCACACTGAAGAACGTCCTCCTTAACAACTAGCGAATGGGCTGGAGGAGGGAGAGACCACACCATGAAGCTATCACAGAGCAGAGCAAACAACACAACCAAATGCAATGCGACTGTGCACCTCTACTCACAGCTCTGTGGTTCTGTGTCAGTTTGTGTGTTGTGCTTTTGCACCCAGCTGCTCCAGGCTTTGATCCCATACAGGTGGTTCAGTTTGGGGCGGGATGACAGCGCACTGCGGTCCAAAACTCGCCTCTTACCCTGGATTGACATGGGAGTAGACACAGATATCAACCAGGCTATTATTCTGAATAGTTTTATTGTATTGTGACAGCTGGACGTGGAAGTAACTGCTTTAACCCATTAAGACCGGGAATGCATCTGTGTGTCATTTTAAGATTTCTTTGGGCTATTCAAAAATAGCAGATATACAAGCTATGAGCTTGTAGATCTGTTATTTTTCTGAAAAATCGTGGACATTTGAATTGAATTGGTCGTACCCGTTTTCGGCTATGAGAGCCGTCTCTCTGTCTCTTTAATCCTCGCCGGGGAGCAGACAAATTCAGGTCATACCGCTCTGGAAAGACACACACCAGTTGAGGTGAAGATAGTAGGAATGATCTTAAAGTGTCTATTTCACTGGAATAAGAAACTCTAGTTAAGAAAGTTAAAAGCATGACTGTGATTTTTCAGCCGTTGGTTCTGCTGCTTTCTCATTTTAATGTGAAACCTAGTGATTTATCTGAAATTCTGAGGTCCTTTGGTTGTCCTGCTAGTCTTTGGAGTAATAGACTGAATCAAACGATATCACAGATAGCTCATGCAGAACAGCATCAAGACCATAGTGAATGAACACATTAAGGGAAGAGGTTACATAGTGCAGTTTTAAGTCAACTTATGTAAACTTAACTAACTTTCAAATAAGGGTTTGAGTAGTTTCACAGGTTCTACCTGTGCGGATTTTTAAGGAAAAAACATAAAAAAAGAAAAAGGACACGTGGTGTTGCTCACCAGGTGAGAGGTCTGATTCCAAGTCCATCACAGGGGAGGAGGGGGGCTGTCGATCCACACTGGTGCTGGAGGTGTTTTCGTCTGTCCCTTGGCTCTCCTCTGTCTGTGTGGTCTTTAAGGGGTCTCCTGGTGTGGTCATCGGTGTGTCCTCAGACTCTGTGCTCTCCTCTTCATGTGCGGTGGTCCTGGATGAGTCAGCTTGTCCTGCATTCCCCTCAGTTTGAGGATCCTCACTGTCCAAGCTAAGACGAGTAACTGCCTCTGAATTCACCTCTCCACTGCGTGCACTCACTTGGTCTGACATGCGCACACGCACACACACACACACACACACACACACACACACACACACACACACACACACACACACACACACACACACACACACACACACACACACACACACACACACACATTTTAGCGGCAAGGCCACTAGGCCTTTGGTGTTGCCAAGTTTTTGAAGGCACAAAAAATAAAGGCAAACTATCAGGGTAGCCAACCATCTAATAAAACCAGGATTTTAAGTCCACGGATATAATTAATTGAACTTAAGAGTTATGGATGATTTTATTTTAAATACACAGCATGAAATAAATGAATAAAATGAGCTATTTAATAAGAAAAATAGGCCAAACTGTAGGTGGCCTTGAAATTCCTGCTCTGGTACATCGTGCTATCTCCATATTTCACATATTGAAACAATGTACTAAAACCTGTCTGTGCAAACCTCAAGGTAGCTTGTGTTCTTTACCCCCCAGTGCCATATTAGTGTCCGTTACCAAAACAAGTGTTTCATCTCAGACAATCTAGCTCAACAGTCTGTTCTTTTTCTAGATTTGTGTGAAACTGTAAACAAAAACATCCCGTTTTCCAGCGGTTCAAACCACTGGTTACGTGCGCAGCGTTTCACTTGATGTTGCCTAATGAGAATTCAGCATCTCAACAAAAGTCACTGTTGTCTAAATTGTTGTCTGATTACAGGTTACTGAGGGACAGCCATTCAGTTCTGGACCTCAGAACTTGTGGTACCTGTGATACCGTAGACCTCACCTCCATGGGAGACAATCTTGTCCCTCTCCATCCCCTTTTCCTCGTCGGCCAAGGGCTCCCATTGGACAGCGGCATCTTTCATTTCCTTTCTCTGTGGCAGCACCAGGGGTACTGGAACCTGGGAAAGAAGGATCCGAGAAAAGAACAGACATGTTAGCCCAGACGCGCACCATCCACAAACTGTGTTGCAGGGATGAATCTTGTGCAAAGACACAGAGGACAGCGGTGGAGGAAGTACTCACATATTTTACTTGAGTAAAAGTAGCAATACCACAATAAAAGGCCTGTGTTCAAAATGTTACTTGAGTAAAAGTAAAACAAGTATTGGCATCAAAATATACTTAAAGTATCAAAAGTAAAAGTACTAAAATGTTTGAAAATAGCAGATCTACAAGCTCACAAATAGCCTATGGATAAAATAGGGCTGAAGTGGTTAATATGTGTGTTTTATATATGAGTTTTATAATATAATAATTTATATCTGCAAAGTAACTAGTAACTTAAGTTTTCAAATAATTGCAGTGGAGTAAAAGTACAATATTTGCCTCTGAGATGAAGTGGAGTAGAAGTAAAAGTACAGAAAATGTAAAATACTCCAGGAAAGTAAAAAAAATCCTTATAATTGTACTTAAGTACAGTACTTCAGTAAATGTACTTAGTTACTTTACACCACTGAAAGACACAGAAGAGCACATACAGGCATAGGCATGGCCAGAGGAACAGGCGTGTACTGGGAGTACATGTTCATGGGCACGGGCACAAACACGGGCACCGGGACAGGAACCATCACCACCTTCACTTTCTCGGCTCCGCCAGAGGAGCTGCACTGGGACACACCTGGGAAATGAGACGAGACGGGACACAGACAGGAAGAGGAGGAGTTGCTCACTATGGTGCCAGCCCCGTCAAGGAGGGGATGTCAACTAATGCAATGGTTCTCAAAACGTTTTCATCATGTCAAGGATCCCCGAATTAAGATTATATATTTGGCAGCGGAACCCCTATCTGGAAAGAATTTGTGCCAGGGACCCACATACGTACAACATTTGCGTTGTTAGAATGTTCTTTTTTATTAAATTTTGTTTGGAAAATAGTTGATCTACAGTACAAGCTCACTATTTTCAAATAGCTGATAATGATATATACTGTAGCATATTAGTTAAAGTGGTTAAACCTATTTTCATGCTATATCAACTCATTTTGCTGGGGACACACTGGACCCCCCCCCCTCAAGGACCCCACTTTAATCCCATTCAACCCGGGAACGAATCCGAGTAATTTTAGATTTATATGCCTCAAACTGTCCCTTATAGATCGGGTAAGTGATATATTTTGGTTAAAACAAAACATTTTTTGTTCAAATGTTAAAGCTCTATATTCTGATAACAAGTAAGACGCGCGAACGCTGGAAGCGAACGCAGCTCGAAATATGTTGCAGGTGTGTGCATTTTAATCAGAGCATTGTCTACATTCCTGCGTGCTTCATGGCCACACTGTAGTGCAGGCGTCTGTGTGTGTGTGTGTGTGTGTGTGTGTGTGTGTGTGTGTGTGTGTGTGTGTATGAAACCCTGCTCGGCACTCTGGCGCACTCTGGAGGCTGCACACAGGCAGTGCACGCACACAGACAGACAGACACACACACACACACGAGCCGAGCAGGATTTCATAGTAAGCTCCACTTGGGCGGAGGCGCGCCGAAGCTCCTTCCGCGTTCGCAATCAGTGCTCATGGCATGAGCTTGTATATCTATTTTTTTAATCTTGAAAATTTGTGCAAATCTTTGAATATATATATATTTTAAAGCACACAATTTTAACTCAAATCTTTGCTTCTGGGGGTCCCTGGAACAACATATTTTGAGATGGGGGTCCGCAGCCAAATACATGTATATCATTTTGGGGGTTTTGAGCACCACTGATATAGAAACATAAGTATTTTCAGAAAACTGTTAGGATTTAGAAGACATTTGTAGAATCGGCCTCAGGTCTTAATGGGTTAAGAAACATTGAACTAACATCAAATTATTTGTGACTAAAATGTATGTGTATCAGTCACCATGTCCATGATTCCCTTCCTCAATTACACTTTGAGACTATTTCCATTTACCTTTTGTCCGTCTGTGTTAAATGCATCATGCATCTACCACAGGTGTTCTTAGTGGTATCACAGAGATGACAGAGTACAGGAGAGGGTCTCGAATGCAATACAGTGTGGGTAGAAATATTGGTCTGTCAAAAGATACAGATGAGATCGCCATTGTAGTTAGTTTAACCCATTAAGACCGGGAACGCATCTGTGTCATTTTAGATTTCTTTGGTTATTCAAAAATAGCAGATATACAAGCTCATAGCGCGGCACCGAGCTTGTAGATCTGCTATTTTTGAATAGCAAAATAAATCTTAAAATGACAGATTCGTTCCCGGTCTTAATGGGTTAAAATGAGCAGGGGGTCACAAGCAGAGGCATGGATTTCCCCCCTTCCACCTCCCCCTCCCCCAGCAAATCCAACCCCGACTATAATAGACAACAGATCTGACCAAACCGCACCTGGGTAGTGAGTGAGGTAGTATATCGTCGCTGTCGGGCAGAAACCTCTTATCTCCATATGTTAACTGTTTGTGTTTTCCCGTAAATTAACGCCCGTCACCCAAAAGCATCAAAAGTAGCAGATCTACAAGCTCGAAACGTTTCGAGCTTGTAGATCTGCTACTTTTGCTGTTTTTGAATTTGAATACTGAAAAGTAACAGTTTTGGGCATATGAGGTTGCCACCCGACAGAGACGATTATGTGGACACCTTGTACCTGAACCTCAGTCATTTGTCCTCAATAGGCCTGCATGGGTCTGATTATCATCCTTGGGGTTTCCAATCCAATGTGCTTACAACCATATGGTCATGTGTGTTTAAGCTTTAGTTTATTATTGAGAGCTCTAAATGCCTGGTACTCCTCAGAATGTCATTTTCCAGTAGGAAACAGGTAGTCAAGTCTGTGCCAGATTCATAACACCTTCAAACCATCTACTTATTTTTGTTTTCAACAGAACAGAGAACTTCTAATGACTTTTAGCATTATTTCGGTATAGAATGTTTTCTGCTGATCATATTCTAATGTTCATAAACTCGTAAACCACTCATTGTGCACCTGTGCAAAGAATACAAGGACAACAATAATATTCAGATTAATCAGTTTTATTCATCTTTTTTTTATCTGTTTCCACAGAGAGAAAAAAAACAATTTCAAATTCTAAACAGTCAAAATATCAAACATTCTTGGCACAGTTAGCATTAGCAAACAATAACTTGGTTCTGGTAGTAATACAAAAAAGAACTTTTGCAGCACTGTATAACAGAATTGTGTATACAGTAAAAACATGGCAAACATGGATTTATAAAAAATAAAAAAAGACATCTCTGAAATCAAGTAATTTGTAAACATCTCTGGCTCACAGCAAGAGCAGTGAGGTACACGTTGTCTCCATTAGAAAATAAATCAAAGTTTGATCTACAACACTCCAGGTTTATGAACATCATATTCAACTGAACAGCATTGTAGTGGCCTGCACTTTGTGATTCATGTAATATTGCTGCACCTATCTGGAGGATCCATCTGAATTGTGCCTAGATTTCAATCCAGTGTATTTGCTGTTTCAGTAACTACGGATCTCTCCATCATAGTATGCTCATCTTCTTCATACTGCCTGCTGTTTTTTTTTTGTCTCAAATAAGTATTTGCAAAACAAGGACATGGACCCCCAGCATCAAGGGACCGTCGGAGTTGATGGAGGGACCAACTCCATCGTCATCTTCACTCAGTCAATCACCCTAACCTCCACCATAACCCCATCTGTCTACTGTCATCGTTTGGTCCAATTCCCCATACTGTACATAGCCCTATATGATTACAATAGTATTTTAGAGCCTGAAGAAACGACTTATGAAATAAAGAAAGAAGGAAATATGCCTCAAACTGTCCCTTATAGATCGGGTAAGTGATATATTTTGGTTAAAACAAAACATTTTTTGTTCAAATGTTAAAGCTCTATATTCTGATAATCAGTGCTATAAAGTGTTTTTAAGGAGTCTCCAGCTCTTTAATAAACAAAAAATATGTTTTCAGGTGGGTTGCCAATTTCAGCCAATCAGGAGAGAGTACACATTCAACTGCTTCAATGTTATAGTGTTCCAGTTGCTGAACAAACGCTCTACAGCTATTAGAACTATCAGAAAATAGAGCTATTTAACAAGTATTTTATTAAAAAAAAGTCACTTACCCTACCTTTAAGCTTAATTGAATTACTCCATTGTACGATGGTTTGCTTTTTGCAGACAAAAAGATAACACTTGAAACTGTGTTCTTGTCGGAAAGCTTCAGCGACAGTCGTACATGGCTTATAAATTAGGCTTTAGAATGGACATTTTGTTGAGCTGCATAGGCTTGCTTTATTGCCTTTTTTGTACTTCATCTTTGCTTCGATTTTACTACTCCCTCCTTGTCATTGTCTTATTTACTTTGCTCTACCTACCCCCTGTAGCAGAGTGGTCATAACAAAATTCCTTCAAAGCGATATCTGCAAGACATGATCACCTCATTTACATTCTCCTATCACACTTCTGATTTCCATATCCCTACACCGTCTCATATCAGTTAAGACAAAGTTCAAAACTGGTGTCAGTCCCAGTTCAACACGTCTCCAAAGTTATTTTAATATTTATTCACATTATTTACCATAAAAGAATGTCCCAACTCTTAGGCATTTTGTCCTGAGCGCAGCATATGTTTGTAATTGTTTAGAATGGGAGCGCCGTGTTTTGGGAAACTCCAGCTGTGTGACAAGGCTCTGAACGTATGTTTTTATCTGTTTGCAGAGAGCTCGGGCGCTTGGAAGCGATTTTAGGCGAGCGCCTGGCATTTTCAGCTGGGAAGAAACGCTTTGGTGGACACACAGCCTTTATCCCTAACCTTTGCTGACTTGCATATCGTCGCCGTCAGGTGGAAACCTTGTATGTCCAAAATGATATTATAGAAGAAAAAGGAAAATAGCCTATCTACAACCACACAATGCGTTGTGAGGCGTGAGCTTATAGATCTGCTATTTTCACTACTTTTTTATGACACTCTTGTGTGATAAAGTAGGACATAAATTTACGAAAACAAAGTTTGAAACATGGAGATATGAAGTTTCTGCCCGACAGCAATGATATTCGTTGTCTAGTTGTACTTTCCTGAATACATCAGTCATTGGTTTCATCTACAGCACCAAACAAGTAAAAGCATACAAAGAACAATGCAGGTTTTTCATTGCGATTTACAATATATTCAACTGGATCAACGGACCTTAGCCTTTTAATCCGGGACCCTAAAATGAGCACATTTATTCCATCTCATACCATATGTCTCTCATAAAGAGGATCCACCCTCAGTAAGGCTGCAAGTGAAACCTGCCGCAGTTTTATGAAACACTGTAAACTCAGTCAAACCTAATAAGGCTGAACCCACTGTACACAGCAAAATACTCAGTGTTAATCTAACTCCTGAGTGCACAAAAGGATACACTCTCAAGAGTTCAATTATTACTCAGGATTTTGCGGGACAGAATTTTATTAAACCACGAAAACTTAGTCATTGTTAACCCACATACAAACACTCATATTAAAAAAATAAAATACAAATAAATACAAATTACATTGTAAATCACACAAAATTGCAGGAGTCGTGGTCGGAATCAATTTCAATGGTTCCTTGCAATTCAAGAGGTACATTTGGAACACTTTTAATTTTCAGTACTGTCTCTAAACAAACACAAATGCCCTATTTTGTTTTTTTTTATCAAAGCCCAGTGTAATTATAAAATACTTCACACAAAATATGTTTATCTTTCTAAAGGTCCTCTTTAGCGATCTGCAGAATGTAACAGAAATTCTACAGGGATTAATGTACCTGTACATAAATGTAGTCCCAGGTTTAGCTTCGTTTGATTGGCTCGGCAGCAGACTTAAACCGGAAACGCATGGCACCTTCATGATGTGTTTCCGGCTCAAATCCGCAGCAGATCCCATCAAACGAAACTGAAGTTAAAAAAAGAACCGGAAAAGGAAACGGGTATGCCGCCTTCTGGTAAGCCGGGACGACAGTGATGCACGAGCCTATTAGCATCTGTCTCTCATTAATGTGCTAGGACAATGTGATGCCTATTGGTGAACATGCCAGTATGTAACAAGCAGGAAATTATTCACATCAATTTTCGACTCTGTTCTGCAGTTCAAAATTCTAAATGTTCAAACTGGATGGAAATGAAAATGACTGGGAATGTGATGGTCAACTGAAGAGAAATACACAAAAACAATTAAAGGGGGTGTAAGGGATTTTCTTTAGTGTTAATTAAATAGCTCTATAATATGATAACAATCATTGCAATAGCGTGTTTGTTCAGTAACTCTCCAGCTCTTTAGTAAACAGAAAATAACATTTCAGGTCAGGATAACAATTTTATCCACTCAGGAGACATAACTTATATAGTAGTACACAGGATGAACAAGTGCAATTGGAAGTGATGCAGAAAAAAACGAAATTAAAAAACAAACAAAATTGGAGCTGGAACATCACAAGTTTTAGCTGATAAATGATCTTTGTGGGGTTCTCGCTCGTGATTGGTTAAAATTGGTATTTTCCTTCTGTTTACTAAAGAACTGGAGAGACGGTGAGACCACTGTTACTGAACGAACACTCTATAGCATTGATTACAGTTAGAATATAGAGCTTTACCATTTCTTTCTTTTTTTTACAAAAACATATCACTTACACCACCTTTAAGGTGAGGTCACATCCATTTATCCCAGCAGTTTGTCATTCTTTCTCCGAGGACGACGTTGATAATGGCAGGCATTCAGGCTCTCCGTTCGGGAGATCGGGAGACTCTGAAAAAGAAAGGCTCGGGTCACAAACACTTGGACCCTCTTAAAAGTCAGTCAGCTTTCATGCAAGGTATAGGAATGTGCAATCATCAGTAATCACTTAAATGTCACATGAGAATAATTAAAAAGGTAGAATCCGCACACCAATGACGATGGCAAAGACATCTTGATTTGAAAAGAGTTTCGATCCAGCGCGGACCGAAGCGTTGTGTAACGCTTTTCACATAAAGACGTCTTTATTGTCGTGGTGTGTGGGTTATAACTTATTAAAGGTAGGGTAAGTGATTTGCGTTAATTAAAATAATTGTTAACACATTGAGTGCCTAGAACGACTTAACTCGTTTTTAGCTTTTCATCACTTGAGTGCCTAGATCGAGTTAGTAAAAAAAAAATTTTTTTTTTTTTTTTACTTTTTTTTTTTTTTATTTGACCCAAAGACCAAGGAGATATGAATTTTCGAATATCTTTACTCTCATCCATTTCCTTGTTAAATTAAAACTTTAAAATTTTGTATCTCGGCTCCTGAGTACTTATTTTTTTCCCATTGAAAAATCTCTGGCATGAATAACAATAGGCAGTGAAAATAATTCAGGCAGTCAATATGTTAAATAGCTCTATATTCTGATAGTACTCATTGCTATAGAGTGTTTGTTCAGTATTAGGAGTCTCCTTGTCTCTCCACCACTTTATTAAACAGAAAATGCATTTTCGTTTCAGTTTCAATTTCATTTCCAATTTTATCCAACCAGGACAGAGAACTCAATCAGGATACAGATTAAACAAGTGAAATTGGAAGTGATGACACTAAGAAATGAGCATTCAAAATTGGAACTGGAACACTATACAAATTAGGCTTAAAAATGGGTACTTTCTCCTGATTGGCTGAGATTTTGACACCTACCGAAAAATGTATTTTCTGAAACGGGGAGACTCCTGTTACTGAACAAACACTCTATAGCAATGATTGCTATCAGAATATAGTATTTTAACCTTTTAACAAAATACTTTTTGTTTTAACCAAAAAATATCACTTACCCTACCTTTAATGTTGAATTACTTTTAGCTCACACCTTTTGTTGATGTGCGTATAGCTAGGCCCGACATGATGAGTAGGCTATAAATCATCAGTCATGCATGCACACACACACATGTAAAAGACGAGAAGAGGGAACACACTAACTCTACAGTATAAATATGAACATACTTTCGTAATATTATTACGATAATACAGGCAGCTCACCCGGTGGCTCAAGTTCAGGGGCTGTTGTGTACATCTGCTGGGTGTGGTAGAGCTCAAAGCAGGGGACAGGACACAGGCTGGGCACTCCCGGACACGTCTTACAGTAGTACTGTGTCTGCCTCTCCTGGGCCTGTTCACAAGCCCTCTCCTCCTCCACCGCGTTCTCCTTTTTCCTCTCCTCGCCATCCTCCTTCGCCTTCTCCTCTTCTGCCGCGTTTTGCCCTTCGTCACCACCTTCCATCACCTCCCTCTTCGTCCTCTTTCTCTCCTGCTCCTCCCCTCCCTCCTTCTCCACCACCTCCTTCACCTCCTGCTCCTGCTCTACCCTTATCCTCTTGCGGTTCGAGCAGACTTTGCATGCAGATTTGCTGTTCTCCGTCATGGCCAGGAAATGGCGTCCGGTCAAGCGCGCCGGCAAGGCATCTTGCGGTTCCACGTCTTCCTTGCGCGACACTGTCGGGGGTTGGCTGGGATCCACGGACGGTCCGGCGGAGCACGCAGGGCTAGCTAGCTCAGCTGGGGCGATCGTCGGATTGGCTGGTTGTGTGCGGGTGGAGGAATGAGTGAGAGATGTTGTGGGATGGTTGTGAATTAGAGTTAGAATGAACAGACAGCGCTGGGTGGGAAACCGAAAATTCTCCACCATGAGAGACAGATTCAAATGAATATGAAAATCATACAAACTAAATCAATATCGAGATATCAAAATGTATTCTTATTGTTACTGCATCTTTCAGAGATCTAAGAAGAAAACAATTCACTGGAATCTCCTCTCTGTTGCTTCCACTTAAAAGGGTAGGGTAAGTGATTTTCTTTGGTTAAAATAAGTGTTAAATAGCTCTATATTCTGATAGTACTCATTGCTATAGTGTGTTTGTTCAGTAAAAGGAGTCTCCTTGTCTCTCCAGCTCTTTATAAAACAGAAAATGCATTTTCCTTTCAGTTTCATTTCCAATTTGATCCAATCAGGATAGAGAACTCAATCAGGATACAGATTAAACAAGTGAAATTGGAAGTGATGACACTAAGAAATGAGCAGGCAAAATTGGAACTGGAACACCATAAAAATTAAGCTTAAAAATGGGTACTTTCTCCTGATTGGCTGAGATTTTGACACCTACCGGAAAATGTATTTTCTGTTTATTAAAGAGCTGAAGAGACTCCTGTTACTGAACAAACACTCTACAGCAATGATTACTATCAGAATATAGTGCTTTAACCTTTTAACAAAATATCACTTACCATACCTTTAACACTGTTATTCAGTTCGCCTTTTGATAAATTAAGATGTCCATGAACACTTTTAAGTGATAACGCCCAACTCTAGTGGTTAGATGGGACACCTCCTAGAGTAGCACAATTACCTGCTTCATTACAACCAAGATGGCTGCCACTGGAGTGTTGATTTCATCAATGTAAACGAGAAGTTACTGTTGCTTGCAGCACGTGAATACTTTGTCATCAGCAACTTTAAGGTGGAGGAAATGTATGCAATGTTTCTGTGGCAACCTTTCTGATTCTCATTGTATTTCCTGGACAATACAATCTCATGTTTATGGAAGCAAGAAGAATGGCCATTCTATCTAAAGACTTTGTGTTCATAGTACGACAAATGAGTCCTGGCATCCCTATTGTGGGCAAACTTTATAAAGTTTTCAAATATCTTCAAAAGCTAACAGATCTATACTGTAAAATCTTTTACTAAAGCTTCTACCTCAGAACCATGACTATAACCAGTGAAAGCAAGTAATGCTGCTACAGACGTAGCCATGTAGACATCCCACTTTTTCCTGATGCACTCCACACAAATGTGTATTACTGCTGTGCTTCCTCGGGAAGAATACAAACTTTATTGCACTTCCAGTCGCAAGTAAGCTTTGTTTTGACATGAAGTGGGGGGGAAATAAGTTTTGCGTTGTGCATATTCCACTATACTTTGATAAATGTAAGAAAACATGACAAAAGACACAGTGGTAACTGTACCACTAATGGAAGAGCAGATGTGTGACACTGAAGACTTTTGACCAAAGCTAAAATCATTTGAAGTGCCTGAGGCTGGAATGTCTTTTGTCATTTGCGGTTACCTGCTGCTGATTCTCTGGACAGAGGTTCGGTGTCTGGCAGCTCACACAGGGTTTCCTGGTCCACCGTGACGGGACGACACAGAACCGACTTGTTCTTCATCTGACGTCGACGGGACACTGGCAAACGCATGGCATCAGTCTGGGTACTGGCCTGGACATACACATAAAACAACGCATTTCACAACATTATCAGAAAGAAGGCCTTGCTCTTTTATTTTCAGTGACTGACGCGGAAACCTAATGGTTACCGTTCATGTTTTAAATTGTTGAAACATTTTATCGTATTAAACTCCACGGTAGGACTAGCAATACTTTAAGCTGACATTATTTACATTTGTGTAAGTACTAGCCACAGGACTAAGAACCAAACACAAGGTATACAACCAATATCTACTTTTAATCACTATGTTAGAGTGAATTCTTCCTTTAAATCAAAATAAACAGACGTGGTTCAGGTTTGATGTGTGCACATGAATATGTTTCGTTCCAAAGTCCAAAAGATATGTCTCAACCAAGACTTTCAAGGCATTGAGCTAATAGTCTCTCATCCTTGGACTGACACACAACTCTCCCAACAATCAATGGTCCTGTTATCCTGTTGCCACTGAATAAGAAACCAGTTAGTACACAGTAAAATCCTCAGTCTTAATTCATCTCTAACAAATGTTCCGTAAGGGTCCATTTGTACACTATCAAGAGTTAAAAATAGTTAAATTAACAATGAGGATTTTACTGTGTATGTGAGCGGTTGACGTTTAAAACAAGCACAAAAGGTGACTGATGCACACACACACACACACACACACACACACACACACACACACACACACACACACACACAAACTTACATTGTCTATGTTCTTGCCATGAGTGTTGGAGGGTGGAAGAGCTCCTATAGGGGCAAAGCAAAAACAATCCCATTAATGAACCAAATTCCTATGAATACACAGCAAATATCAAGATATCTCTATTTTTGTTCAGAGTTAGTCGCTAGTATAGCTAGTATGGAAGCCCATGGTGCATTTACTCAGAGAACAGCCAACAAGCTCACCACACATTATTATTACCCATACATACATATAGCTACTTGACCACTTTCAACCTGGCGTCCCTATGTTGGGTCATTATTGGCAAAAATCGTCACAAATTTGTAGATTGGCTATTTTTGCTGTGCGACACCATAGTACGACAAAGTACAGAACAGGGCTCCAACTCATCCTAACATAGTGTTCTGTGTAGAACTGTTGGAACTGACCCGACAGCGCGGTGTCTGCGGTGGCTTGTGGCTGACTGCTGGAGCTGCTGGCCAATGACACGACGTCAGCGATGACGGGGTTAATCTTGGAGGAGTGGTGGGGCTGCCTCAGAGCTGCAGGAGAAGGAAAGACCACTGTGTTTGTATGGGGTGGTGACACAGTATGAAGACTCCATAACATCTTGTACAATTAACCACATCAAACCAGAACATGCGTTTGTTTGCTTTTGGACAAATCGGTTTGCAGGACAGAACAGGATATAAAAACAAGGTGCATTTGCGGTCACGTTGTAACAGTTGTATGTAATACGATGTATTGGGGGAACAGAGGGAGGGGCGGTGGTCTTGTTTATATTTACCACATGGCGGCGGTAGCGCCGTGCCGTTGGTGCTGATCTGCTGGCCGGCCTCAAAGTAGTGGTGGCAGTACTGGAGCAGACAGGGAAGGGCGCAGAAGGTACGCACTGAACCCGAACACTGCAGCTTCTCTGCCATGTAGCCCTGCTTCCTGCAGTTGTCACACCGAGCCATCTGGGGGAGGAGCACAACTGTTTTTGTGGGGCAGTTTTTGCTTAGGATTTAGATAGGACATCAAAGACAGAAAACTGAGGGCAGAGTGTGAAGAAGCCATGAAACAGAGATGAGAAGAGAAAGAATTGAAAATGTAATATTTTTGACAATACAAATGTATTGCAAATTCAATGTCCACTTATCAATAAGTAGACATACTTATCAGAGAGAGAGAGAGAGAGAGAGAGAGAGAGAGAGAGAGAGAGAGAGAGAGAGAGAGAGAGAGAGAGAGAGAGAGAGAGAGAGAGAGAGAGAGAGAGCGCGAGAGAAAGTGAGAGCGCGCAGATAGGTATAGGCCGTTAGGGAGCTGCTTACAAAAAATGAAAATGTATTTCTAATGGGAAATGTTCCTACCTTGTGTTTTCCTGATAGTATCTTCCTACCCCCCGTAGTAGAGAACAGTGTAGCTGGTCTATTAGTAGAGAACAGTATACTACTGTGTCTACCTACCCCATAGTAGAGAACAGTGTACCTGGTCTATTAGTAGAAAACAGTATACTGCTGTGTCTACCTACCCCATAGTAGAGAACAGTGTACCTGGTCTATTAGTAGAGAACAGTATACTGCTGTGTCTACCTACCCCATAGTAGAGAACAGTGTACCTGGTCTATTAGTAGAGAACAGTATACTGCTGTGTCTACCTACCCCATAGTAGAGAACAGTGTACCTGGTCTATTAGTAGAAAACAGTATACTGCTGTGTCTACCTACCCCATAGTAGAGAACAGTGTACCTGGTCTATTAGTAGAGAACAGTATACTGCTGTGTCTACCTACCCCATAGTAGAGAACAGTGTACCTGGTCTATTAGTAGAGAACAGTATACTGCTGTGTCTACCTACCCCATAGTAGAGAACAATATACTGCTGTGTCTACCTACCCCATAGTAGAGAACAGTGTACTGGGACATGCAGTGAGGCTTGCAGAACTCCTCCATCCTGCCGCTGTAGTGGCTGTGTAGCATCCGATGGCCAACGCTGGCGCAGTAGGAACACGCTCTCCATGTCTGCTCCTTGTTACGATTTGTCTGCTCGTGTTTAAAGAGGAGCTTACAATCTGAGGGATGGACAGAGAAAGAGAGTGATAGATTCAAAGGAGAGAGAGAGATTGATAGGCGAGAGTCACAGATGGAGGTGCAAGAATAAGGAGACAGAGAAGGAAGGTAATGCAGGAGAAGGGGTAGAGGTAGAACAGTTAGATTTAAATCACGGCTAGGATAAGATAAAGGGCAAACATACCACTGCAAAGGGTCCGTGTTATTGAGAGACACAAACTAGTCATCTTCATTGACCCATATTTTGCATTTACGGCCACTAAAAATGCAGAGCCAGTGGCCCGAGCGGCTATTTGCTACTCACAGTTCCAACATGAACCAACATTTTGGGTTCATTTTGAAAAACAAACAAACAAATAAAACATCTTTTGAAAATATGCAATAAGAAATACCGTATTACCGCATTATGATACATTGACCCAAAGGCCCCCCTTCTCTGCAGTCCACTACTTTTTTTTTTAGAATGGTTTGTGAGGTAGATCTGTCATAGGGCTTCATACAGAGCTGAAGAATGATGAGTAAGGTTGGAAACTGTGCTGACAAGCAGCAACATACAGGATTTGAAACCTGTGACCACTGATGCCAATAATCTGAGAGTCTGATTCCAAGGACGCCTCAGCAGACAACTTAACCGGGAAAGCATCGTTGGCTATTCAAAAATGGCCGATGTGCAAGCTCACAGCGCGTCACTTCTTCGTGCCGCACTGTGAGCTTGCACATCTGCTATTTTTTTTAAATCTTGAAAGCGTTTTGAATTCTTTTCGTTACACACAATTTTAATAAGTTTGCGAACGACTCATTTAGAAGGTCTTCGTAGAATCGGCCTACGGCCTTAATGGGTTAAAAAGAGAAAAAGGGCTCAAGCAAAAGAGTCACTGCATCACTCACTCTCACTGCAGAAGACCCGGTCCAGCTGGTTGTAGTTGAGGATATCGTATACCACCCTCTCCAGCTTACAGTGGTCACACACGATCAGGATGTTCTTCTGAGTCTTGTACTGCTCACAGCACGTCTTACTGCAGAACATGGATATCCGGCCCTACGGGGGAAAACATCATGATCATTGTTATCGTTGCCACCTCTATTAGTAATAGCAGTAGAAGAATTAGTAGTACTAATGGTGGTAGCTCGCTGTAAATGTATAGGCAGTATTGTGAGGGTTTAATGTGATTGATTGATTGACATCTTTATTGACAAAATGCATAAGCATGAATACATATACAGTAATTGTGTATATCTGTCAAAAGGATCAAGCAATAAAGATCAGGAGTTTATTTCCATTTTGGTCCATACAGAATAAGGGTTAGCCATGTAGTTGTGAAGTTTTTAATTTGGGCTAAGAGAATTACTATAAATCCATTACAGTATGATAGTGTGTGTGCGTGTATGTGTACGTTATGTGTGTACTGTGTCCAACAGAGTGGCCATGACCAATGTGCTGCTGTCTCTATTGCACCTGATGGTGCAATAGAGACAGCACCTTGATGATTATACCCCTTTGAAGGTATCACTAACAAAAAAAAGCAGTGGAAAAAAACAATTCTTTGCATTTTTTATTTCCTTGAGGCAATAATAACAACAATCATTATAAAATGATGAAAATATGAAAAATATGTCTTACATATCCAGCGGTTTTCAAACTACCAAAGGGTTGAGATATCACTTTATAGAAAAAGTGCATTTTCAAGAAATTTTGATTGATTGATTGATTTTATTTGGTGACATTACATAAAAAAGACCACAGTAGCACTTTCCTGACATACAGTCATAGCATCACCGAGGATAAAAACACAATAAAGCCTGAGGGCTTTTCCATTGTGGTCCTCTTCACATAAAAACACAACAGAACATAACAGACAAAAACAAAACAAAACCGTACAGCAACAAACTCCTGGCCATCATGGCCAATCCCTCTCACCCCCTACATGGCACTGTGGCAGGGCAGAAAAGCTCCTTTAGCAACAGACTGTTACACCCACGTTGCGAGAAGGAGAGCTATAAGAGATCTTTTCTGCCTGCAGCAATAATACTGTACAACTCCTCATCTGGTTGGCTTGATCAGGCTGATTAGGATGGGGGATGTTGAATTCAAGCCATTGGACTCTTAGGGCCCTATTTTGCGTGTCTTAAGTACAAGGTCTTATGATTTAACTTAAGGCCTGGAGGTGTGGCCAATAGCGTTTGGCTATTTTGAGTGGCCAAACAGCATTGGCCACGCCTCCAGGACTAAAGTTAAGTCATAAGACCTGGTACTTAAGACACGCAAAATAGGGCCCTAGTAGTGTTTGGTCTGTCGTTTTTTTATATTGTAGGTTGACTATGCTTAGATGCCTATTTTATGTGATTTTATTGATGTCTCTATGAGAGTTGCTGTAACACACTTAATTTGTCCTCGGGGATGAATAAAGTACCTACCTACCTACATATTAAAGTTCACAGTTTATCCTTTTAAAGTGCGTGTAGACCTTTCAGTCTGCATATTTTAAAATTGAAAAAACATTTGGGTAATAGCAGCAGCAGGGAAAAGGGATTATGTACATTATTTTGACAAACGATTAAACAGAAAACATTCCTAAATGAAACAAATAAAAAAAAAAGGCTAAGAAAAGAGGTTGCATGGATGTACAGTATCTGCATTCAGCTGAAAGAAAACATATTTATACTCATACATATCTCTGTCTATGAACATGACTATGTACAGTATAAAAGTTGAAAATAAAGAACAAAACAAATATACAAACATTACAATAGCGAATGCAAAAATACATTTACAAATTCAAACAAAATGTAGAACAAGTCAGAATAAAGTGCAAACCTCTATAGAAATAAATCAGACCTGCTCATCTTACAAGTGGTGCAACAGCACAAATGTGTTTGGGCATTAGATCCACTTCATTTCTGGTGGTACGCTACGAAGCACTGCTGTTTTTCATTCAAACACAGGAAAACCCTGCATTTTTGGCACTTCCATCTGGACACCCCCTTTGGACAGACGTTGCACCGTCCCCGATTGTCACAGTGAAGTGGCCAATGTCCACAGTTGTCATAACGCACATCTGGTTGTGGTTGTGAGGGTCTTGAGGAGAGGCGTTTCTTCTGAGATGGCACCTGTAATGTACAGTGTTGTAGCATTTTGAGATTTGTGTCAAATATAAAGTGTGTTACAAATAAAATGTATTATTATTTGTATTACTACTACTTCTATTACCTGTGGTGGAGAGGAGGAGGATGGTTGGCCAACTTTGGATGCTGGTTTGTTGACTTGCTTCAAACTGTGGGCAACTGCCAGCCGGAACCTTTTGAGAGACATTGGTTTCTCGTTCAGTAGACCACAATCCCTCTTGTAGACCAGCCAGGAATTTGAGACACACAGGTCAAGGATGTATCCGAACAGGGGAAAGTACCATCGCCTTGACTTGGCTGGGGTCTTGTACAAGTGTACCAGCATGTCGGAAAGATCAATGCCTCCCATATGCTCATTGTAGGCAGGAATCAGTGATGGGCACGGGACGTCAATCTTCGCGTGGGCCTCTTTGCTCCACCGTTTGACAGACGAAAGAGGCTCAATGCCACAGGCATTGCCGAGAAGGTTGACACATTTGTTGTGAAACCATTTCACTGCTATCACCCCTTCAGCAGACCTGTAATCAAAAGCACCACGTCCTTTCTTCCTCAGCTCTTTGTCTCTCATCAAGGGTGCCCCACCAATTCGGTTCGATCTGACAGTGCCGACGCACTTGACTCCCAGGGTTGTTTGCAGGCTCTGGACCAAGTTGAAACTGGTGAAGTAGTTGTCACAGAAGACGACTGAACGCAGTGGCAGAGGGATGGTCTTACATAACGTTGTCACCATCTTGGCCCTTAGATTTAATGCCTGCTCCCGTTCACTTAAGGCAACATTGAAGAACGTGGATGCCCCCTGATAGAGCAGCAAGTCATGGATGATACCAGATGCACTGGCACGGCAGAACAATTTAAAGCCCCGCTTGTTTGGCTGGTTGACAATATGTTGACCGAGAGTGCCAGCCCGTGTTCCGTTACAGGCCACCATGACTTCAGACACGCTGTGCTTGCAAGTGGATGGGATCAGGAGACACTGCTCTCGAAGCATCTCAAAAAGGGGACGGATTTTATAGAATCGGTCTGGACTGTCACGGCACCGCTGAGTATCGCTGAAATGAATGTACCGGCGTAACAGCTCGAACCTTTTCAGCGGCATGATGTCAGCTATCACGTCGAAGCGCGACTCGTGGTGCCAGTAGTCCTCCAAGGCTGGGAAGGTGAAAACACCCATGAAGAGCAGCATTGACAGGAAGTCTGCAATCTCTTCAGGGCTGGTCTTGATCGGATCCCCCGACTCCTGGGCAGAGTACCGGTTAGTATGGTGAGCAATATGTTCAATCATCTTGTCAGTGAAGTGTGTTTTTAAGTACTGGAAGGGTGTCTTTACTGCATCAGGGGGTTCAAAGCTTGAATCAGGAACCTGGCATGCCTCGATGTCTTCATACTTCCAGATTCTCTCAGTGCTTGTTTTGGGGTCAGAAGGTGAACTGGGGTCAGGGATGTCATCTGGCTCCAACAAGGGGGCTGTTTTTAGACTGTCTTTCTCTTTCTCTTTTCTCCTCTTCTTACGGGGTGGTTTAGAAGATGTACTTGTTGAGGACACCTCCGTTTCCTCATCATCCATGGATTCAAAAGAAGTGTCTCCAGTCTCTTCTGCGTGTGTGGGTTGATAGTCAGGATCCTCTGTTGGGTCATCTTCATCACTCAGATCAGCATCAGAGTCTTGGGGATTTACCGGTATCAGTGCCTTAAAAGTGCGTGGCCTTGCACCGTAAAAAGATTTACTCTCCATCTATCATTTGTAAACAGAAAGAAAAAAACAATTTGTTACCATGGACATGATAGTATTACCAGTAGTACAGTATGTACTACTGGTAGTCACATATTTATCATGTTTAAAGACAGTACTTCAACAGAAACATATCAGAAATGGTGCAATATCATACCAATATATTTTCCATCAAGTTTATAATGGAACAATATTAAATTAGCAACAGGAATACAATCATACTTATAAAATTATTTCAGCATATAATGAAATAACATTCAATTCATTCATTTAACAAAAATGAATAAGAAGAAGTTTTATTCCTTCATAGCAAATAGTACATTGAAAGTTAGACTAAATTTTAGTTTATTAGCTTTCACGCCCTTTACCATAAAGTGACAAACAACCCGTTTGGTAGAGCATGTTTTTACACCATTATTAGAAATTATTTTATCATAGTTACATTATCATGTTCGGTAACACCTCTGGGACGATATGTAAAAATAAATAAATAATCTTACCTTTGCAACCAAACAGAGCCCACGTGTTTTTTGTTTTTCACTTCCTGTATGATGGCTAGTACTTGGCAAGGCATGCTATTGGAAGACAAACTGACATCTAGTGGACGTTTTTTGCCATACAAACCTCAACCAAATGGTAGAGATGGCCCAATTAGGTTCAGTTTTGTTTTCAATGAAAAATAGTGACTTAAAATGTACTCTACCAAATGGTCGACCAGAACATTATTATGTCTCAAATGACAATTTCCAGAAGACTCCACGTCTGTGTCAATGGTTTATTTTGACCGAAAAAGGAGGTTGTTGTTGTGAGGGGTGTGTGAGGGGGGTGTGTGTGTGTGTGTGTGTGTGTGTGTGTGTGTGTGTGGGTGCACGCGTGCGTGTCTGTCTGTCTGTCTGTGCGTGTCCCCGTTTTGGGCATATCATAAAGGCAAACATTCTGCAAAAATAGGCAAACATTCGCAAAAATAGCAGATCTACAAGCTTACAGCATGTCGCGTTGTGACACCTTGTGAACTTGGAAATCAGCTGTTTTCGCTATTTGACATACACAAAGTGTCTTGCTCAGGGACACTTCAACACATAGACTGGGCGACGGTTTGCGTGTGCACGTGTGTGTGTGTGTGTGTGTGTGTGTGTGTGTGTGTGTGTGTGTGTGTGTGTGCGTGCGTGTGCAGCTCCTACCTCATAGCTGAACAGCAGTGGCTTAGTGTCAGACAGCTTCCTGCACTGATGGCAGGTCACTTTGGAGGGATCGCCCTCCGCCTGCTTCAGGGGGTGCCCGGCAGAGTACGGAGGCACCAGTGGAGGCACTGAGGTGTGGCTGGGATGGTGGCCGGGATAGGGGACGGGAGCCGAGAACTCCTGCGGAAGGGGAGGCACAGAGCTGGAGGGAGGACCTTGTCCTGGGGCGTCTCGCTGGGGAGGCTCCCTGGGGGCAGCCGTGGAGGTTCCATTGGCCACCTGGATCTCTGGCACATGCATCTTAACCTTTTTAAAGTTTTGCACATAAACAGAATCAAAGTTAACATTTTACCATCCCCTTATGTATTAATGAAACTATTATTTTGTGTCTGTTTTAACACACGCAGAGTAGATTGTTTTCATAGATTTATATTTTTATAGTGTCATCTTGTTGTGGTTTCACCAATGGTTTGAGTGCACTTTATAGTGCTGTATTGTTGTGGTTTATTGTTTTGTCTGAAGTTAAATGGCAGGAAAATTAATCTGTTTCTTAGGGTAATATCTTGTTTTGTTGTTATATGTTTGGGAAGACGGATGAAGATTTGCATTCTTTGCCAACTCCAACAAATTTACACTGCAACTCTCAACTCTACTGTGTGCAGTTTTGTTGCCGTGTTCGTAAATATGTTCTGTCCCTAAATAAAATTAAGAAATACAATTTAATAAAATTTCAGGTACTTCCAGTTTGATATGCACTAGGCAAAGGAATCCAATCTGATAACATTTTGATCTCTGGGACCATTTGTGTTCCATTTAACTGAGTCCACAAATGGAACACAATGGACCCATAATGGTCCATTTGTATACTCTCTGAGTTACAAAGCCATACGGGCCTGTCATGTCATGCCAGACATGTCAGGAGGTACTGTAACATGGTTCGTGGAAGAGGTTTTCTAAGTTGCACATCACAATCCAAACATTGTATTATTGTGTCCCTTAGATTCACTTTGTTCAGAAGCATTTCATAATCTTGTTGTAATGGCCACTGGTTATATATCTGATTTAGTCGTCCTGTCGGATGATGGGGTTTAAGACTATAACTCCATGATAAATACTACAAACAATACACATAAGAAATGATCGTTCCATCCACACATCATGCTAAGCCGGTAATTGGCCAGTTTTTATGACAAAAGCCGGAAAATATAATTCCCTCCGGATGTCCCAGCCGGTAAAAATACACAGCAATGTATTATTATCATTGCATATCAAACACATTTCAAATCCTGCTCCACAAGAGTGGTCTCTCTCTCTCTCTCTCTCTCTCCTCCGTGCACACACTAACAGATACTTTCACTGGAGTACTGTGTGAGACGTTCTGTGTGGAACTTTTATGAAAAATTAAATGCAAGCTGTGCAACGCCAAGTTGTCCTACCACAATTCAATACCAATGCACATGCATTCGAAGACAAAGCACCAAAGACTTCACATTTCGCATTTCTAGCATCACTGCGAGGTCACTTTGTGTGCGGGTGAAACCACAACGATAACCATAAACATGTACAAATAGTTATTTTGAAAAGCGTTACATTTGTGCCCAAGATAGGGACACCAGGTTGAATGTGGTTAAAAATGTGGACATATGGGCTGCATGATTGCCGATACTGATGTTGTCAAATTAGTCTAATATTGACCAATACCAATACCCGGAACACGGACACACAGTCAAATGAGCAGAAGGCGCGGATGGTGCCGTCCACCATTGCAAGATGATACTGAGGCACAGCAACGGTCTTACACAAGGAACAGGGAAACGAAGTACCTGAGGAGAGAAGAGCAGAGGGGATCAATACAAATATTTGACGGGTATGTGTGCTGGTGTGGTTATCTCTGTGCTGCATGCATTACCCATCTTAAGCAATTAAAGCCGGGAACGCATCTGTGTCATTTTAGATTTGTTTTGGCCTATTCAAAAATATCAGATATACAAGCTATGAGCTTGTAGATCTGCTATTTTTGATAAATCGTGAAAATGTGTGCAAATCTTTGAATATATATATAGATTTAACTCAAATCTTTGCTTCTGGGGGGGTCCCTGGAACAACAAATAATTTTGGGTGGTCCTTGACATGAAACAGTTTGAGAACCACTGATTATAGCAGTTAGGATTTAGAAGACATTAATTGTAGAATCCCCAGAAGCAAAGATTTGAGTTACAAATGTTCGCTTTAAGAAATATAATATTCAAGATTTGCACAAATTTTCATGATATTTAAAAAAGATTGTAGATCTACAAGCTCATAGCGCGGCACTCGGTGTCGCACTATGAGCTTGTAGATCTGCTATTTTTGAATAGCCAAAGTCTAAGATAATGGTCATAGCTAAAATCTAAAATGACAGAGATGCGTTTGGGTCAACGTCTATGTTCTGTTTTCCAGTGTGTAAAAGTTATGTTTTTACAGAAATAATACCACAATTCTGCAACATTTTTGGCTGGACTGAATAGGGAGAAAAAAGAAGAAAAGATTATATGGATATAGCCTACAGTAGTCAACAGATGCATATAATATACGAGCCCAATCCATCTGTGTGTGTGTGTGTGTGTGTGTGTGTGTGTGTGTGTGAGACATCCTACCACTGAGAACATGTCTGGGTGAACGGCTTTTTTCCACGCAGAGAGGAGTGCAATAGAGCTGAATCTTGCCCTTGTGGTCTCGTTCCATGGTAGTGGAGGAAACCTGAACCTGCTTCTGACAGTTTCCGCACTCCGTCATCTTGACGCAGGTCTGTAGAAGAGTAAGGAAACACATGGAGGGGCTAGAATGGGCAGCACACACCTGATCCACATATACAGGTAGTTATGTAAGCACTGTAATGTAGGAGGCTCACTGTTGATGTTATCAATCTATTCCAAACCATGGGAAACGGCTTGCTGGCTTACAAAAAGTGCATGATTTCGGTTGTGCAATTCCACCAGTATCTTCATATACAGATCCTTCTAAAAATATATATATAATCTTCCATAATATAATTGAAAAAGTTAAACTTTCATATATTCTAGATTCATTGCGCATAAAAAAAACTTTTTTAATCTTGACGATTATGTCATACAGCTCATGAAAATCAAAAATCCACATCTCAAAATATTCCAATAT
This sequence comes from Gymnoscopelus microlampas, assembly GCF_963454915.1. NCBI lineage: Eukaryota > Metazoa > Chordata > Actinopteri > Myctophiformes > Myctophidae > Gymnoscopelus > Gymnoscopelus microlampas. Next base: position 10,004,565 of record NC_139957.1, read on the forward strand.
TACATGACACCACTCTAAAAAATATATTAATTTATAATACAGAAATGTCGACCACCTGAAAAATGTATGCACTCAATACTTGGTCTGGACAACTTTTGAACAAATGATTTCATCAATGGGGCATGGCATGAAGGTGATCAGCCTGTGGCACTGTTGAGGTGTTATGGAAGCCTAGGTTTGCTTTGATAGCTTATTTGTATTGTTGAGTCTAGTGCCTCACAACTTCCTCTTGACAATACAACATAGATTCTCTGTGGGGTTCAGGTGTTCAGCTGCTATCAAAGCAAACCTGGGCTTCCAGAATATATCATTTGTTCAAAATTAGCACAGACCAAGTATTGAGTGCATATTGCATAAATTAACATACTTTTCAGATGGTCGACATTTCTGTATTATACATCATTTTTTTTGTGGTGTCATGTAATATTCTAATATTTTGAGATACGGAATTTTGATTTTCATGAGCTGTAGGCCATAATCATCTTGATTAAAACAAAAAAGGTATTATATTTCACTTTATGCGCAATGAATCTAGAATATATGAAAGTTTCACTTTTTGAATTATATTACGGAAGAAAATGAACTATTCCACGATATATATATATTTTTAGAAGGATCTGTATATCATCAATATCTTCCACCTTTGCATCAATCAAATGCCAGATTCACAATTAGCTTTTTTCTAAGTATTTTCTATTAATGTGGGGACTTTCCTCCAACACTATAATACTGCAAATGCAGATTACACACACATATAAACGCCACCTCCCACATGTATACAAACCTGCTTGTAGGTGCTGATGCATGTGGGACTGCAGAAGTTGAGCGGGGATTTATCAACGGCGAGGGTCTGACAGGAGGGTGCGTCGCTTTTGCAGAAGAGACCGCATCCCTCGCAGCAGTTCATGGCTAACTGCCGCGTCTTCCGCCACGTCTGGAAACAAGCGTCACTACAGAGTTTGTGGAGACGACCTAGGTGGGTGACCTCGTGCTCAATCTGGGAGATAGAGAGAGAGAGTGTGTAGTTAAGTTTCTAGCGTGTTTGTGGGCAGATTCCGTCATTGAAAGGACTGTTGTGTTACAGTGTGCAATGCATGGACATTTTGCCATTCCGTTTCAGCGTTTTCAAAGTACCCTTCAATACAAATGTAGTCATTACAATATTGCATTTGATACGGTTACCCCAGTGTTCTCTCAAATATCTTCCCATTACCATACAGTAGGCTTTCAAAGGAAGTTGGCATTTGTATATTCTTTGGGCCCAAATATGTAAATCAACTTTGACCGGCACTGGCCCATACAGACTGAGTGGACGTGCACCTAATGAGTTAAATTTTATTAAATTAATAAAACATTAATTCATAAAATCATTCTAATACGAATCTAAATCTAACTTGAGTTGAATCCCTTGACTAATCAGAAAAGACTAATCAGAAATGCACAAAACCAATGGCTAGTATCAATAGATATAGACAATAATGCCTCTACAAGCATTCACACACATGCAGTACATGAGATCAACTAGTTTTGTTGTCCTTTGAATGGGGGTTCAGTGATTCTTGGGCGTTAGGCCTACGATGTGTTGACAATGTGTGACGCAGGTCTACTGTTGGTTCATACCCTAGTCTGTGGTAAGGTGTCAGCTGTAGAAATGCAACTACCATCTACTAAGTAAATAAAAATTCTTCACAAGATCATACCGTTTTTGCAAAGTTTATTGTGTAAAAACAAAAGCAGAAAATGCAAACTTTTCAACCCATCCTAGGCCTTCCTCCATATCCACACCAAACAAGAGACCCATATACTGTAGACAGGTAAGCTTGACACAAGATACTTCTGTGTGTGTATTGTGTTGGCATTTGTCATTGCATGAGCAATGACACATCTTCACAGCTTTATTTATTTGATCAACACTTAAAATTAAAAACTTCAGCCCTATACTTTGCCATAGGATGGACATGTTCTGACCTTGTGGATTGGCCATTTTCACTTTCTTTTTTTAATATTGAAGATTTTGATGACATGCAAATTATGGCCAAAATAAGGATGACAGGTTGAAAGTAGCTATAGATTAATAACGAATCCTTAATAGATTAGCATTATTGTCAACAAAAGAGTATAATAGTCCCAATGGGATTCCCAGACAGTGGGGAGACTGGGAGAGAGTTGGGTCAGAACAGAGCATACCACACCTTTACTGGTACACAGCAACTCTTTAAGCCATAACAAATTGCCAATATCTGCTCAGTATAGGTTCCTTTGCGGCAGAATAAACTCCAGTTATAATTCCCTCAGCAGTGAATTATACGAAATCATCCGCAGCAACTGTGTTCTGTGGCCGTGATTTGTCCATGTATGACATGGTAATGAATCAGGTTTAAGTTATATAAGTAGCAAAGTCTATAATTTGCCACGTTTCTTCTTTGCTAATAAGACAGTACACAGTTTGCATCATATGAAACGGGTGCATTATGTCCATTATCTCAAAGGAATGTCAAAATGAAGCAAAAAAAAAAGCCATCTCCCCATTGTTTTTAAAACAAAGTTGCAAAAAATCATGTATGATTATATAAATCTCATGGAAGGTGACTGTACAGTGACAATAATGAGAATGTGTCAGTGTGATTGAGCACGTTAAAATTATTATATACGTATATAATTACATACGTATATAATTACAGTGTATGTTTCACATGAATACAGAAAACATTGACAATGACTTCACATGGAAATATATTTCATACTCCACATTCAAATGACTTCCAAGATGACCAGAGGTAGATATTCTGTCTGTGTATTACAAAATGACTGGGCAAGTTGCATGTCAAGTGATTTGCACATCAGTCTGATGATTTGCACATCAGTATGCTAAAACATGTATACCATGACACTTCTGCATGCTTAGTCCCAATTCCTTCTCTTTGAAAAAGCAACATTGCGTGTACCATTTGCTGTTGTTTCAGTTTTCTCTTAAAAGTAATACGCTCTAGTCTAATTACTTCTTCTCAGGATAGACTTTTCTTTGCGGATGCAGCTCTGGTTTCTGCTTTCATTTTGTCAGGTTGGACAAAAAGCAGCCGTTTTCTGCACTAACATGTTCAAGATAATGTAACCTCTACAGAGGCAGCTGCGTTTTCTACTCTCACTTTTTCTGGATAAATTCATCTCTTTACAGCAGCAGCTCTTTTGTTTTCCGCTCTCACCTTGTCAGGACAGAGTTTCCTTCTCTTCATAGATGAAACTCTGCTTTCTACTCTCACCTTCTCAGAATGAAGCAATCTTCTCTTTAAGGCTGCAGCTCTATTCAATGCTCTCACTTTGTCAGGATGGAGTAATCTTCTCTTTAAAGACGCAGCTCTACTTTCTGCCCTCGCTTTCTCTGGATGCAGCTTCCTTCTCTTTGCAGCAGCAACTTTGTTCTGCGCCCTTACCATATCTAGGTTTTTCTCCCTGAATCTTCTGCTTCTTTCCCGTGTACTGGCTGCTCTGTGGCAGCTTATTTCATTTTCAGTATACTGCTCTCTACAAGCTGAACTGTATGGAATGCCAAGATGGATCGCGATACTCTTAAATGTTCTCTTGCATCCCCTACATATTTGGCTTAGAATGTTTTCATTTAAGTCTGTGGTGCTACGTTTCATGCTTTCTTGTTTTTTCTCTATTCTAATGCTATGCTTACTTTTCTCAGAATGAAGCAATCTTCTCTTTAAGGCTGCAGCTCTATTCAATGCTCTCACTTTGTCAGGATGGAGTAATCTTCTCTTTAAAGACGCAGCTCTACTTTGTGCCCTCGCTTTCTCTGGGTGCAGCTTCCTTCTCTTTGCAGCAGCAACTTTGTTCTGCACCCTTACCGTATCTAGGTTTTTCTCCTTGAATCTTCTGCTTCTTTCCCGTGTACTGGCTGCTCTGTGGCAGCTTATTTCATTTTCAGTATACTGCTCTCTGCAAGCTGAACTGTATGTAAAGCCAAGATGGATCGTGATACTCTTAAATGTTCTCTTGCATCCCCTACATATTTGGCTTAGAATATTTTCATTTAAGTCTGTGGTTCTATGTTCCATCCTTTCCTGGTCTTGCTCTATTCTAATGCTATGCTTACTTTCCCTCTCCGATTCCTCCAACTCCCTGTGCAGAAAATTGGTGAAATGAATGGACATAGTGCGGATGCCTTTCCACCAATCCTCAAGGAGCTCAGAGGTCCTTTTCAAAGACTCATCAGAAGTACAAATGAAATTCTCATAATGGCTTGAGTTCCAGCCAAGAATGACAGGATTATGACTGAACAGCTCTGCTCCAAAGACCGTGGCAGGGATGACTAGGATTGGCGTGGGCTGGTGTCTGTTGTAGAATGATTTGTAAATGAGTATGTGCAGCCCAAACATGTGAGCTAGACCAGGCAGGACATAGTCTTCAGCATCTGATGCACAGCCACCGGAAGTTCTGAGTGGTTGCAAGAAATCGCTCCACTCGTTGTCAGATAGGCCGGACATGGCCTGGGCCCCTGTGCATTTTGCAAGCATGTCCACCAGCTTGATCCTCCAGTACGCAATTTTTCTGTCAGGGTCTCGCAATGGGTGAGTGGCAAACTCAGCCCTGAAGTTCAACTGATTCAAGACGCTTTCAAACTGACAGCTTCCCTGGCACAAACTGGCCACCCCAAGTCTGACTGGAGCCCCATTGGTAGCGGCCATGCCCAAAACAATCTTCTTCATTTCTTCGGTCACCCTCTTCAGGTTGCTCAATTTCTGTATCGCAGCGCGTGTTTCTCTTGCCATGTTATCCTGCAAATGAAAAACAAACAATATATTAAAAATAAGCGGCATGTTCAATAAATAAATGCCATAAAACTATTTCTACATATGAATTTCAAAATGATTTGACCTTGCAAGTTGTATGTATGCTTAGTTTTTTATATATCATTACTTTTTTTTAAAGGGTAATGTTTCTTTTTGTTCCCTTAATTATTATATAATAAGTAAGTAAGCCTTGCCAAGCCATGTGGTCGATAGGGCAGGAGCCTATCTCCTGTTTCTGTAGTGTGAGCCGGCTTGATGTACAAATACACCCCCTGGAAATGACACTAGTATGTCGCAGGGACTTACCCCCAATCCAACCCTTGATGCTGAGTGCCAAGCAGGAAGGCATTGGGTCCCATTTTTATAGTCTTTGGTGTGACCCGGCCGGGGATCGAGCCCCAAGTTAACCTCCCAATCTCAGGGCGGACACTCTAACCACAAGGCCACTGAGCTGGTTATGATTATATAGCCCTTATAATATATCCATGCACATACAAATGAATACTGCTGCCAGATAAATGTCTTTCATTTGAAATTCTGTTTTGAACATAGTGATATTACATTAACATATACTACAGTATTGATATTATCATCCATGTTTTCTATAACAATATACATGCATTGCTTTTTGGTTTTATATTGATTATTGGGACAGTTTCACGATCAACACAATTTTTAATTGTTACATAACAATCATCAGCCCTACATTAAACACATTAAAGTGTGAGTGACTGAAAATGTTGAATTGAATTGGTGATTGGTGAAATTCCGGCATTCCGGCACTAAAAAACATTAGTAATGACAGGACAACATCATGTGTAACATTACTTTTAATATGAAAGCAACAAATATATTGATTATTATAATTGCATGATGTATGCATACAAATAAAATATAAATGAATAGTTCAACGTTATACAATTTTACTTTACTTAAATTTTGATAGATTTCAGAATCATATATATGATATATATTTTCACATTCAATAATTTGGTTACGTTATGTACACTTATTCTGCTATCTTGGAGCATTTAGAAGTGCTGTATTATGCAACAGTAAAATCTTTTGAAATGCAAATAACCTAAAACAGACATCACTGAAACCTGCTGATCTACAGAGTAGCTTGTTTTGAACCGGCACGATTCAGATGCTCTTAAACCCCAGCATCCGTATTGTGGGTAAAATATTTGCAGAAAATAGCAGTTCTACAAGCTTTGCGATGCATTGTGAGCTTGTCGATAGGCTATTTTCAGCAAAGATATTTAACGTAGAGCGAAAACAGATATGTCACTAGTATAGAGCCCTGAGGAACTCCGGTCAACCAAGTATAGGGTTTAAGTGGTTAATCGGCAAGGGCTCCTCAACACATAGCTCAGTTCACTTCTCCCCCAATGCTCTTCTACATGCTTAGCAGCCTCCTTTTCATGACACAATTGTTAACCACTTAAACCCTTTACTTGGTTGACAGGAGTCCCTCATGGATCTAAACTAGTTACTGTTTTAGCTCTACACTAAATATCTTTGCTGAAAATGGCCTATCTACAAGCTCAAGCTTGTAGATCGGCTATTTTCTGCGAAGGGTTTCCACAGAATACGGATGTTGAGGTTTAAAATCCAGATGAAATGGCATTTTGAGACATTACTTCTGACAAAGCATACCATGGTTTGTTAGATTTTCAATGAAGCCACTGGATTCCATTCATTTCTGTACAGAATGAAAATGAACTGTTTTAATGCATTTTAAAGCACAGATTTATTTGTAAAGTTTTGCCAAAATAGCATTAATTTGTCTGACTTATTTAACATGCAATTATTTTTAGCCAAGTTAAGTTCAGTTAAAAGTTTTAATAACTTTGGAGGAAAGGTAAGAAGGCATCTAAAAAATAAAGTCATTAATGAGAAAATGGTCTGTTGATGTACAACATATGGCCAAAGCTATGAATAAACAATGACATATTGACATAGTTGAGCCTGATTTATACTGCGACTGGTGTCTTGCACCAAAAATAGCAGATTTACAAACTCACGTGTTGCATGGTGACGCATTGTGAACTTAGAGAGATAATCTATTTTGTGCATGACACTGGCCCTCAAGTAAGTATGAATAAGACATGACGGTGATAGGTGTGTATAAATATTTCCCATCTCTGCCGCCGGTAGTCACATCCAGTGTTGCCACAAAATTGCAGTTTTGTCGCAAAGCAACAGCCCATAATATACACCGACTTTAGTAACGTTAGAAACAAAACTAACGTTACTCACCTTTCGTTGTATGTCCCTTGAGCCATATGTCGTTGACACCGCATCTGTCTTGAGGTGAAGTTTGTTGGCAACGAGTATTTTGTGTCCGAGGAAAAATGTTTTCTATTCTTTTTTTTGTTGTTAAGAGATAATATGTACCTCGTGTGCACAGAAAAAAAATATGATATTGTGCTTTCTTTGGTTCTACAAGCAGCAACTATGTGCATTACACAAATAAATGGTATAAATGGAAACCTTCTGTGCAGTCTAAAAAAGCTCCCATATTATTTCCAATGTTTCTAAAGCCTTTTTCTGGGTAAATGTATTCCCTTTTCTTTTATTTTAAATAATGTTTTTAGAAACTGTCCCAACTTCTAAGCTCTTCCTAACAATTTCTGCTACCCTTCCTGAGCTATAGTTAAACACAGTGGTGCCTTCTTACCACCTCCTATATACATACAATACATGCTATCCTTTATGGCAGATGATAAAGCGCATATGACCAGTAATAGAAAGGCTTGTCTGCCTTTCCCTGCTGTAGTCTGGTTGGGCACATTTGATGAGAGATGCCATTCAGCGATTAGTGAAAGCCCATGTCTGGTGTCTGATTAACACAGTAGTAAAATACCCTGCACACCCTAAGACACGTGTGCATGCATGCACACGCACCGCACACAGACAGAAAGAACGACAGAGAGAGAGACAGAGAGAGAGAGGGACAGACATGCAGTTTGATGTTACAGCATCATGATCAGACAGTAAAAGTATTATCTCTTGGCAGAGATGTGTGCTCCACTGAGCGCACCTTTCTAGTTTTTGCCACAGAATTCTAAAATGATCCTTTCCCCACGTTATGCATAATGTTTACGGTGAAAAATACAATACATTTTCATAGATTCATTATGACAACTTCAGTCAGGATTTTCTCCCCAAGTTTTGTTTTTATTCCTCTTTAAGCATGAGAAAACAAAACAAACAAAAAATAACTTATTTTCTTTTTTACACATATTTTTCAAGTTGTTTTTTCACATGTCCACTCTGGTTGACAGTATGCATTTCACTTTCAACTGAAGAAATACGTATTCAACAATACATTAAATGATGAAACAATAAACATATTTGTAACGATGTTAATTAAACAAATTTCACATTTTAACTGTTCAATGCGATGCAAACACTTTAAACCGCACTCCTCCATCCTCCCTCCCTCAATCAACTCCTCTTCCCTTCCTTCCTCATTCAGCTCCTCCCTAACTCCTCCTATTTTTTCAATTCACATTTTCTATTGAAAAAAATACAGAAAACTATTGTCTTGGCATTGATCCAAAACACTCTTTCAGATGTAGAGCTCTGTCAGTTTTAGTGACTTGTTACCAAGTCTCTTGAGTGAAAATTGGCAAAGCATCCAGGGCACAAAGGCACAAGACATTGCATGCAGCTGTACTTGGTTTTGCGTTTGCACGCAGCATCATGGCATCTGTTTGCATGTTTTCCTGTGGTGAGCTTGGGCCAGTGGTTCCCAGGGCTTAACCTGATCTCGGGGGGTGCCCTGGCTCTGCGCTTCACAGGAGGTGGGGCGTCACTTAGTCGTCCACTGCGTGTCTGGATGGAACCTAGATTTATTAAGGCACGAGCCACAGATGCCTTGAAATGCAGAAGATCCTTATCTTCCAATCCGGACATTTTGTAGAGGTGCCAGGCATTCACAATGGCCACGTCCAAGAAGTGAAAGAACACTTGGATGTACCACCGGTTGGTTTTGCGTCTGTGGGGATACATTGTGAGACATTGAGCCATTAGCTCTACTCCTTCTATATGCGTATGGTATAGGTTCACAGAGAATGGCCTTTGGATGTTGATCATCTTTTTGACTCTCTTGCTAAATCTCTGGGCCACATCTGTTGGGGACTGGCCAACGCAGGAAGAGGCCACGTGGATCAATGAACTATCTAACCACCGTGTGACAGTGATGTTTTGAGGATTGCTGACGACAGAACAAGCTCCTCTTCCTTCTTTTTTGAGTTGCCTTTGACTCTTCAGTTTCACTTGTGCTCCCTGGAGCCTGTTGATTCTGCATGTGCCAGTGCCATAGATGCCCTGTTTTTGCAAAGCCTCAATGAGTGGAATGGTGCAAAGCACATCGTCAAAAAACACCTTGTGATTCTTTTGCTGTAGGTCGTCACAGAGGTACATGATTACGTCTCCAGCGATTCCCAATGGACTGACCTGACCATGCCCGGTCAAACCCTGATAAACTTCAAACATGTACATGTATCCAGAGGTCCCCGTTCTCACCCACACTTTCACACCCCAGGAATTAGACTTATTTTTTACGTGCTGCTTGAGAGACAGGCGGCCCGTGAAGGGAATGATCTGCTCACCGATCGACTGAAACTCTTCAGGATCGACGGCTGAAAGGAAGGTGTTCTGTAGTGCATCTAACACTGGTCTGACTTTCAAGAGCTTATCGAGATTTTCTGGCTCTTGTTTGGAATTATCGAGAAAGTGAAGGTACCTCAGAATGTTCTCAAATCTGTTTACTGACATGGCGTTTGCAACCAGATCAAGACGAAGCCCTTCCTCTGCCGACCAGTAAGTTCTTGATCTCGGGTATCTGAGATATGACATGACCATATTCATTCCTAGAAATGTCTTCATTTCTTCTCTCGTCACGGCCAGATTTTCTTTTCCTTTATGGAGGGCATACAGGTTTGTACTGTGCACTATTTCATCTATCAGATATTCCGGGAATAGATGCATAAAGAAATCAAGTGGTTCTGCTCCCTTAACATTCACTTTCCACTCTCCCAAAAATGGAGGCAGGTGTCCCTCAAACTTATTGTCTTTGTTTTTCCAGACATTACTGCTCGCCTCCAGTCCTTCAGCTTCGGCAGGTGGCGCATCCTCGGTTCCCTCCGCATCCATAGCATCCTCTGCATCCGCTGCAGTCTCTGTATCCTCAGCTCCACTGTTACTCCTGCTAACATTTGCTAATCCTTTTGCCAGCCATTCATCATCACTGCTAGCATTTGCTACTCCTCTTTCTGCCAGCCATTCATCATCATTGGTAGCATTTGCTAATCCTTTTTCTGGCAGCGATTCATCATCACTGCCACTAGCATAATCCTCTTTTGAGTCAGATGGTAGTTGCTCCACTATCCTGTAGGACTTTTTATCACACACGCCACTTGAGGTCTACAAAATATAAAGACACAGGGGAGGGGGACATTAAAGGTAGGGTAAGTGATTTTCTTTGGTTAAAATAAGTGTTAAATAGCTCTATATATTATGATAGTACTCATTGCCATAGAGTGTTTGTTCAGTAACAGGAGTCTCCATGTCTCTCCAGCTCTTTATTAAACTGAAAATGCATTTTCAGGTCGGGATTCCAATTTTATCCAATCATGATAGAGAACTCGGTCAGGATACAGATTAAACGAGTGAAATTGGAAGTGATGACACAAATAAATGAGCAGACAAAATTGGAACTGGAACACTATAAAAATTAAGCTGATACATTGGTAGTCCTTCCTGATTGGCTGAAATGTTGTCACCTGCCTGAAAATGTATTTTCTGCTTATTAAAGAGCTGGAGGAGACACAGGGAGACCCCTGTTACTGAACAAACACTCTATAGCAATGATTACTATCAGAAGAATATAGTGCTTTAACCTTTTAACAAAAAACTATTCATTTAACCAAAACAATATCACTTACACTACCTTTAAGTGAAATTTGATACTGACAGTTGCTTTTCAATATCACCGGCCCTCCATGATAAACACTGACTTTTTGGTGTGTGTGTCCCGAACACGGGCCAATTATGTTTGTATAAACACTCGGTTTTGATTTGAACTCCTAGACCCCACAGTACTTTACCCCTGCGCCACCGGAGCGCTGAAAAATTATTTGCAAAACACCAGTACCACATGAAAATGATGTTAATTCACGTGTTACTGTTTGTAATTTTTACGGCAATATTTTAACTGGCCTTAGCGGGCAGGTGGAACTTGTAGTCAACTGGCCTGGAGTGTTTCATTTCTGTGTCCGGGCCAAATGACTTCTACAAATGACTTTTAAATCCTAACAGTTTTCTGAAAAGCCTATGTTGCTATATATCGTTGCTGTCGGGCAGAAACCCCTTATCTCCATATTCTACCTTTTTGTGTTTTCAACTAACTTAACGCCCTACTTGATCATACTACAGCTACAGCGTCAAAAGTAGCAGATCCACAAGCTCGAAACGTGGCATGACGCGTTTCGAGCTTATGGATGTGCAACTTTAGCTATTTTTGAATTTGAATCCTGAAAAGTAACAGTTTTGGACATAATGTTTCCACCCGACAGACGATGTCTAGCTAAAATTTTAAATAACACGGATCCTTTCCCGGTTTTAATGGGATAATCACATAATGAAACAAAATCGGCTGAAAATAATGTTTTTGTTACAAAACCTGCAAGTTACATTCCAATAATATAAATCAATTGATTTGCAGATGACGGAAAACGAAGTCACAGACAATAGTATGAATTGTAGTTGAAATATAGCCAGTAATGCATTATGCCCAATTTAGTGAATGTAATTATAATTTCCTCAAAACATAAAATCAATACATGGGATATTTTAGCAATTATATTACCGTTACCCCCAGCATTTTTGGCCTTCTGCTGGCAATTCTGGGTTTGAGCCATTTGTTTTGCAGTAACATCAGCTGACCAGTGGCTGATGTGCAACTATACAATCAAAACCTATACAACAGCTTTTTAATAGCCGTCACTCAAATGAGGTTTTGTTTAACCCATTAAGACCTGAGGCCGATTCTAAAACATTTCTAAATCCTAACAGTTTTTCAAAAATAATGTAAAAAATATTTTTTCAAGATTTTTCAAAAATAGCAGATCTACAAGCTCATAGCGCAGCACTCGGTGCCACGCTATGAGCTTGTATATATGCTATTTTTGAATAGCCAAAGAAATCTAAAGTGACACAGATGCGTTCCATGTCTTAATGGGTTAAAATGCTTGTCTTTCCCCCTCCACAGTGTCACATAATAAATTAACAGCTCATCATAAAACTATGATGACAGTAATCATATTATAAATACCGTGGGAATATTTTGGCCATATACCATATATAGAGAACCCCATTCTGTGGTTTTGAATTCATTTTCAACGCACGCAAATGTTCACCACAAGTGCTTATAAGCTTGTGAATGACATTGAAGTGGAAATATGGAAACAGAAACAAATCTTTTGGGAGGCTAATCTTAGTGAAACTGTGCTGGTTGCACATTAGCAGGTGAAGGAGTGTTTTTATTCAGCACCTGAATGGTTTATGACTGGGATATCAGCAGGGATCTCATGACAAATTTGATAAATATGCGATATATACTGTATAATGTAGTATACACCTTGATACTACTCGGTTTGATGCCGAGTCACTCCTCAATTTTCATCTTGTACATGTATAATATCATCGATGTCAGGTGGAAACCTCATATGTTATTACCCATATATATGGAAAATATGGAGATACGAGATTTCTGCCCGACTGCAACGATATACATGACATACGTGATTGAAATGAATAATTGAAGATACAGGATACAATGGTGCCATCAACCTGATTTTTTTTAGGGCAAACTGACCCAATTATGGCATTTATTAAGAATTAGTTTGCCCAGAATCTCAATGTTTCTCTCACAAACCCCTCTATGTTTCTATATGTTTATCTCCATGTGTGTGTGTGTGTGTGTGTGTGTGTGTGTGTGTGTGTGTGTGTGTGTGTGTGTGTGTGTGTGTGTGTGTGTGTGTGTGTTCCCTACCTTGGTTGTGACTCGGCAGACACTACAGGCGGGTTTCTCTGGTTTCTCCACAGGTTTTTCAGCAGGTTTTTCTGCAACAGGTTTCCTCTTGCGGTTGAAGACAAACAGACAGAAGTGGCTACAGAAGTGCATGTAGTTGCTGGCATCTATTGGAGCCATGACCAGATCCTTGGCCTGAGTGATCTCCCTGCACATGACATGATAAAAACACAAAGTGCAAACACAGTCACAGCCACAGGATTTACAAATCTTATGCAAATGATTTAAGTTACAGGTAAAAATGTCGCACAAAGGACAACGTAAATAAATAATTTCTCAGCAAGATGACAGAAAGACAGATAAGCAGACAGCTACAGACAGACAGACGGACGGCCAGACAGACAGAGACATACTTGAGGCACTGGTAACAGGAGCGGGCTTTGCTAGTTGTCGGTAGGTGGCCAGTCAGACAGACGGTAGAACAGAAGAGCTGCGTGGACCCTTTTCTCTGGAATGCCGTCTGGCCCTTGAGCAGCACCTACACACATTCAAATAGCCCAGCATACAATATATCATTAGTGACATGTAGAACAGTGGCTCTCAAACATTTGGGATGCCAAGGACCCCCAAAATGATATATATTTAAGTCACCGATAAGAGAAGACTTGTATCATTATGTTTTTTTTTTATGTTTCCAAACTGGTCAAATATTTTCTAAATTTCTAAATAGCTCACAGATCACAATGCGTCGTGGCGTGTTGTGAGCTTGTAGATGGGCTATTTTCAAGTAGCCGAACAGATGGTTAAAGTGGTTAAACTGATTTTGATGCTATATTCAGTCATTTTGCTGGGGACCCTCAGGAACCCCCTCAAGGAGCTGGCTTTTCAAGCCAGCCACACACACACACACGCTTGCACGGCAGTGCGAGGGAGAGACAGAGACACGGCAGAGGACAGCGGTGTCAGATTTCACTTACACACACGAACACACGCACACACACAGAGACACAGACACACAAGACAGACACAGATGCACTCATATTCTTTAAATTGGTAGCCACCCTGTAAATGACATGTAAATGTCAGTCTTGTTTCTATTTTTATTTATACTGTTTTATTTTCGTGTCCTGCACACAACGTGCCCAACCTTCATGGGTTTATAAGACACCATTTTACGCTTACAGCATGATATTCACATAATACATTCACATAATTACGTCTCACATACATATTTCTGTGTTGTCACTGCTGTTGTAACCTACTGGCTCACCTGCCAGTGAGGAGCCCCTACCAGGAGGGCATAGAGCCTTCGTCCTACTCCTCCCGCTCAACATTCCCCCTGACAGGTGCCGCCCCAGCCTGTAGGAGTACTTGCAATGACAATTATCAACCTCCCCGCCTGGCTTCCCTCCCCGAACACAGGCCAATTGTGTTTGTGTAGATGCCCGACAAAGCCAGTTGCACCACGGTGGATTCAAAACCCACAACATCCGTGATGGTGGGCAGGGACTTTACCACTGCCCCGCCCAGGGGCGGCCTTAGTGATCTGGTTTCAAGAGCTAATATGAGGCCACTATACATATCTTTTTTTTTGGGGGGGGGGTCCGTTTCAATTGAAACGGCTGAAACATAGCAAAGGCCGCCCGAGCGCCTAAAAAAAAACGTCACTCTTAAATCTAAATATTGAATCAAATTGAGCGAAGTTTTAATTAGTTTAAATTACTACTTCCTATTTCTGTAATGGGAGCCACCCTGCTACACGTCTGCTCTCCTTCACATCGCCGCTGAAAGTCTGGGTTATTAATATCAGGACAAGCACAAAGACAGGGGTCATCATGCCAGCTGAGCCGCTCCTCATAGTAGGCTATGACAATCTGTGGCAACATATGGTTGGCCTCTTTGGCAAGCACAATTTCAGGCTCATTACAGTCCTTATACTTCATAAGGAACATTCGGTCTCCATTCAGTTGAGTGGCTCCTAAGATCTTCTCTGGTTTGAATCCTCTCTCAAGGCTACGTGCAACCTGGCCATTATAGTCTTTATTTTTTTGGGGCTTATTCACCCCCTCCTCTTCATCATCTGAGTAATTCCTCTTGGAACTACTGGTGCCTTCGGCGCGTTTTGGGGATTTAGTCACCCCACATCTTTTCTTATGGGGCTTGATCTCGGAAATAAGCTCGGGACAAAGATCCTTCTGTGGTTCCCAGGTGTTGTGTTCCTCAGAGGATCCTTTCCACTTCTCCACTTCAACAGAAAGTATTTCTCTTGGGGATTCAGTGCTAACTTTAGCGGCCCCTTGTCTGCTGTGAGTGCTACTTCCACTGCTTTTCTTATCGTTTGTCTCCATGAACTCGGAAATAAGCTCGGCACAGCGAGAAAGACTCGCCTGTGGTTCCCAGGTGTTGTCATTATCAGAGAATCCTTTCCACTTCAATAAGAACTCAACTTGGCCTTTCACCACCCTCTTGTCCACCACTTTCTCAACAACATACTCGTCTTCGGATTCAAGCTCGGGACAAAGATTCTTCTCTGGTTCCCGGGTGATATGTTTCTTAAAGAATCTGTTGGAGTTCGGGGGCTCACCTTTGCCTTTCATCGCCCTCCTGTCCAGCATTTTCTCACCAACATACTCTTCCTGCTTAGAGGATGAAGACTGGTCTGTACGAGACGTCTTTCCCATGGTGACGGTGGCTGCTCAGCACGCTGTGTATTACAGCTAATGGATGAGCCCTTCAGAAACCTTTGGTTTACAATGTCAACGCCAAAATGAACACACTACCTTTGGCTAGCTGTTTAAAGTTTTGACCTAAAAACACAGTGAACACTGCACATATACCGACTCTTTTAGAAGATTGCACTGGTTTGTATATACATAGCCACGTCATAGTGACGTCATGATGGGTTCAAGTACGGTGTTCGGTACGGTGTCTAATGTAAGACATGGGTAGGTGTGAGATCCTCTGCTTCTTTTTTACCCCCTTTTCTCCTCATCACTATGTCAATTAATTCCTCCCACTGACAGAGCCTTCGTCCTACTCCTCCCGCTCAACATTCTCCTCTGACAGGCGCCACCCCAGCCTGTTGGAGTAACCCTGTAGCAAGGTATATAAAAAAAAAACATGCAATTCCAGCTGGCAGATTTGTTCCACCATGGGAGCCAGACTTCAGCCTTGAGTTCGGTGGAATGCATTGGAGTTAATGAATGTATACAGCCTAGTGCCCTATAGTTGATTCTTTTGGGCTTGTTTTCCTAGACCTGGTTACTTATTTCTCTCACTAAATCTGGCAACACTGCCAGAAACTATACATGCCGCTGTTTAGATGCCTCAATAAAATCATACAGTGTGCTAAAAAAATCCAATGTAAAAAAAACTTGTGATATGTCTTCTTTTATATTCCTGAGCAGATTAACTGACAAACGACACAATTGTTCAGAAATAGTGTTTGTTCACAAGTTGGTCCAGCCGGCTGCCATAGGCTTCAATATATTTCACCAAACTTCCGGTTTCAGTTTTGGCTCCGAATGGCGTCTGCCCGGCCCATAGGCTGACTGTACCTTCTTCTGTCACAGCCTTGACATAGTGACTAATATCTCCCCGCTTGGCTTCCCTCCCCTGAACACGGGCTAATTGTGTTCAAATTGACACTCTGCAAAGCTAGATGCGCCGCGGTCAATTTGAACCCCCAGACTCTGCAGTGGTGGGCAGGCACTTTACCCCTGTGCCACGCGAGTGCCCGTCTGATCCTTTTGTTGATTCCTTTTGTTGAGGTTGTCTCCAGGTGTTAATATTGTATAGTATACGGGGGGCTGGCCACTCATCTTGAATGTCTTTGGTCCTTGACTCCTTGTCCTTCGAACTCCACTATCTTACCAGTGACGTTCCTGGAAGCCATTGATACTAAACCATTATACTACCTGATGTTGTCCATGAATTGCCTGGATTGGAGAGAGTCCCTGTCAAACTGAGATTGTAGTCTAGGAGGGGGGACCATGAATGGCTGGAGTTGGACCTTTCCATATTGGCAACAGTCACGGAAGGACTTCTTACCAACACGACCTTTTGATGTTTCCCAGGGGAATATGACAGCATGGCATGAATTGCAGACGCTATCCATAGTTGGTGTGTGTGACGGTCAACTATTTCTGTGGGTTGGTGTGGAGGTGTCCATGCTCTTCTGAAGTGTCTGTCCTTTTTTGTGGTCCTTTTACGCTTTACGCTCTTGCTTTTACAGCATCTTGCGTTTAGATGTTCTCCTGCACGAAGGAAACACTTGCGCTTGGCGTCTGGTCCGACGGCCCAGAGATAGTTTTCTTTTCCGTGGCATGGCTCTGTAAGAGATATTTATGAACCATGACGGCGACCTGGCCTAATTATAGCTCTGCACACACGTCATGCGAAGTCTGGCCTCTCTGGCCTCTCCTCTCCTCTCGGCTCCTCTCCTCCCTCTCCGCTTTGAGGCCCTAACCTCTAGTCGCATCCTCCCAACCTCGGTCATGTGATAAAGAGGTCAGACTTCCTGTATCTGGTTGCTATGGCAACCTGCCAGATCAGGCTGAGGTTCTGATAGGCAAATCAGAGAATCAATCAAACCGAGAGTCCGATCACTGATCAGTTTGCTTTAAAAAAATATATATTCAAAGATTTGCACACATTTTCAAGTTTTTTCAAAAAATACAAGCTCAGCTTGTAGAGCTTGTAGATCTGCTATTTTTGATTAGCCCAAAGTATAAAATAATGGTCATTGCTCGAATCTAAAATTATACAGATGCATTACCGGATTGAATGGGTTAAAACTTCTGCACATCCACCACCATCACTGCTTAGTGGTAAACTTAGCGCGGCACTCGGTGCAAGCGCTATGAGCTTGTATATCTGCTATTTTTGAATAGCCAAATAAATCTAAAGTGACACAGATGCGTTCCAGGTCTTATGGGTTAAATGAATGTAGTCGGACCCCCATTTTTGTTCCACCTCCTTCAGGCTCACGGGAAGTAGAAGTCAAATCAAAATGTTTGCTCGTATTGTTTACAGTTTTACACTTTCTACTTAAAAGTGGGTGAGGGGAGGGAAATTGAAGTCTGGAAACAGAAGGCTCCCATCGTTCTGAATATATAAAAGCTTATAAAACAGATCATTCCAGTCCTTGATTATGATTGGCTATGGTCAAAACCATTGTTAAATACTCTAATCACATGACCGCATTACATCAGTATAATTGCGCCAAATAAGTTGTTTCAAAATGTCAAACTTTGCTGTGAATTTTGATATTCTGGTGGGCTACGGAAAGGATAGGGATGGAAGATAGAAAAGAAGGGAGGCAAATTGAGAGATAAATTGAAGAGCTGGAAAAGTCAAGAAACTAAGTGGTCAGTTCTCGGTTTTCAGGCCTGGTATGCCAAGAAAGATCTGGCTATTGATTTTAAGACAATTACCATAATGGAGCTAAACCAGGCTCTCCATCAGTTTTACGCCAGATAAATGTTAATAACCTCACGCATGCTTCCCACTTTGTCTGTGTGTTTGTGCATCTACAGTATGTGTTGCTTGGCAACCATTCGCTGCAGAACTACATTGCTTGGAACCAGAATGAAAATTTGTTATCAATACATTCTATCATTTTATGTTGCTGTGGGTTTATTTGATGAAACCTTCCCAGGTATATCGTAGTAACTGTTTTATAAAACCAATGAACCACCCGCGGCTATGGCTTCCAGTTATTTTACACCAACTCCGCTTTGCATCACACTGTAGCTAACAGCGCCCTTATACTGTAGCTGTAAACCACGATATCCTGGGGCTTGTTGCTTTATTCTAACACTCTAGATGTGCCGGTTCAAGACTTTGTCACATGCACTTACAATACATGGATTACACATGGATACTTGGCATTGTTGTTAGGGCTGGGCGATATATACAAAATCAATTATCACAATATTTTTGACCTGCCTATGCCTAATGCCTATATAATAACTTAAGTGGGTAAAAGGCATAGAGCAGGCATTCTGGGGGTCCCGGGAACAAAGAATTTTGAGATGGGGATTCGGCCAAGTAAATATCATTTTGGGGGTCCTTCACATGAAAAAGTTTGAGAACCACTGATCAAGGGGCAATATGCCTATGGCACTGCATCTAGGACTGAAATAGCGTACGACATTACCTTTGAACAACCACTGCAGCTGACGCTGCTTGCAGTTGCGGGTGGTGGTGGTGGTTGTGGCTGTCGGGGGATTGGAGCCAGAGACCTGATTAAATTTGGGGCAACAATTGGGGGTCTGATAGGGATAGGTGGCAGTCCTGCAGCTTGAATAAAAGTTCCTCTGCCTGGGATGAAAAAGGTCGTGGCCTGGGTTACTGGGACTGGAGCTGGCACTGGAATAGGAGAGATTATTAAAAACATTAGATGAGACACAGATTATGTTTTTTTTTTTAAATCTTGATTACATTGACATTTATTTCTCTACCATTATCTTTTGTAAAACCCCTGTGAAATTATTTGTAGAATGTCCAGATATATTGTACCAAAGGCCTGACGTCACACCCCGCTATCCCTGGGTCACGGAAGTTTTAGATTGCGTAATTTAAAAAAATAAACAAATCAGCCAGGCAATTCTGTCAGGGTATAACGTCTCCATTTGGAGAACATTTTTTTCTTTGGATAAATCTATGGGATTTTCTATAGAAAAACATAACTCTGACCTAGGGGGATAGCGGCCTCTAGCTGCAGTGATGTCAGACTTCGGTTCTCTACAGGAATTACACATATAGTATACAAAATGTATGGATAAACATTTGCGGTGACACAGGTAGTCAAACTTGCCTTCTTTCATTCAGAGTATTCCTAAATTCAGAGCACGCTGTAGCCACACAGATACAGATTCATATCACATGAATTCCAGTCACATGCATTTTTTACTCCAAATTTTTACCATACTGTACCCCAAGCATCAAATTCACAACAGAAAAACCTTAAGAACTCACTTGTTGGAGCAACAAATGAATTTGCTCCCCCCACTGAGTAGACAGAACTGATCTTCAACGACTCCTCCTAGAAAGAGGACAGGCACAAATTGTTAGATTCAGATTGGGAGAAAAGCAATCATATAAAGACTCTACACGGAGGCAGAATTGTGGTTTGAGTTTTTATGAAAACCTATGTGATATTTTCAAAGAAAGGGTATTCATGCTAGCAAGTGGCCATCTGAGGAAGAGAAAGCAGGTGATCAGGAGCAATGGGGCCGTCAGATTAGCACTGAACCTACATGGCAATGTGTATTGCTTTCCCCATTCATGAGTTGAAAACCAATGCGAACGGCAAATTAAATCAATCGTTTTGATGGACAACATTCAAATGACCTATACCCCTTCAGTGGAATAAAAGAAAAAGAAAAGGTTTTTGAGACCGTCCCCTGATGATATCGTCTCTATCAGGGTTACTTTTCAGGATCCCCCCCACAAAAGATTGCAGATCTACAAGCTCAAAACATGTCACTTTGCGCCACGTTTCGAGCTTGTGGATCTACTACTTTTGAGCAACGCTTTAGTTTGACCAAGTAGGCCATTCATTTACGAAAAAAACATGGAGATAAGAGGTTTCTGCCCGACAGCAGCGATATGCTAGTTCAATGTGTGTAAGCCTGCAGCCTAATGCTCTTCTTACAGTTGTTTCTTGACAGCAGGCCAGCAGCGGAAAACAAAACACCCTTGAGGTGCGAGTAGTACCAGAGCGGGAGAAAAAGCAGACGCTCCGCTCACATGCTCTGGTTAGTCTCAAGTCTCCATGTACTGTGTGTGTGTGTGGGGCCTTCTCTGTACCTCTTGGTTGTCCAACTCCTCTTTGATCTGTTTGAGGGAGCCCTGGGGCAGCAGAGCTGCGTCATAGCCCTCATCAATGGGCTCGTCTTTAATGTTGACCGGGGAAGCGGGGGGATTACGCTCCTCTGCTGGAGCAGGCTCTGGCCTCTGAAATTAAACAATGAACATTAAATAAACTAAAATAAATACAGCTGCAAGCCCACATGGGCAGCTATGAACTCATGTATGAACTCATGTACCCGTCAATGGATCAAAGTCAACACTTATATGTGTTAACCCATTGATTCCGGGGACGCATCTATGTCATTTTAGATTTATTTGGGCTCATAGCTCATAGCACGGCACCGAGTGCCGTGCTATGAGCTTGTAGATCTGCTATTTTTGAAGAATCATGAACATTTGTGCAAATCTTTAAATATATATATTTTTTTAAAGCAAACATTCGTAACTCAAATCTTTTCGGTGCCACGCTATGAGCTTGTATATCTGCTATTTTTTTTAATAGCCCAAAGAAATCTAAAAAAAATTACAAATTCTTTCCCGGTCTAAATGGGTTAAGATACGCCTCTATTTTTGTATGTGTTGCGTGTGTGTCTATGGGACCCCCTCGAAAATGAGATGCTACATTTACAATAAATGAGCAACCTCATTTTACTCTGCGTAAGCATTGAGTTCTAGTCAACAAACAAGGTAAATAGTTACATATGTAGAGTGCAGAGAGAACAATGCAGTGCCTCGAAGAAGCAGGTAAACAATGAACCTAGCATCTGTCTAAACAACATGCTATGTAAGTCAGGTTCTTAACAGGTGTGGTAGAGAAAAAACTAATCTAAGCAACAAAACACGACAACAAGTAACCAAGATACTGCATATCTGCTTAGTAGATTAGCATCAAGAAGGGACACAAGGAGAATGAATTGCTAAGGGGTGAGGTGGAGTATGCAGTTTTAACTGCAATGACTCAGTAAAGGGGTAGTCCGTTCAATAAATTATGACAAATGTTTCAATTTCAAAACTTTCTCTAACTAAAACTGCCACTGGTAATCTTAGTATTCCATTGACTGTAAACATTGTAGCATATTTATCCCATATAGTCGTCTTGTGGATGTATCCATCTTTTGGTGGATTTCAGCTCATAGCATTTGACTATATTGACCACATATAAAAGTGTATCCAGAGTGAGCAGCTGGATTCTTGATCCCCACCTCCACCTGCTGGCTGTCCTCTGTCGCTGCGGATGGCTTCGGGAGAATCGGGACACCTCCATCTGATGAAGAGGAGAGAAGAAATTAATAGGGACCCAATTCAATTATTCATTTAAGTATTCGTCAGTATGTCTCTGATGGCTGCCATAGCTGTTAGACCACTTAACAGTGAGCCAAGTGTCTTTTGCAGCTTTCCAACTTTAGAAAGATTTACAGCATTCAAAAAAACATATGCAATCAGAGGGTTCCATTGGATCCTGTATGTAACATGTGTACCACATGTTACATGTGTGCAGACCAATTTGGCTGGCCTCATTAACCACATTAACCCGGGTGTTCCTGTTTTGGGCATTTTGTCATTACAGGCGTAATGGCTTAACATTTAAAAAAAAATAGATGTTTTGTTTTTCATTTAAAAAATAACAGCAAGGTAACTTACGGCAAGTCTCACAATAACAAATACACAGATTGATACTAGTCTGAGAACATGAAGGTATCATCTCTCTTTAATGCAGTTAGCCTTTGTGTTTTCAGTTTAAAAAAATGTTTTATAATTTGCTTTCTTAGCCGCATAACCTGAAATGGTACAAAGGCAAGTGGACCTGAAGGGGCCTTTTTTAGGGAACAAGTAATGGCATAACAAATTACTGCTGTTCTGCAGCAATGTAAGTCATTTAAGACTTGAAAGTTATTGCAAACAATACAGGTGTCCCACCTTTTGCTGATTACTTACTTACAAACCCTTTGTATAAAAGCAGTGCTGGAACAGACGGTGTTATTCCACCCTCTAAAGCACTATTTGGACAAACTTCTGCAGGAAGTTGTAATGGCACGGGATGACACAAGGCAAGACAGACAGACAGACCATTATAATAACCCTTAAAAGTATAGGTCGGGCTGGGCACTTATGCTCTAATGTAGACTGACAGCGCATTGCGGGTTCGAGTCCCGTTCCCGACGATCTTTGCGGCATGTCTCCCCCCATCTCTCACTCCCCGTTTCCTGTCCATCTCCACTATAGACTATAAATGAAGGCAGAAAATTGCCCAAAAATATAAAAAAAAATATCATAGGTCCTTCCTTTAGAGAAACTGCAAAGAAAGCCAACGTGTCAGTGAGTACAGTTTCCTACAACATCAAAAGGTGAAAACTCTTGACAGGAGGAGGACTGACAGACCCACGGCCGCAACAGAATCAGAAAACAAGTTTCTGTGAGAGTCAACAACTTGTGAGTTGGGAGGCAGACAACAGACTCAAGCACGGCTTAACACTTTGAGCAGTAGGTTTGACAGGTTCAGTGGCAGAAAGAAAGCAGTTTCCAATACCTTCAGGCTAACTACCTAAAAAGGAAATAAGACGGTAGACTTCAAAGACACGGAATGGCAAGCAGTCTCCAGACTTATACATACATACACATACAATCCATATGGTGTAAATTTGGCTTGAAATGCAGGCTAACCTTGGGAAGAGTGGGAAGTATTGGCAGAATCAGTGCCGTCTCCTTTCTCTTGGTCCTCCTCAGCTGGCACGGTGGCAAAGGGGTCATTTTCTGCTGGCGTTTCCCTGCCTTTCTCTGCATCCTCCAGGCCGTCCATTGGCAGCGCAAAATGCCAATCTTCATCCTCTTCATCCTCTTCTTCCTCTACCGCCCTAAGTGCGGGAGGTTTTCCCGCTGCTTCGTCACACCCCGGCTTTCCACTTCCTTCTCCCTCTCCTTCGGTTTCCATGGCAGTAGGGGAGTGTTGGTCAGAGGAAGGGGAGGCAAGTCGCTCGGTCTCCTCTTCGTCTTCATTCATCCTTTCCTCTCGTCCACTGGTGTTACTATCCTCCTCCACTCTTTGAGTGCATTCCCCCGGTCTGGAGCTGTCCTCTCCCTCTTTGTTGGGCTTGTCCTCCACGCCACTGCTCCTGGAGGAGGTGGCAGAGAACGGTCCCAGGCCCATCACCTCATCAAACAACCTGGACACGCGCTCCTCCTTCTCCTGCAGGGAGAAGGAAAATATGGTGTATTAATACCAAAATACCTTATCATACTTGGATAGTGACAGTAATGGACTAATTGTACCTCAATACTTTGTACTATGCTTGTAATAATGCCAAAACATTACATGTTTCTTAAACATGATGCCTGGCAAATGTATTAGAAGAACTCAGTACATTTTAGTTAGTTAAGAGGTTAAGTTTATATTCTAAATATATTTATTTTACTCTGTGTGCGCTTTCTTCCTGTCTGGAGCTGTCCTCATCCTCCTTGGTGGGTGTCTTCTCTGCACCACTGCTCCTGGAGGAGGTGGCGGAGCCCCTGGAGGTGTCAGCAAACGGTCCCAGGCCCATCACCTCATCAAATGCCTTGTGCATGCGCTCCGTTACCTACGGGACCGATTTACTGGATTAAAAGAAAACCTATACTAAATACAGAAAATAGAGGGGAGTTTATAGACATGGACTAATAGCCTTTGTACCTTAATGCTTTGTACTATGCTTGTAATAATGCCAAAACATTACATGCATTGGTAAACATTACACCAAAAGTATTAGAAGAACTGAGTGAATTTTGAAAGGCAAGTTATTTTAAATCTACTGTATTCATTTTACACTTTGTGTTCATACCCCCGGTCTGGAGCCGTCCTCTGCCTCTTTGTTGGGTGTGTCCTCCACGCCACTGCTCCTGGAGGAGGTGGCAGAGCCCCTGGAGGTGTCAGCAAACGGTCCCAGGCCCATCACCTCATCAAACGCCCTGGAGCTGTGCTGCTGGAGAAAAAAGGGCTTTTACTGCCATGGACTCGTTTTCCAGTCAATTGGTACTTGGTCCACAGTGCCATTGACGCATTTTTTCGTTATTCACTCAGAACCAGGAGATAACGCGATCCAAAGATTTGCTGATCCATTCACTTCCCTGTTAAAATATTAGGGAAATATTCCTCATCTCGGCTCCTGTGTTTTACTATGTATTTTTGGCAAAACATGCTATTTTCAACTTGCCGCAACTATGGAACGGATTACCGCGAGCGGATAAACTTTTTTCCCAAAATCTACAAGACCCCTGTGTGTGTAATGAGGGGATCACCGTGCGGACAGCGCTCACAGAAAATATTCCATGATTTTTCAAAGGTAGGTAAAAACACTAGTTTTCGCTGGCACTGGGGTGACACTATTACAATTTTAATCTGGCAGTTAAAGAGTTCATAACAAAATACCTTATCTTACTTAAATAGTAACAGAAAAATGTTTTACTCTCCAGGCACTTATATACACTTAGGCATGGCGGCGATGTTGACGCACAATCCAGTGGCCTATATGTATGTATATGTCTAAGACAGATATGATCACCAGCAGTTATGGTAAAATGCCCTCATTTTCCAAGCCTGGAAACGAGACGAATATGCCATTGCAAAAAATGCCCTCTGCAAATTTGTTTTGGCACCGCTGAGTTGTGATTGGATTTCACTCCCCCCGAAGTAGTGAGCGACCAATCGCCAAAGCATTTTTTTTAAATTCGCGCCATGGAAATGCAGGTTCCACACAGAGATTCCAGACTAATATCTACGCAGTGATATTAGTATGGCCATGCATCATTACCATGTAATTACCTAAAAAGAACTACATATATTGTTGTCTAGATATAGATTTCTTTTATATAAGTCAAGTTTAATTTGTTCATTATCTGCTACTCTTCCTTTAAACCATTAAGACCTGAGGCCAATTCTATAAATACCTTCTAAATCAGTACTTCTCAATCTTTTTAGTTCCAAGAACCCCAAATTGATAAATATTTGGCAGTGGACACCATCTCAAATATTTTGTGCCAGGGACCCCCAGAAGAGAAGATTTGTGTTTTTAAAAAAAATCTAAATTACTTGAAGCACTTTCAAGATTTAAAAAAAAATGTTGTATATCTGCTAATGTAAAAAATAGCAGATATACAAGCAGCACAACATGGTGCACTGTGAGCTTGTAGATCTGCTATTTTTGAATAGGCGACGCTAAAATAGAAAATGACACAGCTTTCCCTGTTTTAATGGGTTAAACACGATAAGAAAAGAAAGAAAGAAACCTGAAACAAAAGTAAGCTCACATTGTTACATGCTCCATTCACACATTACTATGGCCAGAGATCAGCACATTTGATTGATATGTTAAAGCTGCAAGCTACACTCAGTCTCTTTTATGTCCTACCCCGGATTCGAACCCGGGTCTCCTACTCGCAAGTGCTGAAATTTCTACCGCTGAGCTCATCGAGCCTCAGGCATTACCACTTGTCAACCAGTAGTGGTCAAACCAGACCACAGGATGTACATTTTAGTGTAGCTTAGTTAATTACATAGTGTAGCTTTCAGTTAGTTTAGATATTAAATATATTTATTTTAGACTTTGTGTTCATACCCCCTGTTTGGAGTCGTCCTCTCCTTCTTTGTCGGGTGTGTCCTCCCCACCACTGCTCCTGGAGGGAGAGCAGAACGGTCCCAGGCCCATCACCTCATCAAACACCCTGGACATGCGCTCCTGGTGCTGCAGGTTGGGAGAACAAAAATGTGACTTTTTCAGAGCAAAAAAAAATTTGAAATTATTCAAATCAAAATTTTCCAAACACCTTTTTCACATATTTTCTAAGTAAAATAGCAGATGTACAAGTTCGCAGCGCGGCACAAAGTGGCACGCTGTGAGCTTGTACATCTGCTATTTTTGAATAGCCAACGTGTAAATGGATAAAGTGGTTAAAATGATTATGATGCTATGTTAATAACTACTTTTGCTGGGGACCCCCTGGAATAAAAACTGAAACAAAGGTATGCTCACATTGTTACACGCTCCATTCACATTTCACACATCAAGTAGATTAGATCCTTAGACATTGTCTAAGGATAAAAATAATAACAAACTATTATTATGACCCCTGTCGAGGATGAATCCTACCGATTTGACCGAGTGACCCCATGACCTTTCCTCTACCAGCTGATCCAGAATTTCTACATGTCTTCCTCCCTTCATCCAAGGAAACTAAATGTAAGTAAAGGTCGCCGACGTCATTTTCTCTATCCAGCAATTCCAGCTGGCAGATTCGTCGCACTGGGTGGCAAAATGCATCCGGGACTTCAATGGAATACATTGGAGACAATGGGGGCCAGGTGGACCACTTTATACATAATCACTATTTCTGAATGACTGAGACCTTCGTAAAAAACTTTGTTTTCTGCTGTGTTACTTTTCGATGTGTGCACTGTATAATTTTATAGAGGTATTTAAAGTAGAGGTGCTGCGATCAAGGTTTTTGCGATCCGATCCGATTCCGATCAGGCAGCATCAAAACAGATCCAATTCCGATCCGATACGGCACATAATAGTCTCTGTAATACTGTCTATCTCATGTCTTTCAGGACGCGCTGCGCACTTCTGTGTTGCTTGCACGGACTATGTGTCAGCCCGTACAACACCGGTCCACACTCCGCGCTTTTTATCTTTACTTTTTATTACTGATCTTATGTTGAAACTAAATGTTAAAAAAGGATTGATCAAGTGATACTACTCAAACAGAGAACATAACCCCTCCAGAATCATAGTCAACAAAGTTTCACAGCGTGCTGGGTAGAACTGCTGGAGTGGAGTGCTTTGATCGGAGCGGTCATTTTCACTGCGATCCGATCTCCATTTTTTAACTGATATCGGGCCGATATCCGATCTGTTAATCAGATCGCGGCATCTCTAATTTAAAGAGCACATTAAGTAAGTTTATGAACGTGGCAAAGTATCGCAAGAATGTCCATCATTGCCAGTCTGACAACCAAATCTCGCGATACTACCGAGCCTGAAACGATACATGCCACTGTTTAGATGCCTCAATACCTACTGTGCACATCGTTAAACCAGTGGTCACAAAACAGCCCTGTTATGTGCCTTCTTTTATATTCCTGAACCGATTCTATGACAACGGTCGCAATGGTTCAGAAATAGTGTTTGTTCACAAGCTGTCCAGCCAGTTCTCATTGACTCCAATGTTATTTCACCGAACTTCCAGTGCAAGTTTGCCACTCATGAGCGTCATGGTGCTTACCTGGCGTCCAGCCTTTCCTTAAATTTAGTTTCCTTGCCTCCATCTAATTCAAAAGAATGGTGATGGCCTACCCCCTTACCCCCTGGACACGATCCACCCCACAACTCTTAACATTCACTTCCACTTCCTGGCTGAAGCTTCTAACCTCGTGTCCCCGCCAGCCTTTCCACATGGAGAAGCCTGGTTTTCATTCCAAACTGACCTGTGTGGTGCGGTTTAGGCCACGCCTACTCTAGAATTCGTCTGTCGGATCATATGTCCAAAACTGTTAATTTTCCGCAATGAAATTCAAAAATAGCTAAAGTAGCAGATCTACAAGCTCAAAATGCAGCACGAAGCTTATGGATCTGCTACTTTTTCCAAAATATGGAGATAAGGGGTTTCTGCCTGACAGCACCGTATTCTATAAAGTGGTTTCCGGTCGGTCCCCACATGATCCCTAATCAAGAAGTCTAGTCCTGCCAGTTGCACAATGAGTTTGAATAAAAGACGGATATACAAAACGATTACCAAATGAAACGATTTTACCAACTAAACAAAACATTTGCTGTGGAATGGCCACCCCTCCACCTCAGGCAGGAATGCAGATGCCCTCCATTTTCCACAATCAGAAAACTTACCCCAAAATCCATCTCACCCCCCTGGCACTCATTTCCGGCTTGTATCACTTCTTGTTACCAATTTGGATATACCGGTATGCTACACCAGTACAATTATGCAGATAGTTCAGATATGATGGTTACTTATACTTGTTCAAACATGCTATGTATGTAAAATAGATATAATACTGTTTGCTTGAGCGCCCAAACACTAAGCAGGGTATGTTATTAGATAGCATGTTGTTGTCGTTCCTACGTTCTGATTACTTTTTAATACTTAATTGATTTATTTGCACTGACTAGTTACTTGACCATTATCCCTGTTTGTTGAAATTAACAAATCTTTCCATTCTCTCATGTTTACATGCCATATGTAGCCAGGGGGACTTTTTGTAATTATTATTCTAGCATTACCCTCAGGTACAAATGTCAACTTTGCAGATAATATACTAACAATCTAATGGGTGGATTGCCATGTAATTTGCATTCCTGCACTCAACCCCAAACTTTGCACACAACATATAACCTAAGAAGCAGACCCTAATGATTTTGTTGACCCTTCAGTATCTTTGGTGCCTACGTCTGAATGCACCCATTACAAATGCTCTACATTAGTGCTACTAGCACTTAATGTACTTAAGTTCATTCACATGTGTGCTTGGCATATTTACCATGGCATCTATGATGTCGCAGCTAATATATACACACACACACACAATGCAGTAAACAAGATAGTTTCATTACATAAATTTGCTGTATATTGACTGTTTCATGCTGGCACCAAGCAGGTTAGACATGACAACAACATCTACTGTATCTGGGCTACTTCTGCTCCTTTGAGTTCACTCAACTGCAACCAAGCTAGGATGGTCCAATGTTTATGGGCAAATTAAATACAGCAGTATTAGCAGAGTACTAAGCTACCTTTGCTGGACAGTGGGCATAACTGAGTGAATATACACTTTCACCATTGACTGGATAGGCATTACTCTCCCCGCCCTCAAGACAAAACTCCTGAACACACTGGACCACAATGGAAAAAGGTCATCCTTTTAGCATCATTGTATAACTGTACCTCTGTAACTTTTGCAAACTGTTACAAATGTATTCAACCAATCAAAAACATGAGATAATCAGTCATCTAAAACTAAAAGTATGATCTACAGTGACATGGTTCTGTCACACCAGGCAGGTACATAAGACACCAAAAGCGTGATGGTGAACAGATCCATACATCTGCACCCCACCATCTCTGCACACAAAAGACGTTATTTTGGTGGGTGATTGGCACAGCGGACCTTGGAATGTGCCCACCAGCAATGCCAAGAAATCCAGGTAATTTCGTTCAAAGCTTGATCAGTCAGCTAACACAGGGGTCTTCAACAGGGGGTCCGGGAGCCCAGCCTAGGGGGTCCTCAGAGCTACTATATGGGGACCGGGGTCCGCCAAATCTTTGTGTGATAGATTTCTTTTTTTTCCTTACATTAACCACTTCAACCCCCTACCATCCCTTTTCTGATAACTTAAGCCAAAAATAGCCGATCTACAAGATCTTGTAGATCGGCTATTTTGGAAAATGTGTAGAGGGGAAAAAAGAGCAGACCAAGTAGAAAGAAAAGTTTAATCTATAACACAATTTTATACAATATAGAGGGGTCCCTGCTTCATCTCTCTCTCCGCTAGGGGGTCCTTGGCCTGAAAAACATTGAAGACCCCTGAGCTAACATGTCATGTCGTACTGTGTGGTCAGGGTGTTTACTGGTCAGCATTTGGGGTAAAAAAAAAACAGTCATTATTACCTCTGATCGCTTCTCCCGATGCCCCTCCGGATCCGCCATGTTTTAATGCTGCAAAAATGCCGCGCGCCCTGCACTCTCCGAGGAGGCTAAGCTAACGAGGCTAAGCACGACTGAATAACTACAAACCTACTCCTGCTACAAACCCCGAAGTCAGTTAGATCGAAGGGTGGTTCCCGAGTTGTTATGAATGCGAGGAGATGCATTTAGTTAGAAGAACACGTAAACACACAGATTAATCACACTGTGTTGCGCTCTTCTCATCTGGACTGGCAACACCAAACAAAACATTCACTTCCGGGATCAACTGTGTCCGTCCACATTGCTCCTCCTCTTCCGGGGTCAGCCCAACTAAAAGCCGAAAATAGCAGATTTTAATCTTTTCATAGAATATAACAAATTAAGTTAAAAACAACAACATGACCTAAAAGATTCCTTGAAGTCTACTCACCCCTGAAAACAAAGAAACACTAATGTTCCATCTATGATGGTTATCCCTCCTGCATCAGTACTCACCATTTTTTACTTAAGTAAAAGTATCAATACTGCAGCGGAGTAGAAGTAAAAGTACAGAAAATTGGAAATACTCCAGTAAAGTAAAAGTACCTCAAAATTGTACTTAAGTACAGTACTTGAATGTACTTAATAGTTAATTTACACCACCGAGTACCGCCGGGGCACCTCCAGGTGTGTTGATAAACCATGGTTACCGCAGCGCGACTTTCAAAAAACGCATCTCTCAGTTGCTTGCTGATGAACGCTGATTGGTTGCGCGAGTCAGTTGCTTGATGATAAACGGTGATTGGTTGCGCGAGTTGCGACTTTCAAAAAACACATCTCAATTGCTTGCTGATGAACGCTGATTGGTTGCGCGAGTCAGTTGCTTGCTGATGCACGCTGATTGGTTGCGCGCGAGTCGCGACTTTTGAAAAGTCGCGTGACGTAGGCTACACACCGTCCGAAATAAAAAAGCGCAACGCGCGCCGTTGAAGCTTCATTCTGAGATTCCTCACCGAGTTAAAGAGTCGATCCAACGGAGAGTTCACCTTCCTGCGATCATCAGCCAGACAACCGTTAACCAACGAACTACCATCAACTCCTACTGGAGCTACAACAACCAACCAGTCTAGAGAGCTGCAGATCCACATCATCCAGCCTTGTTTCTCAACCCAGAGAAGAGTCCATCATCTCAGAAAACAGCCACCATGGGTCAGTGTTCTGGGAGACAACGCAAACCCCGTCCTGCGGAGCCTGTCGTGGTGAAGACGTCCTCCTGTCGGTCCTTCAAGCAGCCGGTACAGCCCTGCATAGAGCCTGCCCAAACCAAGCAGTCCTCCACAGCATCAGCGCTCACGCTCAGCCAGGAGGCTGAGGTTGAAGCATCTTCAACGTCCAAGGATGCTCCGCCTCAGACGTCCTCCTCCACTCACCAGACAGCAGTAGACCGCCTGCACCACCACTCAGACGAGGGGTATGGCAGTATGGACAGAGCCGACGGCACCTCACGTAGGAGTCGGAGAGTGTCCTTTCCGCCTACCGCACAGGTACAGCAGGTCATAGTACAGGTACATTCAGCACCTATCCAGCAGAAGGACGTCCTCTCCCACGACAAAGGCACCACCAAGAACAGAGACTATGTACCCCATCTCCAAGTGTTCTCTGTGTCAAAGCGTCAGAACCAAATAGCCTACAGCACAGCTCTATCAAAGCCTCAGTACAGCACAGTGTGTTGATGCTATAAACTCTACTACTCCATCATGAGTCCAAGAGCAGCA
Source organism: Gymnoscopelus microlampas (assembly GCF_963454915.1). Classification (NCBI taxonomy): domain Eukaryota; kingdom Metazoa; phylum Chordata; class Actinopteri; order Myctophiformes; family Myctophidae; genus Gymnoscopelus; species Gymnoscopelus microlampas. The sequence continues at coordinate 10,036,644 of NC_139957.1, forward strand.
GCATTTCCCCTAGGCTAGGCCATCATCTAGGTCAGAGGACAGTACTTGTAAATACATGTAAATATTATATTATATTTCTTGACTTTGTTACAGCAATCATTTTGGTTATGGTTTGGTTGTGTTTTCAGTACAATTTTCAAGTTTTATTCAATGCAATGAATTTCTGTAAATAATGTCAATAAATCAAGAGTTCTAAATATAAAACTACTTTTTGCAGTGTTCTTTTTCTGTGTGTTGTTTTCTGCCATGCTGTTATTATTGGGTTATTTGTGGACATAATGGTATTTAATTTCAAATTTCCAGTTTGATAAATGATTTTAAAATGTGATTAACGCCACACATTGGACGTTGCTTTTAAGCATTGAGGATTTACAGTGTAATTGCGGTCATAGAGATAAAGAAAATGTTCTCAACTGGCCTAATATGCATATCAAACGGATAATTACATGAAACGAAAGGGGTTTAGAATCACTGAACTGTATGAACTGTCGCTGCTAACGTTTAACCTCAAGGCCAAGAGTCCCTATTATAGTTGTTATTATTGTCGTTATTAGTATTATTACATTTATTTTACTAGTTTGTATCCCTGTGGCTGTGAATGCTGCATTTGAAAGTAAGATTGAGATTACGGTAATCATAATGCGCACCAGTGACTCAAACGGGGTCAAACAACCAGGCCAGCAGCAACTCAACTGCTCCGCCGTACGACGGTGTCGCGCGCTCGGAATCAGCCGATCTACAAGCTCACATCCTGTTGCTCCAGCGACGCGCTGTGAGCTGGTAGATCGGGTATTTCTGGGCGAGCGACACCGTCGTACGGCGACCTATACAAATTCACAGGCGCCAGGAACAGTGTTGCCGTGTCCGCTTTTATAAGCGACTTTGGTCTTATGTGTCTGTGAAGTTGCTTGTAAATATCGGTAGTTGCGGCCCGCAACAAGCCCCACAAAAAACGCAACCCGCAACTTGCGGGTTGCGTTTTTTGTGGGGCTTGTTTCTAGTGTTGTTTACACCAGTGGTTCGCTGGTTCTCAAACATTTTCAAGTCAAGGACCCCCAAATTAAATTAATTTATGTATTTGTCTGCTGTCTGCAGACCCCCATCTGAAAATAGTTTATGCCAGGGAGTGGGATAGATTTGTGTTGTTAAAATGTTAAAAAAAATATTCCACATTTCTCTTTTCTCCAAGATTTATTTGAAATTAGCCGATGCATATCGGTTTATAAAGTGCTCATGTCATGTGGCCTAAGTTTCTTCTTTTGGGCTTGTTTTCCTAGACCCGTCTGCTTGTTTCTCTCACAAAACCTGGCAACACTAATCAGGAAGAAGAAAGAGCGACACACAGACAGCAGCAGCAACGAGGAGGTTGTTTGTTATTGTTGCTGATGTTGATACTGTTTGCGTTTTACCACCACCACCATCGCCTCTTTTCAGTGGGATCCTTTTATTTGTATTGATAAATCAAGGGCTATTAACAGCGTCTTCTTCCACAACGGATGCATGGCAATGATGACAGCGGCAGTGAGGGCGATGGCAGCAGCGGGGGGGCCGCCGGCGTCTTTGTCCCGGTTCAGGGGCGCCCTGGTGGGCGCCGCGCTGGGCGACTGCGTCGGCGGGGAGTTCGAGGGAGCGGAGGAGGTGCCCATGGAGAGCGTGCTGCAGCATCTGAGCAGCCTGGAGGACGACACCAAGGGAGATGGTGAGGATGGGGAGGGGAGGGGAGGGGAGAGGATGGGGAGGGGAGGGGAGGGGAGGGGAGAGAGAGGAGGGGATGGGTTCAGTGCAGAATGTGTGTTCACACAGTGAATGTGGGGGGGAGATCCCATATGGAAGGTGATGGATTCAGTGCAGAATGTGTGTTCACTTCACACAGAGGGAGATCCGATTGATATTGCTTGACATGATTGACTATGTGGAACAGAAATCATCTGACTGCGGCACTTAGGCTAGCAACACTAGGGCTTTAGGCTTTATGCTGTTCCCCTCCTACTCTTCTGCTGGGGCTTTTATTTTTTATTTTCATGTGAATTGGAGGATGAGGTATGAACTCCTAGCCTTGGATCAAGACTATCATAATGTATTTTATCGAGTCTGACGATACGAAAGCAAAAGTCAGACTCGATAAAATACATCTATGACTATGATAGTCTTGATCCCAGGCTAATGAACTCCCATGTTGCATTTAAGTGAGAACACTGCAGAATCTCCGATCACGCTGTTTCACCTGCGCGGACAACAGTTTCAGGCTACGTTAATACTGTCTCAAAAATATTGTTGTGCTAGTCTTCACATTCATATCTGTTCAGCTGAGCATCATCCAATGGTCCAACTCTTTGGTAGGCTGGGGGTTATTAAGATGAGACATTACAGTGTTTAACTCAGAGAGTGTGCAAATGGATAGATGAACACTGATGATTTTTACTGTGCACTGTGATGTAATGTGTCTCTCTTCCTGTGTCAGGTATTCTTGAGTACAGTGACGACACAGCCATGACACGTTGTGTGGTCCAGTCCCTGTTGGCCCGGGCTGGCTTTGATGAGCAAGATATGGCTCGCAGGTTATATACACTTGTACCCACCTACACTGACCACCGAGCAAACTTGTTTTGATGCTAGCAACTAACACTTGCAACTTTTATCATGGTTTATGTATAATGTTTCAGAGAAAAGTTTGTAGAAAACACACACACACACACACACACACACACACACAGTTGCACATTGACTGAAACTGACATCTCTTGCCCCCGTAGGTTTGCTAAGGAATACAGTCTTTCTCCTGGCCGAGGTTATGGTTCCGGAGTGGTCCAGGTGTTGAAGAAGCTGTCCTCTCCACAGCTTAGTGATGTATACCAGCCAGCCAGGGATCAGTTCAACGGCAGAGGCTCCTTTGGAAACGGGGGGGCTATGAGGGCGGCCCCCTTCGCACTGGCTTTCCCTGACATTGCCGATGTCAAGAGGGTGAGTGTTGAATCGTATCCAGTGGGCTATGATTGCTGAGCCTACGGTGTCCGGATAGCTCAGTTGGTAGAGCGCTCAGTTGGTAGAGCACTCGCCTGTCGACCACAAGATCATGGGTTAGATCCCGGGCACGACAACTCAGCGTATGAGTAGCACGGCTTGGGTACGACAAGTTGTGCGGTAAGTACTGGGAGCTGATGGTAGGTCTTGCACTCCACCTCAGCAATCCATCTCCCAGGGGTCTTGCACATTGTAAAACAGGCCAAGGTTGAATGCAAACCGTCTTATCCATATTGCCACATGAAGAGGGTCCAATTCTAGTGGCTTAGTGGGAGTAGTTTCAACTTAGAAGTAAGTTCTCTCTCACCCTTTCTCTCTCTCTTCCCTCTTCCAGTTTGCCTGTCAGGGAGCCATGCTAACCCACTCCTGTTCTTTGGGTTATAATGGAGCTGTACTGCAGGCGCTGGCCGTCCACCTCTCCCTGCAGGGGGCGCTAGATGTGCCCCAGAAATTCATCAGCCGGCTGATCAAAGAGATGGAAGAGATGGAGGATGATGAGTCCGCACGCAGTGACGCCAGAGTGTGAGTACTGATGCCTAACATGCATCTAAAGGCCCATTTATACTCAACGTCAAAGATGATGTTTCCGTCCGTACTTGTGCGTTCATTTCATCTGCCTTTCGGGTGGTTGTCTGAAAACATCGGTATAGACCCAATCACAATGTCTCTGTACCATTGGGTAGAACAGCTGCGGGCAGTGTAGTCGCTCAATGAGTGTAGTGGGGATTTTGTTTAACAGTGGGAACACTACTTTAATGACGCCCCATGCAAGCATGCATACCATGCAACATTGAATGTAAAATAAATGGTTTGAGAATATTCTGTGAATTTCTTTAGAATACTTAAAAGGAATATCTCCCAATATGATTACAAAAATACATATACCCGGTAGTATAATAATGCTGTAGCCTCCTTGTCTATAGTAAGTTACTACTGCCCGATATCAACCACTGGAACTTTCCCCAGTTCTTTGGAACTTCCCTGAAATTCAGGAATTGTTCTTCAAGAACCTACCTCCATTTTGGACCCTGGTGTTGGGAATATACATTTCATTTCATATTTAACTGTAGAGTCTTCCAGAGCATTGAAAGTGTAGTTGGTTTTGAATGCAAGATATTTATGATATACATTTATAGGCCAATGTTATACCAAGTGTAGTCAATACAGTCCAGTATGTACAACTAGCTACATGTGATGTCATAAATCTTCATACCCGGACAGCTGCTTTTTCAGCAGTTATGGAGAATGTTTTTCTTTGGAAGCACAAAAGTGCTATTAAGAGATTAACTATTTTCCGACTATTCATGATTTTCACATTCAATTTAATTACCAGGTATTCCCATGTGCACAATCCAGTGTAGTGGTTCTGTTTTGTGACACCATGCAGTGATTTGTCTACTTTTGAGGACACAGACATACATGGATGATGCAACATACAGTTTGGCCTTCAGTCTTGCTGTAAATATAATGTTCAAATCCTGATCATAAGCAGTGGTTCCCTTTGATGTCACAAGTAACGACCTTGTGTCTTCACAGACTGAAAGAAGCAGAAAAGCCATTCTGTGAGCGCCTACACAGAGTTAAAGACCTGATGGACAGGAGTAAGGTCAGCATAGAAGAGGTCATCTCTGAACTCGGTCAGTATTTGTCAGAAATCTCATATGTACAGTATATCTGATCTTCTCCCTGTCTTTCAATCCCTCCCTCTCTCTTCTTTTCCTCCTTCATTTGTTCCCCCCTGTCATCTTTTTCAGTCTACACCAAATCTCTTCGCCAAAAATCTACAATCTCACAACGTGTCACAACGCGTCACAACGTATAGATCGGCTATTTTTGGTGAACGTTTTCCCTCAGAATGGGGATGCTGGGGTTAAACGTCAAGTAGAAAGTTATTTTCACCTTACATAAATGTAAGGTGCTATAAAGTAACAATGTAATTCAGGGATGCCGTGGATGAAAAAGTTGTTAACAGGGGTGCCCTGAGCCAAACATGTTTGAGAATCACTGCTCTAGTGCCTCCATTACCCCATGGTCTTTCCCCTAGTGCCTCCATTACCCCATGGTCTTTCCCCTAGTGCCACCATTAGACCACATTTTTGGAAATCCAGTGGGCTGATTGGCATGACAATTGAACCTGTGCATGACTGTAGTTCCCTTTTCCAGAAGGGGTAATAAACATTTCCTGTTCCGAATCAGTTTCCCGTAGCTTCATTTGATTGGCTCAGCAGCAGATTTGAATGGGAAACGCATTATGAAGTGTGTTGTGAGTTTCCCATTCAAATCGGCTGCTGAGCCAATCAAATGAAGCTATGGGAAACTGACCCGGAACAGGAAATGTGTATGCCCCCTTCTGGAAAAGTGAACTACAGTTATGCACATATAGGGTGCATCCACTCATGAGATCTTATGTGTGGATGCACCCATTGTCTCTTGCTGAGCACATTCATGGCCGCTGGAGGATTAACCCTATTTATTGTTCGATTCTCGTCGCACTCACTGTATTTTCTGTCTCTTCTTCCAGGTAACGGTATCGCGGCGCTCCACTCTGTCCCCACTGCCATCTTCTGTGTGCTCCACTGTCTGCAGCCCCGAGATGGCCTTCCGGAGCGCTACGGAGGCCTAGAGAGGACAATGGCTTACAGCCTGGCCCTTGGCGGGGACACAGACACCATAGCGTGCATGGCTGGGGCCATTGCTGGGGCCCACTATGGCATTGAGACCATTCCACTGACGTGGATCAAGTGCTGCGAGGGAACTGGAGATGCCCATGTGACTGCAGAGCGCCTTCACATGCTGTACCGACAGTCACCACAGGGGGAAGTTAGTGGGACAGGGAAGCAGGGCTGTGGTGACGGATCAGACAACCAGTCAGACACTATGAGTTGCACAGAGAAGAAGAGAGATTCGGAGTGATCTTTTGAACTGGACTTGTACGGAGGGACACAGACAGAAAGACAAGATGCACTACACACACACACACACACACACACACACACACACACACACACACACACACACACACACACACACACACACACACACACACACACACACACATACATTAAAGAGACACTTAAAGCCACATTGGTGTTTCAGGTTTTGTTTTAGCCTCTTCTGTTTTATGAAGCACTTTAGCAGATTGACATTTGGGGGGAAACTTACAATATCATCACCAGCTTAAAATCTGATCGTTAGCATTCCTATAAGTACTATAAGCCAACCCACAGGAACCAACTGTTGAACTGATAAGGGTACTAACAGTGCTAGCTAACAAACAATTTTTCATGCAACTGAACATCTGAGTAAAAATAAAAAAAGAGAGAAACTAGAAAGTAAATATAATACCCTACAATTCAAAATGTGTTGATGATTTGACTGGCTTATTGGTTAACCTGATTGCTGAATTTCACTACAGACAGATCAAAAAACCTTGTGTGCATACATGCATGTGCATTACACACACACACACACACACACACACACACACACACACACACACACACACACACACACACACACACACACACACACACACACACACACACACACACACACACACACACACACACACACACACACACGTACGGAGACAAATGCAAACGCGTCATCTGTGGTCTTCCCTGTTTTGTGTCGAACAATCGTTTTGTTGTGACGGTTGCACTATACATTGATCATGACATGTTTTATCCTTTTTGATGGAGAAATAATTATTTAATAAACCTTTTGAAGTTGACATGTGTAAGGAAATATTTAATTTTAGCCAACATTCTGAAAATGTGGTTGGATATGGTTTTGGTATCTGGTCCCCCATTTAAAAGAGGACAGAAATGTAAAATGTATTTGTTAAATAACTGAATACTGTGAGAAAATGGGAGAGAGGGATCAACTAACTTTTAACAATGCGTTCACCTGTAAGTTTTCAGGGAAGTTAAAATGCATGATAGGGCCTTTGTTGCTATATAAACTGGGACACATTTTCTATCCTTTAAGAGTATTTAACACAAACAGCACAATGTTAGCCTATCAAAAGATAAACATACGGTATATTGACATATCTAAGTACCTACGTAAGTGTGGGAACTGTGCACAGTTCATTTATACGCAAGGTTTTCTCTGGGACTCTGGAAGAAAAGTAACACATGGGGCAGCATTTGTACTCAATCCATACCATAGTGAGTTTGTCCATCCAAGCAGAATCTTGCAGATCCTCAGGCATGGCCTAACATTCTTGAGTTCTCCACCCACAGACATCACATCAGGATCTGAAGGGATGCATACATAATATGATTTAGTAAGAATAATGTACAATACTAATGCGTCCATCTGATCAAAACTGGTTAACCGAGCTTGTCGATCTGCTATTTTTGCTATTTTTTTATTTGAATCCTGAAAAGTAACAGTTTTGGACATGGTTTCCACCCGACAGAGACGATATTCACCTGTACAGCTTTGTACAAAGTTGATTTGACTGCAAACTTAACACAATGTTTCCCCTTTGATTTTGGTTTACAAACCACAATCTCATGTGTCATCCACGGAGACAGCGTACATTTGAATGTATGTATGTATTTAAAAAGAGAAAAAAATTATCTTTTCACTTTAAAACAGAAATCCGAAACCTAATTTTGAAGTCTGACCTATGACCTATATGCCTATGCCTGTGCATGAGAAATGGCAAACTCTTGTAAGCCTGCATGGTGCTACAGTCTATTGGATTCTTTGGAAAAGCAGCCCCACCAAGTGGTTACACAATGGTCCTGCTGCTGACTAAGGTTGGTGATTGGAAAAATCTGCCAGAAAAGTGGAAAGTCCTAGGGTTCCCAAAAAGGCAAAAGGTCCAAAGTAAAAAAAAAGATCTGGAGGGAGATGACTACACTGTACACCGCAAACAACTTTCAATACCTTCAAATACACATTGATACAACATAATGACAGATAACATAGTTGCAAATTCCTCAATAAAACCAGAACTGAGGTTAGGGGGTCTATAGATTCAAATGCATAGAACTGGCAATTTATTCTTTGGAATAAAGCTCAGATTCTCAAAAGAGGAGAAGCACAAATAATGTTTGTGTATTAGAGCAAGGCTACCTCCTCGGCCTGTCAACCTTGGTTGATGGAAAAATTGATACTCAGGGGGAGAGGACTCTAGGAGAGGGCATATTCAACTGGATTTCAATATTGTAATATTTCAATGTAAAATTCTGGCAGATAGGAGGACTTATTGACAAGGGATCTTACATTGAGTAGACATAATTTTACTGATTCAGCAGAAGGGACTATATGGAGAGGTATTAATAGCAATATGATTGTTTCTGTGTGGATGGTGAGTAGGTTTAGGTCTAGCACACTGCGTTTAGGTGTAGCACACTGATCCTAACAGGAATGAATTGAGAGGGAAACATAATCTTCAGCACCAGCCGGAGTTGCCTTATCATAGAACCAGAGCCAGACTCCTGGGTATGGTCCTGCTGGGAAAAGTGTAAATTTAAACTGACAGCGGAGAACCAGAGGATGAAATTCTCTCTGGAGTACAAGCAGCAGAAGTTGACAGTGGAGAACCAGCTGTTGAAAGGTTCCATGTCCAGTCTACAGAATGAGAGAGATGACCTGGTCATGCAGCTCAAACTTTTTTCAAAACATTCACAAAATGTTAAGACAAAAAATCATTTAAAAAATAAATAGTGTAAGGGGGGTACAGCACCATGCCATAAGGCCAAGTAAAACAAAGAAGTGTAGTATCCAAAGGTTGTAATCCATATTTTTTATCAATGTGTTCCAATCACAGTAACAGATTGAGGAACTCGCTGCTACTCGGCCAGTGCAAGGCCATGTCGGCAGCACCCTCAAATGGATTCTCCTCCTGGCCCTAGCTGTAGCAATCATCTTTTGCCACTAGGCTCTGCTAAAGGCCCAAAGACATGACCAACCTGGTGGTCAATGCAGCTGAAACAGACTTACGAGAAGAAGGCTGCCATGATACGAGCAGCCTAAGATGACAGTGGAAATCCAGCTGTTGATAAATTCTCTGGAACGCCATGGACATCTATATGTCCAGTCTACTGAATGAGCTGAGAACAGAGCGACCTCAGATTATGGGAAATCACCAGAGGATCTTTCACAGCATCCAAAGACAGAAGGGGATAAACCATAATTATTTTTGTTGCAGTTGAAGTGCTAGGTTTAAATGTGTTTTTGGTGTTGTTGAGTACTTCAAATTGCATCGCTCACAGAAACCCTAGCCAATCCCAATCAATCTCATGAGATTGAGATTAATCAAGGAAGGAATAAATTACTACTTTGTAAGGGACAAAAGTTTATTGTAACCCTACAAAATGACACAGGGCAAGAAAAAAGATACAAAACAAAAATAAAATTATAGAAATGAATAAGGAAAAGAATGTTTCTCATTCTTATACAAGTCTGAAATCTATCCAACATACACGGACCACAGTATAATTATTCATATTCATATTCTTAATATAACATTTTATTGTAATGCTGTGTATACATACAAAATATAGCAAACTAAATAAGGCAAATAAATAGAGGTACAATTTACAGGAAAATTTAACATTCCTCAACTTTTTTTGTAATTTTCTAAATCTTATTTCAAACATCAAGAATGGTGTACAAATGTTTTTCTTTTGTTTTTTAACTATACATCTTTCGGTGGAGGATTTATTCATTTTTTTACCATAAAAATACTGACTCCTCACAATTATACAACCTTTAAAATCAGGTGCACCTTTTCTCAGGCAGTAAAAATCTTTTGTGTAACAGGTGTTTTCGATATTGCAAGCATTTTTTTATATTAAACGATAACAGACCACAATTTGTGCACCCTTCTTTAGGCATGCGGGTTGATGCCAAGTGCAGTGACTTTAACAGAAACGTGGTTGTGTCGGCAAACATTCTCCTTTTCTTACACAGAAGCAAGTGACAGATGGAACACGAGTGGTCTTATGCGTACTGTACTTTATACTCTGTCGTATGACAGTGTCACGCACCAAAAAATAGCAGATTTTGGAGCTGCTGTTTTCGGCATATGACACCAACACAACAGCAGTGAGTTGTAAATCAGGCTTTACAACTCACTGCACTCTCATAGCATCAGAGCACGCTTTCATCACTTAATTACAGGCGGTGTGTGTGTGTGAGATATATATATATATATATATATATATATATATATATATATATATATATATATATATATATATATATATATATATATATATATATATGTATGTATATATACACATACTAAACTATATACTATATTATTTTTGTTAAATTAAATGTTTAATAGGTGGTCTCGCCTAGTCTCCAGCTCTTTAGTGAGAAGAAAATAAGTTTTCAGGTTGGGATACCAATTGTATCCAATCAGGAGAGAACTCATACAGGATAAACAAGTGAAACTGGAAGTGATTAAGAAAAAAGATTGCACAATTTGAACTGGGAGAACTATAAAAATTGAATCTGACAAATGATCTTTGTGGTGCTCTCTCGTGATTGGAGAAAATTGGTATCCTGATCTGACGTCCTGGAAAGATGGGGAGACCCCTGTTACTGAACACAAACTTTAACAAAAACATCTACACCCCTTTTAAGTCTTTTCCCCATAGTTCTAGTCCAGTGTTTTTTTAAAGTGGTTTCCAATGGAGGGGGAGTTTCAAATGGACCCTTACAGGTCTGCAACTCTGAGCGTATTCAAATGTAACCAAATGGACCCGTTACTGGTCCATTTGGTTACATGTGAATACGCTCAGAGTTAAAGGGGGGTCCTTGAATTTAAAACCACTGAAGAACTACTGTATCTAGTCCACTCTGTTACCTACTGTACCCAACCTCACTTGCAACCTTTTCTTTCTGTCTCCATCTCATTGCGGTCTATCTCCACCATTCAATTCTCCTCTAAAGCTGCACGCTTCTCATCTCGGGGGTAACTGAGCCCACACCATGGCATTGGGAATGGAAATGTCCCACATTAAAAGTGCATTGAACAGGCTACAATTTTTCATTCCTCTTGGTTTTCTATCATCGCACCCCAATCAGCCAGTCAATGGCCAAATAATCATATCCAAACAATGTGACAATACAAACATGTAATAATACTGACAAAAAATTAGCAATACCGCTTTGTAAATAGACTATACATACACTATGGATTAAAGCTCTGGATTAAAAAAAACAAATAATAATGTTTTGAGAGACTGTCAAAGTCTGTTACTGAACTTCTCGTAGTAGCTCTATAGCCAAAGAAAACGGAGAATGGAAAATAGAACAGCTCAAATGTACATGAGGATGCTGAGTGAGGAAAGACAAATCATATTGTTTTCCCTCCTCGCTTGGGACCTAATTGATTTTTCCAGTTGGGCTGGGGGCTGGGGGGTGGGGGGGGGGGCAGCATTCCAGAGGATCGGACAGTCTCAGTCCCTGTCTATTTGGTATAAAAAATTAACATCTGAAAATGTGGGGCATGCACAAATGCCAAGAACCTTTCTGCGCTGCGCGTCTTGTGTGTGCTCTAACCAGTGGTGCTCAAAGTGGGGGTCTGGGGCTCCGCAGGGGTCCTTGCAAAAATGTGTTCATATACTGTAGTATCACAATCAGTGTAACCACTTTAACCCTATTTTATACTCTGGCTTCTCAAACATAGACTATGGGGGGTACATTAGCCCAAAATAGCCTATCTACAAGCTTGTATATCAGCTATTTTTGGTGAAGAGATATGGTGAGTGAAAAAGAGCGTACCAAGTACAGTTGCATCGCAAGTCCGTTTTAGAAAGTATAGAAGGTTTATGTGGTTAATGTGTAGATGTGGAGAAAGCCACCAGCACTGGTAAAGTGAACAACTAACAACAGGAATGGTACATGCGTGGAAACGGGGCAACAGGCACTTAAAAGTGTAAAGAAAAACGCAAAGGGGCGAGCGCAAAATGGGCGAAGTGGAGGGAAACAAAGACGCCAAATTGTGATCACAAGCCTAAAGATCTTCATTACATACTGGATATGAATGGATACTGCACATCTTTAATTTTCTGTTCATGTACTTGTTACCCCCCTGTGTGTGTCTGTTTAGAATATAATGCTGCATTTCAAGTGCTATGGCAAAATATCCATTTCTTGAGACCTATTTCTCTACCTTTAAGTTTTATCGCGGAAATGGATGGAGAAAATAATGGCAACTTCCACATAGGTGCTCAGGGTACACTGTAATTGTTAATGTTTGTTTTTTTTGCCAGCGGCTATTGATTCATCTGCATGCTTGTAAAGCCCAACTGTTCTACTGTCCTGCTGTAAATTAAACATATCTACTGGATATGACACTTCGTGAAACCATCCACAGAACAATACATTCATTAGGACACCGTTTCTCAACATAGGGTCCGGGGGCTACCAGGATTCCAAAGGTGTCTTACAAGGTCTGTAACTCTAAAGAGTCATTTGTACACTCTCGGAGTTACAGACCAGTGAGCGTCCATTTCCAATTTACCCTGAGCTATTCTATTTTGATGGAACTTCGGAAAAGCCATAGTTCATCGTTCAGTTGTTTCTTGTAATAGGCTCTGTGCATTAACTGTAGTCCCAGCCCCAGGTCTCTAGAAATTCATAGAGCTTCATAGTGTTTCCAGTTCAAATCTGCTGCTGAACCAATCACAAAGCTATGGGGAAATGAACCGGCACAGGAAAAAGATATGCCACCTTCTGGAAAACCTAGGACTACAGTAATTGAGTCTCTTTTGTCCAAGCTACAGTGTATGTACACTGTAGCCACTGTAGGCCGTATAATGCTACAAATTGAGGCCAGCGATACTAAATCTAACATACTAGCTCTCTGCGTTCCCCAGTTTGTTTCAGTATGCCTTTCCCTAACACTCTTTCTTCATTGGAACGTTGTCCCTCTCTGTCCTTGTGTATTGGGTGTGCGTTTCTGGGTTTGAACAGATTCAGAAGTTCAAGCGTTGTCCCACACGGGGTAAAGACTCTGAAAAGTAATGGCCTTTCCCATCTTTCCGACCACTCCAATTGGGTGGGGGACTTGTAGCACTTTTGCATTTTCTAGTGATGCCATTCCGTCTGCACCATATACATACTTTGCCGTAAAACGGTGGCCCACACCGGAAACGTTTGTTTTCGGCACAGGGACACTGTTTTACGACAAAGTATAAATAGGGCATGTCCATCAGAGGACATGAACACCGTCCCCAAGGCAGTATCCAAGGACCTTCAAGTCAGCCCACATGCATCGCAGCCGTTGTCTTTTCTACCGCTAAGAATTAAGAAATATAAAACACCATAGTACTTGCTAATAATTAAAAAAAAGGTTAACAAAAACAAACCGGTGTGGGCTGCGGTACATGGGCCTGTGTCCTGTTAGTCCTTTCAAGAGTTATCTTGGTACAGCTTTATTGACAGGAACAGCATCAGCCCCATATAAAAAAAAACATTATACAGTATATCGTCTCTGTCGGGTGGAAACCCCATATGTCCAAAATTGAAAACATGTCGCTTCGCACCTCGTTTTTGCCGATCTGCTACTTTTGATACTTGTGTGACGCTGTAGTATGATCAAGTAGGGCATTCATTTACGAAAAAACACAAAAAGTTTGAATATGGAGATATGGAGATTTCTGCACGACAGCAACGATATCAACTATTTGGCCACATGGAGGTATGGTGGAGAGTGGCGGGGTGAAAGACAGTGAACATCCATTCTCTTCCCTAAATCCATCTGCATCCAAGCCTCTCCAAGGTATTGTACCCCCGTATTGTGCTGTACCCTACACGAGCATGCAGGATAGATGCCAGGGTCTGGTATTACAATCTCAACAGAACGGAAAAGACAAGAAATGCACATGTTGCTGCATGAGCATAAATCTGGGTGCTGAGCTTTCACTCGAACCGTTATCTTTTGCGCGAGATCGGCCAGTGGTTCCCAAGAAAGATATTGATGAAAACGTCTGGATGTTGAACCGATGGCCAGTTAATGCACTTGTGTTAGGTAAGGAAATGACCTACTGTTCCCCATTATACTGTAGCCCCACAGAACAAGCGTCAATCAACGTGTGTGGGTGAAATATGAGCTGTTCAAATAACAAAAGGGGGACTAAACTGTGTTATAATAAATTATATTTAGTCCCGTTTTTGTGTTTGTTAGCGTTAGCCTTTAATTACAGGGAGTTTAAGATTAGAAAATGATTCTTTTCAAAGAACACTTTTGGTTGGAGTTTGGAGGTTTGTTGAAATAGTGTAGTGCAAACAAGACATGGATGTGTGAAATGGACAAGCAATCTTTTTTTTTTTTTTTTTTGCACAAAGCACAAAATAAAATGTAAAAGAATTCCACTTCAATGTCAATCTTTTTTTTTTGCAATGTGAACTTAAAACACCAACAAATGACGTAACTATTAGCGTGTACAAAGAACAAAAAATGCCATGAAAACATAAAAAAAACTAAATCTTTGCAATTAGCTTGTCTGCATCTAAATATAAATATATAAACGCCTAATTGCAGTATGTTTTGTTTTGTTTTATTAATACATAATATATATCTTCTCATCACTTTGGCACTGGATTATGCCAAAACAATCCTTCTTTTTTTTCCTTTTTCTTTTTACCACCGAAGAAATAAGAGAGTATAAGTGAACCTTGACCCCTGTGGCACAGTCAACATTGAATTTTCTTCTCTTTGTTTTGGGTGGGGTGTAGGGTGGGTGTGCTGAGGGGCTGGTTTTCCTTGGGAAGTGCCGTGTCCTCAACAAAGTGCCCTCCGGGAATACTGGGCTCTCCCTGGGAATGCTGTGTGCAGGACGAGGTACAAGTATACGTGGGAGGAGAGGTGAATCCCAATGTGAGCCCACTTTGAACCACTGCCCCCCCCCCCCCCCCCCCCTTAACCACGTGCAACCGCTAACTGTATCCTTCCTGAGTCCCTTCAATGCCAGACGTCCAACTTACAAAGAACTGTGGGGATTTGTGGACTCGTACTCCATTCTTTGCATTAACCACTTAAAACCTTATATGGTTGACCGGAGTCCCACAGGGCTCTATACTGTACTAGTGTATTTTCTGTTATTGTGGGGAAACCTTTTGCTGAAAATCGCCGATCGACAAGCTCACAACGCGCTGTGAGCTTGTCGATCGGCTATTTTCAGCAAAGGCTTTCCCCACAATTCGGAGGCTGTGGGTTTAAGTGGTTAAAGGAAGTTCACGCTCTCAAATGGTCCATTCTGCCCCTTACGGGCTGTGCAGTCACTGTCTGCCAGGCCAGCGCTGTGCTGTGCTGGAGAAGAATGGGAGAGAACCCCAACAGCTGGAATCATCGCCCTCTGTTGGTCTGGAGGACACCCTCGAACCTGAACGTCAGAATGGACGTGCGGCTTGGACACTGGCTCAGAGCTTCCCCTCCTGCATTTCCACAGGAGTTTGAGAGAGACCACAAAATCAGCCAAACCTCTCTCTCTCTCATCCTCGCCTCTATGTACAGTGTGACTGGCTGACCCCCAATATCTTAAGTGTTTCAGCACCGGATAGCTATGAAATATGGCTGCCCCACCACAGTGGATGTTGCAGAGGTAACAGCCAAATTGCGTGTGAAAGGAAAGTGATCTAAGAGAATGGGAGTGAGAGAATGAAAGAGCGAGGGAGCACAGAGTTGAAACTTGAAAAGGTGCCGAAAAACACGAGGGACCATTTGTCACAGTGGCCTGTCTGTCTGTCCGTCCGTCCGTCCCAAGTGGTCTTTGTCCCATTCAAGAGATCTGAGCACATTACAGGAGTCCAGGAAATTAAGTTGTGATGGGGGAAAGAGCTTTGCGAGAGCAATGAAAGAATCAGTCTTACTTCCTTCAAACGGTACGGCTGTTATTACATGCCACCAACATGTCCAGTCCCACCATTAAACGCGTGTCCTCCTTCCATTGTCACTGACCAGTCTGGTCTCAGTTCGCGGGCCTGGCATCGAAAGTTAAACGTCAGCGTTTTTTAAAGAAATGTACACCACGGGAGGGTAAGCAGGGTGTCTGTCTCGCTTTTCAAGGCCTAGTAGTTGACCTTGGTGATGGGCCTCTCACGCCCGCCGCCCTCCACCAGCTGGTTGACCGAGCGCTTGCGACCGCGCTTGAACTTGTTCAGGTCCTTGTCGAAGACCTCACCCGAGCGCAGCGCCGACACCAGGTCGTCGAACTCTCCGCCCACCTCGTCTGAGGCTCCGCCCTTCTTGGACCGCCGTTCGCGCTCCCTCTGTTCCTTGAGCTGAGAGAGAAAGTTAGGACAGAAGGAGGGAAGGAAGGAAGGAAGGTAGGACAAATAAATGAAAGAAAGGAAGGAAAGAAAGAAAAGGAGCACAATGATGACCACTGAATCAAATATTAAACAGTTCCTATGAATTCTGCTGACAAGTCTACCAACTAATCAGCTGCTTATCAGCCCCATCACTATGTAAACAGGCTGTGGTTTTACTCACTCTGTAATAGTTAAAATGTGTGTGTGTGTGTGTGTGTGTGTGTGTGTGTGTGTGTGTGTGTGTGTGTGTGTGTGTGTGTGTGTGTGTGTGTGTGTGTGTGTGTGTGTGTGTGTGTGTGTGTGTGTGTGTGTGTGTGTGTGTGTGTTGTTTGCGTGCGTGCGTGCGACAGAGAGAGAGGGAGAGAGAGAGAGAGAAAGAAAGTGTGTTTTGCATTCAAGTGTCTGCATGTAACACAGATTTGAGGATGTCTGGAGAACTGTTTTGTTCTGAGCACTGCCCAGCTCTCCCAGACTGTTGTTATATTGGTGGAATATTCTCAAGGCCCTTGTTTCATGTTTAGGTCTGTGCTGTATTAAGCGCCTTCGCACACTATTCACATAACTCCATCTCAGTCGGACCTGGTTCAACTCCGGTATAATTCTTAGTGTCTGTCTTTAGCGTGTCTGAACCGTCTCGATGTGACTGGTGTACCATGTGGGTGAGAAACAACACAGAAGGATTTCCTGCAATACTTTTACACTTTTACCCACAAGATTTTAATGATAATATAAAATAAATACATACATTTATTATATTTTTTATGTTAAAACATGTCATGGTATTATTTCTTTGAAACCAAAAAAACAAAAAAGAATGTGTATTATGATACCGATAAACAGGAACTTAGTTCCATTGATCCAATCATTGGCTTAGGAATGCGACAAAAACTAAAAAATATCCATGAATTCAAGTCTCCATGGGGTGACTAATCGATAGAAAAAAAGTGTCAAGTGGTCATATGGGTGGGCCGCGAACGCTTTTCGAGATTTTCAAGTGAGGCCCTAGCTCCAGAAAAGGTCGGGAACCGCTGCACTAGTTACTGTATAGGACCAGGTGGGGTGCATGTCTCACCATGGCCTCCATGCGCGCCCTCCTCTCCTCCTCGTCCTTGCGTCGCTGCATGTTCTCCAGGTCCTGCCGGGCCTCCACGAACGACTGCAGGAAGGTGTCGAACATGCCGAAGAACTCGTCTGGCTGCATGCGGCCCTGGTCCTCTCCAAAGTGCTTCAGGGACGTGGAAAACTGGGAACAGCAGAAGAAAGTAGGAATTAGCTTCATTGACCACAAGTTTGTTACATCATACAGGTGTGTGAAATTAAAAAAATAATAATCTTGTGAACTCTTCATTATTTGCAGTTTTAGAGAGGTAGAGTAGAGCAGTGGTTCACAAACTGGGGGTCACCAATTTATTTTGGGGAGTCCCCAGATGGTTATCTTAATGTGCAACATTGGTTTCTCACTCAACAGTAAACAAACCATAATAAATAATAAACCAACATATCTTTGCTTCTAGGGGTCCTTGGAACAAAATATTTGGAAGATATTTGTAAAATCCCCAGAAGCAAAGATTTGAGTTACAAATGTTCGCTTTTAAAAAAAAATCATGATTTTTCAAAAAATAGCAGATCTACAAGCTCATAGCGCGGCACTCGGTGCCGCACTATGAGCTTGTAGTTCTGCTATTTTTGGGAAAAAAGTCAACTGAGCGAGAACGCTGTGTTTGCGGGTCCATTTGGTTCCATTTGTACACTTTTCAAGGGTTAAATTAACATAATTGAGGATTTGGGTAGAGAGCGGTTGTTGAGGGAGAGGAGTTCATGTATCATTGACTGTCCCTACACAGGTTGTCCCTGCCAAAATAACACATAGAGGTTGAGAACTGATGTTGATTTCACAATGGCTACTGGCTATTGAGTTATATATAGACTGGCAGAATTAAAGGGTTATACTTAAAATAAAATAAAAATACGACAAAACAACCAATTCATTGATTGACTAATCAGCTACAAAGGGAAACCTCATATGTCCTTGATGAGTGGAATGTTACAGGAAGTCTAGCAATCAGGGAAGATCATACAAGGGCCATAGAAATGAAACATACAGCAATACAGTCTACAAACCTGGGGGGGAAGATTTAAAAAATATTTAAAACGTTTTGAACATTTTTACAAATTATGACGTGGTTAAATCTGTTAAAATATTAGAAATTATAATCTGTAGTATTTTTTTCATTTTCATTTTTCATTGTACAATTAAACACACCTGCCTTTCATACAAAATGATCCCAAATGAATGGATTCACTTTTCTAGTTTCTTAAGATGGTTTAGTTTAGCAGGCTCTTCTCAATCACAATTATGGACCTGTGTGGCCAAAATGATGGCTCCCCTGAATCAAATGATGCAAGCTTACTGATCGGAGAGGCAAGCGTGCCTCTTCCGGCTGGGTGCTTAGCCAAACATTTTTAGGTCAAATCTCAAGACATCCATGGGAATGGCAATGCTCCATTTTTATTTAATTCCCCCTCCCCATTTTCATGTATTAATGGCCACATCAGGCTCACACGTTTTCAGCAAAACGCTTCATCAGGAGCATCGTGTGCTGAGTAGAAGCATTCCGGAGGAATGCGTCAGCACGAATGCTGCAAAGCTGTCTGATTAGGAAGGATTTGGGCAGCTGTTTAGGGGAAGGTGCCATGGGAGACCACGCTGTCCAGCCGTGATACATTAACTAACCGTAGCTGATCCTGCCGTGTTAAACGGGGATGGATTCATGAGGCCTGCGTTAACTGTAAATCCCACAATAATCTGTTGACACTGCCCTCGTTCTGTGCATTTGATCACGCTCCCATAAAAAATAAGAAAATTGAATTTAGATAGATAGACACTCTAGATAGATAGATAGATAGATACTGCAGATAGATCAGTCGTTCTCAAACCTTTTCATGTCAAGGACCCCCAAAATGATATGTATTTGGTCGCGGACCCCCATCTTAAAATATTTAGTTCTAGGGACCCCCAGAAGCAAAGATTTGAGTTACAAATGTTCCCTTTGAAAATATATATATTCAAAGATTTGTACACATTTTCAGGATTTTTCAAAAATAGCAGATCTTCAAGCTCGTAGCGGGGGAGTGCCGCGCTACGATTTTGTAGGTCTGCTATTTTTGAATTGCCAAAGTATAAAAGGTTAAAGTTGACATTTTGCTGGGGACCCCCTGGAACCCCGCCCCCCCCCAGGACCCCGGAGAGAACCAATGCTATAGATAGATAGAGAATACAGAGTGAACATCGGCCCTCCCATGTTTATCCGTGTAAGTACACACATTTTTTGTGTGTGTGCATACAGTAATACGTGTGTGCTCATTCGTGTTTGCCCCACCCACCTCAGCTTTCTCTTGTGCTATAGTGTTTACTCATTTAGCCATGAGGAAACAAAATATTTGACCAGACGCATAATTACAGGAGAGAGAGGGAAGGGGACGATAGCGGAGGTTTCCATGGTGACCGGCCCATAATGACAGGCCCGGGTGCACATCCTTATACAAGCGGAACCACAGCTCTTTCATATATCGACCCAGGAGGAGAAGGACAGACCCTCCACATGCACTACTGTACGATATCGTTGCCGTCGGGCCGAAACCTCCTATCTCCATATTCATAACTTTTTGTGTTTTTTCTCGTAAATTATCGCCCCTACTTGATCAGTGGTGGAAAAAGTATTTTTCACTCATTATGCAGAATGTCCCATTTCACAAGTTTTCAAATGTTTTAAATGAATAAACACCTTGAGAAAATAGCAGATCTACAAGCGCACAATGCGTCGCACCGCGACGCATTGTGAGCTTTTAGATCATCTATTTTCAAATGGCCGAAATGTATATAGGGCTGAAGTGGGCGATGTATGTTTTGTAATAATACAATCAAAATCTACAAAGTAACTAGTAACTAAAGTGTTCAAATAATTGCAGTGGAGTAAAAGTACAATATTTGTCTGAGATGTAGTGGAGTATAAGTAAAAGTATTGAAATGTGGAAATACTCAGCTCTTGTTTGAGCTCAACACCAAGAACACAAATGAGCTTATGAAAAGAAAAAGAAGGGGAAAAAAACAACCCTAGAATCAAATCCAATGAGTTGGGCTTTTCCCATGGATTCCTCCATGCTTGCTCTCCGCTCCTCTCCCAGAATTCGATGCCGTCTCATTCGTGATCATCACGTGCTATTTTCTTTCAAAACGTCGCGGCTGCTGTTCAAGCTGGAGGTTTCGAGCTCTGACATTTGAGATTTCTTTGGCTATTCAAAAATAGCAGATATACAAGCTCATGCGCTATGAGCTTGTAAATCAGCAATTTTTTGAAAAATCTAATCTGTGCAAATCTTTGAATATATATATATATTTTAAAGCAAATATGTGTAACTCAAATCTTGAGTGTAGCTCAGGGGCCTATGGCTTCTAAAACCTGGCCCCGGCCGTCAGGTACAGGTTCACACTTGAAGAGGGCAAAAAGATGAAAACGAAATCAAGAAGACAATTAAAAGTGGGCATGCTGTTTTCGTTATTTGCTGCCGATGCCTGTCAATCTTACGTGTTCTGATTTGATGCAGGCTATAATTCGTTGCTGTCGGGCAGAAAAACTCTCATCTCCATATTCTACACCCTACTTGATCACACTACAGCGTCAAACGAAAGCATCAAAAGTAGCAGATCCACAAGCTCGAAGCGACGCGTTTCGAGCTTGTCGATCTGCTATTTTTCCCCCGGGGGACCCCGGTCAACTAAATGTAGGGTTTAAGTGATTAAACAAACAGGAAAAGGGTGACTAATGGCATAATGGTAGAGAATTAAATTGCAGGCTGAGCAATGACAGGTTCATGTCTGGTTAAAAGTGTTGGGTGTGTTTGGAAAGTTTCATTCTGCTTTTCCACCAACACATAGCGATGTAGATTCAGTGACATGCATTGGGAAACGACAATGAGCCAGTTGTTCTGCCTTGAATAACTTAGGCTGAATATCGTTGCTGTCGGGCAGAAACCCCCTATCTCCATATTCTAACTTTTTGTGTTTTCTTGTTAATTAACAAAACCATCAACCATCAGTAGCAGATCCACAAGCTCGTTTTTTCTTAGCTTGTCGATCTGCTAATTTCACTAGTTTTGCATTTGAATCCTGAAAAGCAACAGTTTTGGACTTATGAGGTTTCCACCCGACAGAGATGATATTATATCTAGGAGGGAGAGAGGCTGACGTTTGACCCAGTGGAACAATCTTGTTTTGATCTTTTCATCACATGCTATAATAACATGGGACAACTGGACCCTTTGACTGGGGCCACCGGTTCAGAGATCAGATGTTGCTTGTTTCTCTGCCCATGTTTTGTTCTTGCTGTGAGACTGAATCTCTGGTATTGTCTCGGAGAGACTGTGTGTAGGCGTGTCAAGTGTAAACCCCAGCAATCTCTCAGGATAAAGAAATTCCCTTTCCCTGCTGCGCAAAACCCCAATGAACCGCATGACCTCGGACAACTGTAATCCTTTGTAATGCTTGTAGTAATGTCTGGTGATGAGCGATGGGCGCGCACGCGCGCACACACACACACACACACACACACACACACACACACACACACACACACACACACACACACAGCTATGGAGCTTTAAGGCAGTGGTTCTCAAACCTTTTCACGTCAAGGACTCGGACCGCCATCTGAACTTTTTTTGTGCTGTAGGGACCGCCATAGAAGTTTTGTGTTTAAAAAATATTCAAAATCTTTCACGTTCTTTCAAGACACATCGTCGTGGTGCTTTGTGAGCTTTTAGATAGGCTAATTTCTAATAGTTGATGTATATAGGGCATATAGCAGTGGTCTACCATTTTGTGGTGCCACAGATAGAAAACCCATTCATTTTTTCCCATAGAGATTTCCGAAAATATTTATATAAATTATTTTAAGCCTGGAACCAAGCCATCCAAAAAATCTCCATGAATTCAAGGCTTAATTGGGTGTGTAATTGATTGAAAATAAGTAATTTTTTATATATACTTGGTTGACCAGGACTCTGTACTTGGCCCCTCTTTTTTTTTCCCTCTACACCAAAAATCTCTTCGCCGAAGATAGCCGATCTGATATTATCGTTGAACGTTCACCTTTTATGTCCAGAATAGGGTTGCATAATATGTGGTTACAGAATACGCCAAAACTGTGCACACACATTGCCGCATTTGTACTCTGTTGGAGCGTAACAGTGTTACAGAGCATCAACAGGCGAGTGAGTAAATGTGTCAACCTCCGCTCTCCCTCATACCAAAACAAACACACACACACACACACACACACACACACACACACACACACACACACACACACACTATAGTCTCTGTCCGGTGGAAACCTCATATGTCCAAAACTGTTACTTTTCAGGATTCAAATTAAAAAGCAGCAAAGGTAGCAGATCTTCTCGCCCCCGCAAGTCACTTCTCGCCACGTTTCAAGCTTGTGGATCTGCTCCCTTTGATGCTTTGTGTGACGCTGTAGTATGATCAAGTAGTATAACCTATTCTCCGAAAAAACACAAACAGTTAGAATATGGAGATAAGAGGTTTCGACGATATAGCCACATGTGCACGCAAGCACGACCACTCACACACTCCACCTCCCTGTTTTGGACAGAGAGTGTGAGAGTTTGGACCGCTGAACACAGGTCCTTTTGTTTTGCAGCGGTAACTGGCGCTACAGCTCTCCAGCTCATTTACCCTGACAACCCAAATGAGACGTTTTCACTCCTTTTTTGTTGTTTTGTTTAAAGCGAGCTCTTAAAAACAAATAAACGTAACTAAGGCCAGAGAGAAGAGAAACATAATACACATGGCTCTGACTGCAATGGCTGCCAGGGCCATTATTTTAATTACTTTCTCTTTGACTGTAACAAAATCATTGACGATGTTGTTGGGTCCTCGCGGCATGGACTGTTTCGATTGATCCACACAGTAAAGTCCTCCTGAGCAAAGTGAACCACTTAAAACGTATATTGACCCACCTTGATCATTCTACAGCGTCACACAAAAGTATCAAAAGTAGCAGATCTGCAAGCTCGAAACGCGACGCAAAGCGACGCGTTTTGGATTTGAATCCAGAAAAGTAACAGTTTTGGACATATGAGGTTCCCACCCGACAGAGACGATATGTATTGTAACCACACGTAACCACATGTGCATGCAAGCATGACCAGCCATTTTTAAAACCGGTAGTCACCAACCTTGGGGTCAAATTGGAGAGTGATTTTAAGCCTGACAAACAGATTAACTCCAGCTTTTATCAGCTGAGGCTTTGATTTTGAACGTCTTCTCCATCGTTAGCCAAGCCTGCCTGTCACACCTACAGTTAGTTTGTCATATTTAAAAAATAATGTTTTTAACACAAATCGTTGCTTCTGGGCTCCCTGGAACAAAACATTTTCAGATCGGGATCCGCAGCCAAATACATTCTACCCACTGGCTTACATACATTCTAAATACACAGCAGAACACAGGTCTGCTGGTTCAAAAGGCCATTATTTCCAGAGTTGTGTAGAGATGGAAAGTGTGGTGGGAGGAAAGACCTTCAACATGTATTTTTAAAGAAAGCTAAAAAAAAAGGGGGGGGGGATGTGTGTGAAAGATGTGTGTTAAAGATGTGTGTGTGAAAAAAAAACACACTGGGCCAAGACGAGGAGGGAAAACGAGAAGACATTTCAATGGCGGGATTCCCCGAGCTGGTGAAGTCATCACACTCAACTTAGGAGAGATGCACAAAGACTCCTCTCTTCTCTTCCTACACAGTCAAATCTTCAGTGTTAATAAAGCTGCAATCTGGAACTTCTTTTGTGTGAATAAAACGTAATTTTGACCAATCTGTATGGTCCCAACAGCATTTCACTGCTTGCACCTGTATAAGTCAGTGACAAATTAAACTTCTTGAATCTTGGTAAGAGTATGTTTAAAGCCTCACTATGTAACTTTTTTTTTAATGAATAAAATGTAATTTTGTCCAATCTGTATGGTAGAGTATGTTAATACAATATAACTTATACCATTGGGGTGGTTGTATTTTGTCTGCCGGCTCTTCTATTGAGACATTTAAATCGTGTCAAAGGTCATGTCATAGACAGGATCGGACACAAATTTCTACCTGATAGTCAAGATTCAATTTATCCCCTGAGCAAGCAGGCCGGCACTATTAGTTAAATGGTAAAAATGGCAACACTTAAGCAGGAAACCAGGTTCAAATCTGGGGTAGAAGTTGAAGGTTACATAGTGCTACTTTAATACATAATAAATATTATAATATCAAACATAACTGCAGTGGTTGGAGGTGGTCCCCCTGCGTTTCTAATGTAGAAAAGAATGTGGTCAGGTAGGACCACTACTGGTTGACAAGAGGTATTGCCTGACACTCAAAGTGCAATATCTCCCCTTCCCAAGCAGGCGTTCCATCTTAGCTCAGCAGTAGAAATGTCAGCGCACGCGCCAGAGACCTGGGTTCAATTCACAGGCAGGACATAAATCTAACGGATTTGCAGCTTAACTCCAGAGTGTGTACAATTGTTTACATTGTTACTATTTGTAAACTCTTGGGAGTTACAAATCGATAAATTGATACTGAGGATTTGACCCATTCCCTTATCGTCTCTGTCGGGTGGAAACCTCATATGACCAAAACTGTTACTTTTCAGGATTCAAAACGCGTCGATTCGCCCCACGTTTCGAGCTTGTGGATCTGCTACTTTTGAGTGACGCTGTAGTATGATCAAGAAGGGCGTTAATTTACAAAAAAACAGCTAGAATATATGGAGATGAGTTTTCAAACACACAACGCACTGAGTGACAGAACCTCTTCATGCCATTCTTTTTTCTTTCTCTCTTTCGTGTGGACCGCGCCAGCCTCGTTTACGTACCTTGTCCTTGGCTTCGCTCAGCTGATCCTCCAGTTCAGAGAAGCTGAAGCCGGCCACGGTGATGAAGTCGCTGATCACGGCCACAAACTTGTCGCCCCGCTCCCTCGTCCTGCTCTGCTGGTACTGCAGCTCCTGGACATGAGAGGTAGGGATCACACACGGTTGTGACTTTCAGACAGTGGTGGTAAATGTACTTGAGTAAAAGTACAAAAGTATTGGTATCAAAATGTACTTAAGGAAAAGTACTCATTGTGCAGAATGTCCCGTTTCAGTTCAAAATGTATACAAAATATTTTAAAAATAGCAGATCTATGCGACGCATTGTGAGCTTGTAGATCTGGTATTTTCAAATGGCCGAAATGTATTTAGGGCTAAGGTGGTTAATGTATGTTTTGTAATAATAATCAAAATCTACAAACTAGTAACTAAAGCTGTCAAATAATTGTAGTGGAGGAAAAGTACAATATTTGCCTCTGAAATGTAATGGAGTAGAAGTAAAAGTACTGCAAATTGGAAATACTCAAGTAAAGTAAAAAATCCTCAACATTGTACTTAAAGGAGGAGTTCACCCAAAAAAGGACTTATTTTCTATCAATTGCACACCCTATGAAGCCTTGAATCCATGGATTCTTTTTTGTTTTTGTCGCATTCCTAAGCTAATAATTTGATTCCCGTCTCCTACCGGCTAATGTATCCGGTAGGAGACACAAAGTAGATTATTTGTGTCTCCTACCGGAAATACACACGGTCATCAAATTATTGTCTTAGGAATGCCACAAAAAAAAAAATAATCCATGAAATCAAGGCTTCATGGGGTGTGTAATTGATAGAAAATAAGTAATTTTTCGGGTGAACTACTCCTTTAAGTACAGTGCTTGAGTAAATACACTTAGTTACTTTACACCACTGTTTTTAGACAGGAATGTATGAAAAGTTGTATTAGGTGTTTTGAAAGATTGGGGGTGATTGAGGCTTATGCAGGGCATAACCCCCCATCCAATATCAGGCGCTCCTCAACCACACTGAGGTGCCTCCCCTTTCAAACATATTGCTTCCAGCGCCCCCCTATGGTCTCTGAACGCCGTACCGCCCCCGTTGAGAAACACTGCTCTAATCCATGACATTACTTCCTTGAGGTTCGACACTATGATACTTTGAACTGTGGAAGGAGTCTGTGCATGTGTATACTTTCAATCGCGCGCGCGCGTGTGTGTGTGCGCGTGTGTGCGTAAGCAAATGTAACTCTTGGCATTCTAAGTCGCTGTGGAACATTACCACCATTTAAACACCTCACCCAGCTGCCCACCTCTGGCATGCTCTAAAAAAACATAATTACAGACGTGAGAAGAACCAGTGGGTGGAAAACATGCAACGCCGACACGCACATACGCACATGTACAGTTACATGCGATACACTCTCTCATACACACTCTCTCATACGCACACGACAACTCACCGCTTCTAGAGCCTTTAGACCACTCTTGATGTTGTGCACCTCCTTCTCCAACTCAGCCAGACTACAGATAGAGAGAGAGGGGGAGAGACACACACACACACACACACACAGGTTTGTACTATACTTGTGAGGACGTCAACATTTTCTAAATGCAATTTATACAGTTTTTGTCCATTTTTAACTATTACTAGGTTAACTAGGCATGATTTACAGTTAGTACTGACTATCTCTAATCCCTAAACCTAATTTATAAATGTCTAATCCTAATCGTAGCACCAACCTTTTTCTAATACCTAACTCTTAAAAGAAACCCATAAAACAACAATTTGTCTTGTGAGGACCTTGTCATTGCTTACTATACTATTGAAACAAAAATGTAAAGAATCAAATGCAAAATGCTTTACAGCAAATTAGATATAAATACAATCAAATAAAAGCATAAAACAGAAACTTATGTAGCTTTGTCGCTGTGTAATTGTCACATTCTGTGTGGATGTAGTCAGTTGGCTCAACCCTCTGCTGTATATTCAAAAGCAGCGGACTGCATTGGCACTGTTAATCAAATACAACTACGGAAACCGGAAACAATTGTACTCAAAATGTCAGCGTACTCACTTGACTTTGGCTGCCTCTGGTATACTACCGAGATCCTGCTGGATGTGCAGTGTGTCGGGGTAGTTCTTCTCAAAGATCATGATCAGGTAATGCAACATGGTGATGTTCCTGTGAAATCACACAACAACATTATGAACCTATGTATGAACATGGGGGGGGGGGGGGGGGGGGGGCGGGGTACAGACATTTTTTTCTTTCAAGTTTGCATGAGGGTATGCATATCGTTGCTGTCGGGCAGAAACCTCATATCTCAATTTTTGGAAACACTTTTTGTGTTTTTTCATCCGCAAGCTCAAAACGCGGCGCTACGTGTTTTGAGCTGGTCGATCTGCTACTTTTGCATTTGAATGCTAAAAAGTTACAGTTTTGGACATATGAGGTTTCCACCCGACAGAGACGCATATACTACACAGCCTCTCTGCTGGGACCGACTCAAGTTATTGCTTGAAGCCTTACAACTAAACCTGTTTAAAGCTGCGATCCGGAAATGATTTTGATTAATACAACATTATTTTAGTACTACTGCCCGAAGTGCAAAATCTCTATCTATGTAAGTGGAATCGGATTCCCTATTGGCACACCGGTAGATGTTTGGTCCCCACATGGGGATAGGATACCCCCTCACGAGTAGGACATGAAACGTATGCATTTTTAATGAATAATAAAATAAAAGCTACTGAAAATCTAAAAGAAAAAACAAACACTCATTTACTTATTTTTCGGACCTGCCCCTGTATGCTGCGACTCACCTGTCTATGCTCGACTTGGTGTCGGCGATCTTGTTGAGGCTGGAGATCTTGAAACCGTACGCGTTGCCCCGCTGGCCTTTGTTCATGAAGTTGCCGAACGCCAAGACCACTTCCAGGACCTGCGTCAACCGCTTGCTCCTCACCACCTCCCTGGACGCGTTCAGGATGGCTGGTTGGAGGAAGAGGTGGAGGAGGAGGACATGAGGTGGGTTTGGAGAGACCAAACAGTAACTGGCGTTTTAAAAAAAAATACCAGTGGTTCTCAAACATTAACATTTCAAGGACTCCCCTCAACTCTGACAGTATACAAATGGAACCAAATGGCGGGTCCATTTGGTTCCATTTGCATACTGTCAGAGTTACAGACTTTAAGGGTCAAATTAGAACCCCCCTCAAGGAACCCTGAGAATCCCTGGACGCCACTTTTAAAAACACTGCTTTACACACCCAGTGATTTAACCGTAACATTAAATGTGTACACTCTGTGTTACAAATGGACTAAATTAACACTCCAGGTGTATTTAAAGCATGTCTATGCTCCTTGTGGCATGACCTTGACCCTGTGCTTTTCTCCTTGCTCTTTCCTCCTCGTCTCTCTTGTCTCTTTTCTGAAAACTACGATGATACAAATATTTCACCCACTTCTTTACACCTGTAGACCTGTTATGTAGCAATAAAGTTTGATTCTTTATCCCCCCCACACACACACACACACACACACGCACACACATACAGACGCACACACAGTGTTCTCATCTACTTCTCGTCCTTTACGGCTCACGGTGGTTTGCTGACCAATAAGAGACAAACACAGCTGCACAGCTTGACCACAGAGTGGGAAGTGAGTCCGTCATGTTCTGCTATCCATCAATTAAAACAGCAGGAGGAGGGGGGGTGGATTGAAACCGAACACCGTGCTGTCCTCCGTCCATCTCTTTCCCTCTGGGAACCAGAGCTTTCTGGCATGGTGCAGGTGGTCCCCCGCCCTCCTCCTCCTCCTCCTCCTCCTCCCAACTTCTCCGCAGAGGAAAACCTCAGTGTGAATGTGAAAATCATTAACAAATTCCATATTGTTATTATTACAGTGCTGTCTCTGCAGCGGTGCACCATGGGAACTGTTCTCCTGGCCGGGGCCTCGGCAGCGTTTTCGCTGAATGCAAAAAAAAAAAAAAAGAAAAAGAAAAAAAAAAGCCCTGGCCGCACACTACACTATCGCTAGTTCAGACGTTATTATTGAACGTGCTGGGTGGTCTCTGGGAAATGCTGGTCCCATCTACAGTAAATGACAATATGACATCAATCATTAAAAGTGGGATCATGAGGACTTTATTCTGGGAATTGATGAACAATGTGGTTTGGGGGGAGCATTTGGACAACACACCAAGGGTTCTGGAAGCTCGTATCATTCATAATAACCAATATAGCCCACGATAGGATGTCAGTGCTCCGCATTGAGCAGTAAACTCTGGATAAACTAGCTGTCAAAATTGAGTTACGGTAAAACTAGACGAGGCTTAAGTGTCAGTCAGTAGTACTACTCGCAAGCAATAATAGGCTGCTGGTGTAAGAGTTGGCCTCTTACTCTGCCAAGAAAACTGCATTTAGGGATGATGTGAATATCAAAGACTAGGATGGCATCCAGACTTTGGACAGACTTGTCTTTTACGTAGATCTGGCTCAAGTAGATACTAGCCAGATTGGTTCTCTCGCTGTATCTCTCTCTCACACAGTCTCATACACGCACGCACGCACGCAGCTCCATGGCCTTTCTGGAAGCTTTTCCTTTGCCCTTTGAAGCAAAGCTGCAGTGTTTACGAGAGTGACTCTTCCCTCTCAACATGTGCCAGCTTTCCAAAACAGCCTCCCTGGTAACCTTGCTCTCTATTTAAGCTGGCTTGAGGGAAAAACTGGAACATGCAGGCAAACCACCATTATACACCATACACACCATACAAACACACACACACACACACACACACATTGAAATATTTACAATTATGCAATGCAATTATGCATTTCTCTTCACTCTTTTTATACAGTATGTTCCGTTGTGGCTTTTCACCATTTATATTCTAAGATTTATTTTTGGCATTTATTTCAGATCCGTCAGTGCATAGAGAGAGGAAACCAAGGGCAGAAAGAGAGGAGGTCAAATCCTCCCGCTCAAAAAGGAGCATAGTCTGGGCACGGCAGTAACTAGCTTAGCCACCAGACAGGCACCATGGTCTTTTTCATCATTTATACAGTTATCTCAATCAAATAATTTTTTCTTAATTTTTTGGGGAAAGAACAGCAATAATTCTTCCCACAATGCCCTTTCTTGAACTTCCTGACCGTTTTAGAGACCAACTAGTGACTAATGTTTGCCCACTCTCATTCCTCCCCGAGGTGTTTTTTGACCTTACCTTCAACCTTGGGCTTGGTTTCCGCTAGGCGCTCTGCAAACTTCTTCTTGAAGAATAGTGCCTGGATTCTCTGCTGGTAGTGGTCAATTCTGATTGGACAGATGGAAGATGTGAGCGGAATAGAAGGAGAGGTTAGGGAGAGAAGAGTGAGTTAACGGCATTATATCGCCACTGTCAGGTGGAAACCTTGTATGTCAAACCTTTCCTTTTTTATTATTACAATTTGTTTTAAATTTAAAATAGTGAAAATAGCCGATCCACAAGCTCACAACGCCTTGCATTGCGAGGCGTTGTGAGCTTGCAGATCTGCTATTTTTACAAATGTTGTGCGACACTCTTGTATGACAAAGTAGGGCATTCATTTACAAAAAGACGAAAAAGTTGAAATGTGGAGATACAAGGTTTCTGCCCGACAGAAACGATATGCAGTACTCCTCCCGGCGTCCGAACTTCTCTTCGGAAAGGGAGGCAATATAACTAGAAATTTACGTCATTCCGAAATTCGGATTGGGCAGTCTCAGAACTTTTCCTCGGAACCCGTGCACCTCCAGATGTCCTGGCTCTCTGAACTACAGTTCGGAAAGCCAGCCCGAACCCCAAGGTCGGAAGGAGTATGTGTTGGCCCTTAGCATCACCCCTGGGGGGGCGGGGGGTCATTGCAATGCTCCCTTCCTTCCTGTTTTCCACTCTCATTTGACTGCCTAATGGCCTCCCATCTAGTTAGAGAGCTGACACAGGGGCATATTAGGTTTACTGAAAAGGGGGCGAGGGGGTGGAGGGGGGGAGCCGGGGTTTGGTATTGAATGGCAAAAAAAAAAAAAAAGAACACAAGCAAGCCTCGGGAGCTTTCCTTCGGCCAAATGGGGTCTGGTCAACAGGGTAGATAATGAACAGGCTATTTCACTGAAGGCAATGAAAAAAGGATTAATTATCAAGTACAATTAGGGTGGTGCTCTTGTGGGTTGAGAGAACGAGACGGAGCTGCAGCTAGTTGGAGCACAGACAGTGGCTTATTTGCTCATTTAAAGTCAGCGCAGGGAGTTCGAGAAAGCCACGATGAATCACCTCAGTGCTTCACGCTTGTTCTTTATCCCCGCCTGCCCTCTCTGCTGCTTTAACGATGTGCTTTTAAATATTTTAGCATATTATTTGGAGCGGAGAGAGGCTGATGCCTTCATTTACTCCACTATGTCTGCCTGCACAAACTTTGTGACTAACACAAACGTGCTGAAATGTTTCAGTGTCACAGAATATATCAGGCACAGATGAAGGTGCACATACAGTGCTGTACTGTATGCAAGTTGTATACTTCATGTGCCCCACACTGCTTTAACCGATTAAAACCGGGAAAGCATCCGTGTCATTTTAGATTGTAGCTATAAGCTATATATATAGCAACATACGTTTTTTAGAAAAATCTTAGGATTTAGAACAGTGGTTCTCAAAAAAATATTTTTGAACATTTAAAAAAAAATCTTTGAATTTGGAATATTTTAAAGATTTTTCTGAAATGTTCAAAAATAGCTTGCAGCACGGCACAAAGTGACGCGCTGTGAGCTTGTATATATGCTATTTTTCAACATTTCAGAAAAATCTTTAAAAGAAACTCTTTGGAAACTCTTTGGAAACTCTTTGAAAGAAAGGTGATCTTTTAAAGAAACTTGGAATATTTTAGAACACAAGTCTTCTCTTCTGGGGGTCCCTGGCACAAAACAGTTTCAGATCGCCTCAATACATATCATTTTGGGCGTCCTTGGCACGAAAAAGTTCGAGAACAACTGATACTGTATTCGTAGAATTGGCCTCGGGTCTTAATTAGGTTAATTAGAAAAATACGGTGTAAAAACCGTCGTAGCAACATGAAATCTGTAATGTGTGTCGTGTGCCAGATATCACTGTGTGAAACAGAGCGTTAGACATTGACCCGTTGTACCTGCTCATCTCAAAGAGGAAGCGGTCGGCGCGAGCCATGCGCTCCATATCCTGTTTGTGCTCCTCCAGGAGGTCAATGTCACTCTTCTCTGGGACAAACTTCAGCAGCTACAAAGTCACATGGAGGGGGAATGTTACTTTATTGTTCACTAACGACACTAACACACTTTTTACAAAGCGACTGGTTGCATGACGGCAGCCTCTTATCCAGTGGTGTAAAGTAACTAAGTACATTTACTCAAGTACTGTACTTAAGTACAATTTTGGGGTACTTTTACTTTACTGGAGTATTTCCAATTGTCTAGACTTTTACTTCTACTCCACTACATTTCAGAGGCAAATATTGTACTTTTACTCCACTAAAATTATTTGAAAACTTTGGTTACTAGTTAATTTGCAGGTATAAATCATTACATTATAAAACATACATTAAACACTTTAGCCTCATTTTATACCTAGGCTATTTGAAAATAGCCGATCTACAAGCTCACAACAATGTAAAAAGATATATACTATTTTTTTAATACAATTGTGAACATTGGATGTATAGATGTCACTGTACATGGTTAGGGAGAACAGAGATATATTGATATCGATAGATATTGCTTGCAATATCAGCAACATAATGATAATTTGAAAAAGCTGGTACACCTACCTGCTCCAGCATGTCTTTGGCAAGCTCTTCCCTCTCGTCCATCTCTAGAATGGCTCTCCTGATCTCCTCATTGCTCATTTTTAACCTGCAAAAGGGGACATTTTGCAATTCAGCGATAACATTACATCCATATATCACATGCAGGCACAGCATTAAAAAAAGAAGAAGAGGGAACGCTTACACAATGCATGCTCATACAATACAGATCAATATTATCTATACACAGCATATCTATTCCAACAAGGGACAGTTATATAAAAACCATACACTTGAATGAGGTCGCTTTTCATATACTGTCGCAGGCATATTATTACAGCTATATTTCAATAAGTCTGAGGTGTCGATTGTTCATATTGTCTCTCGGGTGGAAACCTCATATGTCCAAAACTGTTAAGTTCAAAAATAGCACATCGACAAGCGCATCAACGTGTTTCGAGCTTGAGGATCTGCAACTTTTCATGCTTTTGTGTGACGCTGCAGAGTGATCGAGTAGGGCGTTAATTGACGAAAAAACACAAAAAGTCAGAATATAGAGATAGGAGGTTTCAGCCCGACAGCAATGATATCCATTACAGACAACACTAGTACTGTACCACAGTGATTAATATTACCCTGTCACCAGCATGCAGTCTGTCTGCATCTCGGGAGAGCTGTCTGAGTGTTCGTCAATGCTTTAGCGCGCCGGGGGTTGTGATCGGGGGGGGGACAGTTACTGTTAGCCTTGTGCAACGATGGCCTATCGACTACCTGCTGTCCCCAATCGGGGCTTGGCTTGCACCCTCTGGGCATTTGCTATTGACAAGGAACTGAGTTCAGGGGAACATGCTGGCATTCTGTCATGCACAAGAGGACAATGACAGGCTGTTTATTGATCAGGGGGGCGACGGTGTCAGGATTCCTCCTATGGGCTCGAGGGCTGTTTCTGTTAAGAGGGATGAATGGGGCTAAATGGTCACCATATTGTGAGGAATGATAATAATTGATTTCGCTTAAGATATAGTGTGACTTGAATGTCGCTTGGGAAAAGGACCATCACCTTTCATGTGGTACAATTATATTATGGGGATGCACAGCTCTTGGATGATTTATGTTTAAAGAAAACCAGCTGACGAACATGGCTGCTTTCAAAATAGACCTGCCCGGGATGTATCCCTATACCTGGACAGTGTTTTAATGTCTGTTTTTTGGCTGGGTTCTGCTCTTCCAAATGCAATACATGGGCTGTAATTTAATTATGCAAACAGATGTCCTCGCGAGTCCATTAAAAACACATTTCCTGCATCAAGCTGAAGAAACATTTGCCTCACACTAGCCTCAAAATGAGCGTTCTCACCCTTGAACCGCAGGCCTGTGGCCTCTTTGTCCGTTCCATCCATGCACTCTTGTGTTCACAATTAAGTTATGGGTTCAAAGGAGTCCATGCTAAGGGAACCTCATATATAAAAGGTAATCCATTTATTAGACTTAAAATACGTATGTAACTGGATTACAGGCCCCGTGTTATTTGACGCTCCATAAATCTGATATTGTGTGTATGTATACAGTACGTACTTCGAGAGCAGGATGACGCAGTTCTGCGCACGTCGGCCATCAATGACCGACAGCTCCTTGACCTTTCGCGTGCTGACGTACAGGTCGTCCATGGAGCCTGTCTCTTTCTGCACAGACAAAGAAACATAAAGACGGATATGGAGGTTAGTTCACAAACGATAACATCACCTGGAAAAGACATAACTCTGATACTGTGAAAGTTATCCCTGCACGGCAGCTCCTCAAATCTGTCCGACACACGTTATTCACAAATGACACGACACGTCTAAGGCATAATGAAATGTAACCGTTTGGAACTGATGGTGCAGCACTGTTTAATAAATGTAACCGGGCATTCTTTGTGTGATTGACTTCATAATCAAGTGCAGGCCAACATGTTGTTGGCACTATGGCCAGATATTGAAGCCTGGCCAATGCTGGCGCGAGGTCAATTTCTCCGACCCGCCTTTTCAGCACCAATGGTCGGCACATGTCCTGCATCATTCCTGAGGCGCCATAATGCATCGTGTCCTTTTAAAAAGTCCCCTGAACCCAATTGCGGCAGGCATAAAAGACAGTTCAGGAAAAGCCATGAAAAACAGAGCATCAAAAGTCCATGTTGGTGCACACTGAAGCAGAAAATCTAAAGCAGGTTTTATTTCTTCTTCTTCTTTTTTTTGGTGAGTCACTGCTGAAAATACAGCGCACGCAGTCCTATAAACCTCTCAGAGAGAACAGGAAATGGCGTTCAAACTTTGGTTCAAGTCTGTCAGATATTTTTGTAAGCTTCACACAAATGTAGCATTAAAAATCCACAAGGGGAAAGAATACATGTTTGAAGAAAACTGGTTGGGGTTGAAATGTTAAAAGCATTTCTATTTATGGTCCGAGTCCATTTCCTGCTTGCCAAAAAACGTCTATTTTGCGGTTCCAGGGAATGACGTATGTAAAACAGATGCGACTTATAAAGAAAGCGTCTTTTTTTTCTCCTTGCCCGCGCTGACCCACGGTGACTGGCAGCACGGTGAGGTTGGCACAAGGTCAGTACGGACCACTCCCATTCGGCAGGCGGGCCAAATCCCTTTGGCGCTCACGGCATCCTTGCCAGATTTTACGTTTATGTGAGCACGCTGCCAACAGCGGTGGAAAGTAACTGAGTACATGTACACAAAGTACTGTACTTAAGTACAATTTTGAGGTACTTTTACTTTGCTGGAGTATTTCCAATTTTTCTATACTTTTACTTCTACTCCGCTATATCTCAGAGGCAAATATTGTACTTTTACTCCTCTACAATTATTTGGAAACTTTAGTTACTAGTTACTGCCGATCTACTAGCTCACAATGCATTGTGAGTTGTAGATCTGTTATTTTCAAAAGATTTGTATACATTTGAAAACTTGTGAAATGGGACATTCTGCATAATGAGTACTTTCTACTTTTGGTACTTTAAGTACATTTTGATACCTTTTACTAAAGTCAATTTAGAATTCCGGACTTTTATTTATACTTATTTTAGTATTTCTACATTGCAGTATTGATACTTTTACTTAAATAAGTTAATGTGAGTACTTCTTCCATCACTGGCTGCCAAATAGAACTGGAGGGTGGTGCACGTAGCTTTTCCAATGATAATTGTTTATAATTGTTCTGAAGTGGTGGTGATCCAAAATGTGGTCTGAGACTGTTTTCTAGCAAAAGCCAGGACAATACCGATACGTCCAGTATGTGGTCTTCTCTCGCACGGGTCACGATGATTAGTCTATGACAGATGATATGAAGATTATTGTAATGATGGTAATCAACCCAATGACTTTAATGAAAACGGGGGATGTTCGGGGTTATTAGGTGAATAATGAAGATTAATGCTGTATTATTGTGAACGTGCTCGTATCGAATGCTCATCATTCTTCTCTCATGCTTCATCAGGCGGCCAGCTCATGAGTCGTGCGGCCATGCCCTCGTCTCGTGGTCCTACGTCTAAGAGGCTGGCTTCTGAAGATGGTCTGTGTAGGGGGCAGGTGGCAATTATATGTTCGTCAGTCTGCTCAGGCTCAGCCGCACTCGCATGTGCTGATTTGAAGCGGCCGACGCTAGTGCGTAGATCTTCTACTTGGACTCCCATCTCGTGCGGTCCCAGACGTAGCGGTGGATACGTGTGGTCCCGGGCCGTCTCCCACTCCTGCTTCCAAGATGCTGTCAGACATGCGCTTATAGACAGGTTTCTCAGGGATAGAACGGAGTATCTCTTGTGCCGCCTTTGTAGTAGATGAGGCGGGACTTGACTCAGAATACACGTTTTTTTGCCACATCACAGGTTTACAGAAGTAAGAAAGTGGGAAATTTGTTTTTGTGCAATGCTCTATCGTTTTTGTTATTTCCATAGAAAAAAAGAAAGGGCGAAGAGAGATCAATCAAAGAAAACTTTGTTTTATCTACATATTTACACACAGTACCTGAGGTAAGATATAAAGGTGCGTGATAGCAGCAGATGTATACTATACGTGATACTATGGATGTTAGTTAAAGGACGACTTCACCACTTTTCAACCTATCTTCATATAATAGGTCCTCACTAATGCTCATAAAATTATACAATTTTTTTCTACTTGGTCTGTGTCTCATAGGAGGGCTGTGGACAGTCCAGAAACCTGTCTACCAGTGACATCATCGTTAGGCAGGATTTTTTTTCCCAAAAAGATTACAATTTCTTTATTCAGATTTTTATTAAGGCAAGAACAATGGGATCTATTATTGCATTGCAACTTTCCAGGAATACAAAGCCTGCAGTTTCTATTGGCTTGGATTCCCCATCGATGATGTCACTGGTAGACGGGTTTCTGAACTGTCTACAGCCCTCCTCTGAGACACAGACTGATTAGAAAAAAAATGTACCATTTTATCATGAGCATTAATGAGGACCTATTATATGAAGATATGTTGAAAAGTGGTGAAGTCGTCCTTTAAGGTACACTAAAAACTAAACTAAAAACACTAAAAACTAAAGTCTGCGGGAAAAAAAAATCTTCTTGGAAGTGGTGCTATCATTGTGCTGTCATGCAGGATGTGCCAGTCATGTTTCTGGGCTTTCCTTGGCAGGACATGGGTAGCAACCTCCCGTCGGCGGTCGGCCAGGGCGATTCCCGGAGGGCTGGCAGGTGTCACCGTGATGTATCCTGTGTAGGCAGGGCGGGCTTCAGGCAAACAGCTAGAATCCAGAGGCTGCTGTTAATGGCAACATCAACCTTTCTGACATGCAGGCTTCTGCTCCAGGCTGGGGTGTAGTATTCATATGCCAATGAAACGTCAGATAAGCGAGACCCATGATGTCGCCTTAACTTCTTCTAGGTGTTGCTTGGGGACAGTGTCCGATCCATTGATTCCGCTCATACCGATACTACTTATATTATTATTATTATCATATTTCAGTATAGGCAGTTGATATGTTCATGAACAACGGGATGTCTGCCCATTTCTTTCAGTCCAAAAACCTGAAAACCAGGTTGAAATGTATAAATACTTTGGTTCTTTAAAATAAAATTAAAGTAAAAAAAAAAAGCTATTTAGAGGCCAACAAATACGGCAACATTAACCAGTGCAGCACCATTCAGGTTACAAATGATTCTCCTCGGTGGCCCACCTCGTTGCAGAAGAGAAGTTCATAGAATAACAGAAGGAAGTTACCGTATGGTAGAGGTATGGTCGACTCACCTTGAAGGATGTGTTAGTGAGAAGCTCCTGCCCAGGCAGTCGGAGAGTGCGGAGACCAAAAAAAAAAAGTGAAAACACATGCAAAGATTAGCACTTCAAGCAGGCAAAAGATGGCAGAACTACCGTGGTAAGAAGTATAAAACAACACACTACAAGCAGAAGTTGCCTCTGCCAGATAAAGAGTGATATCCATGTCTGAGGTAATCAAGGGCTCATGAAATTCATACTGGTGGTCAGAAAAGCTCAGGGATGGAAAAAAAAAAACCTCCATTTTCAAGATCTACAACTGACTTGAAATGGAAAAAAGAAATAACAAGGTTTTTAATTCTACGGGGGGTCAGTATAAATAGCGGTCGTTTCTGAATGACCAATCAAAAGCTTTTAAAAGCACTTAGGCCATATATAACCTTTTGAAAACTGTCCAGACGGGTATCAGACTTGCCAAATGGAATACGTTGTCATAGACAGGCAGAGCCTTGGACTTTCTGTGGCTACATTCATACAGAGCTATAGCTAACCGCTGGCTGACGCCAATAAACGTAGCAGCTTCTGCCGTGTAAATAAATATCAGAGATGAATCACAGTCAGAACCAAGCCCAAATGACCGATTAATCTCCACTGCATTAAAACATCAAAGAGGCATTCTGTATTTATCTGTGAAAAGGCTTCTTTTTAGCCCATAAAATGCAATGATGTAAGTGTCCATCAATGACTTCTACAGGCGTTACCCATTTCCCTCCCATAACACCTTTAAGACCACATTTAAAACCATCATAACAAGAAGCCAACTGTGGATCAAGTAATCTATCATGTATTTGGGTTAGTTAAAAGTTCTTAATAGCATGCCATGACTCACATTAATGTCAGATAATAAATGCCAAATAATGAGTCTAAAACGTTAAAGCAGAAATAACCAATTGCTACAGTACATACTCTTAGAGTCTACAGTTAGCTTCCTCGAGTATAAAGCACATGTGGATACAGATACTAATAGCAAAATATTTAATCGGTCAAAACAGGTTCAACCAACTGACACGTCCCCCCCCCCCCAAGCATGCTAACCCGAAAATCCATTTCCTGTACAAGTGATTCCTTGTGACTACTGAGGTTGACTGGTTCCTTTGTGTGTTGCCCTAACCCATGAGCCCGTGAAGACCTGGCTAGCAGCACCCCACCACCAACAAATGCTCTGAAGATACTACAGGGCAAAGCTTGAGCTCTGTGGCCTCCCTACAATATAGCCATTCAGGACTGAACAGCTGCTAATGTTATCCTGGAGCCTGGCCCTTGGCACTTTCAATGAGCATCCTCTTCAACCACAACCCATAGCGCACGCGCACGCACACGCACACGCGCACGCACACGCACACGCACACGGCTCAATTCATCACTCAAAACCTTTACTCCGTACTAGGGATGTCACGATTATTGTGGCAAAAATAATTGCGATTAATGATATTATTGTGATTATCGTCCCAGTCCTACTCAGTACTATGTCTGACACACACACACACACACACACACACACACACACACACACACACACACACACACACACACACAGAGAGTCTGTAACCCATGCCCCGATCACTAATGAGCCAAACCAAACCTGTTGTCTCTGGTAGGCCGAGAACATCTTCTCGATGTCCTTCAGGTCTAGGATCTTGAACGCCTTCAGGTCATCGATGTCGTGCCAGATGGTGCCAGTGATCTTGTTCTGGATCAGAGGGAACATTAGGGTCAGTTAACCCTTTAAGACCTGAGGCCGATTCTACAAAATGCCATCTAAATCAGTAGTTCTCAAACTCGTTTGTGCCAAGGACCCCCAAATTGACATATATTTGGCCGTGGACGGTTTTGTGCCAGGGACCCCCCCAGAAGAAAAGATTTGCGTTAAAAAATAGCAGATGTTCAAGCTCGCGGCACGAAGTGACGCGCTGGGAGCTTGAAGATCTGCTATTTTTGAATAGCCAACGCTAAAATCTAAAATGACGAGTGCTTTCCTGGTTTTAATGGGTTAAAGTTGAGATTAACAACCCTGTACTTTCATGGGTAAACAGGGACGAATAAGGCCGATTCTGCCAAGCAGCGTGTTATGCTGATTTTGTAGATTAGAAACATAATTTGCGGCCGGCGGCCGTTATGCAATTACATTAGCAGACCGTCTGCCGCGGCTACCATCTGACCGTCTGGTAAAGTGGCATTTATTGAAATACGTTTTATTTATGCATCCGATTATGTGTCCATCATCGGTCCAGAATCTGCTGTCAAACATGCATCTCGGTGACATCGACGATCGCCGCTGTCATTATGGAAAGCTTACCGTTACATCTCTGAAAATGCCAGCTTGTCGGGATTTTGTAAGGCATTAAAACACTGCATACCTTTTTTAAACCACAGCGTATTCTGCATGGGTTCCACGGACCATACAGTCATGAATCTGACAACACACAGAGACTGTGTGACCATTCAGTTCAAGTGAAGCCGACCAAGAGAGAGAGCTAAACATTATTTTGGCAGCGACGGGACAAGAATGCCGATTCTGCTTCAAGGAGGAGTTGGGGTCTGATTAAAACGATACACATCTGTATCACTGCTGTCAGGCACAAAAAGCATTCCGAAACATCAGCGTGTCAGGATTTGATTAACCAACATGAACCAACTTATTCTGGGGCAAACATTCAGCAACAATAGCAGATCTACAAGCTCATCGCGTTGCAACACGCTGTGAGCTTGTAGGTCTGTTCATTTCGGGGGGAAAAGGAGGGAGCCTATTAGCCCTGGTGGACTCTAAGTCAATGAAGTACATATGGTTAAAAACCAACATGTGTTATAGTGCTGGGCAATTAACCAGAAATATATCAAAACCGATATTTATAACCAATAACCGACTTAATCTTGCTCATGTAGGTTAATCAAACAATCAAGAAGCCGATCGGGAGCTAGCAACGCGTCGCGTTGTTGTGAGCTTGTCGATCGGCTATTTTCAATTAAAGCATTCCCAATAACACAATCCCACAATAACAGAAAACAGAAAAGTGATAATCATGGTGTGAATTGGTCAAACATTCTCTCACCTCCCCCAGCTTGGCCCAGTTGAAGGACTTGAGCGGGTGCGAGGGCTGGGGGATGGACTTGTGGCGCAGCGTGTTGGCGCCCCCGAACGAGGGCGGCGGCATCATCGGAGGGGGCGGGGCTCCAAAGATAGGCGGGGCCCCGGGGGGAGGGGGCGGGCCTCCGGGCGGGGGAGGCGGCGGAGGCGGGGGCGGGCAGCTGGCGGGCAGAGGAGGAGGGGGCGGAGGGAAACCGCAGGTCATGGGGGGAGGGGGCGGCGCCATGGGCCCCCCAGGGGGCGGAGGTGGAGGGGGGAAAGACACGTTGCCGCCCTGTTGGTGGAGAAACGAGAGAAACGAGATATGTTAGAAGGGACTCCCTCTTTCTTTGGTGTTTTCGCCCAGGTCGGCCTAACCTTAAGCTCACTAAACTATGCCTAAACCTAACCTTATCCCTAAACTTAACCTCATAAAAACTATGCCTAGCCCTAGGGCCTAGCCTTAACCTCACAGAAACTGTGCCTCAACCCAACTTCAAAACCACGGTGGGCGTGGTTTTGAAGTTGGGCAAAACACCGGGAATACAGCGCATCTTAGAATGGGTTTGGAATATCACTGCCTGTTATAATAACTTGCAATTTGGACTTTCATTCGTTATAGTTTTTGGAGGATGTCCTCGTAACCGTTAGGTCTGTCACAATTAGTACATAATAGCCTAATTATAATAATAGTAATAGCAATTATTTGAGTCATAATCGTTTCCATGTTGAAAAATGTTCATATATTTTTAAACATAATATTTTTTATTTCCACTATTGATATTTTTTTTTAAGTATAAAGTTATTAAATATGTCAGTAATTTTTTTGTGTATTTAGGTTATTTTGTCATTTCTGCCCTGACAAAAATAACCCCAAAATAACTGGGGTTTTTAACTGCCCATTTTTATTAATCCGGTGTTCAACAACAAAAAAACACAATTTAAATCGTTAATCGCGATTATTTCTGTGACATTTAATCGTCATGTAAAAACTGTCATAATCGTAGACTGCCCTAATAACGTAACATTTTGACATAACAATAATAGGCAGTAAAAAAGGAACTCTGCTCACGGCTATGTCGCTGATGCGCGAGGACAGGTCCTGGACTTGTTCCCGGGCCGAGCGGAGCTCCACGCCCTCGCGCTGTAGCTTGTCCTTCATCTTGTTCAAGGTCTTCATCATGTCGTCCTTCTCTGTGGTCTTGGTTTCGCACTCGCGCTCCTTTCTCTCCAGCTTGGCTAGCAGCTCCGCGTGGTCTGGGAGGAAACAGAGAGACGACATGCTTTAGTGCCCCCCAAGATAATCGTATTTTTACTGGGGACCCCCCACTCCGAAAAGCACTTGGAATTGTAGGAGTTGAGGCATTGCATTTAGTTTGACTCGGTTCCAAAGATAAATAGTTGTAGATCGGCTATTTTCACAATGTTTGCCCCTTTCTTAGGTAATATTTGACAATTTGGCCAATGTTTGACCATTTGTCACTATCAGTATAGTTTTTGGTTACTTTTGACATAGCAATGGTCTTATTATTATTACTAGTTTATTTTCATGTGCAGATACCCTATATACACTTATACTGTATGTTGGCTTGTTTACTGTTGAGTGAGATAACAATGTTGCACATTAAGCTAATCATCTGGGAACTCCCCAGATGATCCCTTGAGAGGGACCCCCGGTACTTTGACAGCCCTGCTTTACAGCACATACAGATAATATAGCTACGTTTCAACATTTGTCAGTCAATTGACACCCAGAATTTTGCAGTGAATACAGAGAGATCGACCAACAGCGCTGGAAAGGAAAATATCAGATCGACAAGCTGAGCTTGTCAATCAGCTATTTTCAGCGAAAACACAATCCCCCACAATAACAGAAATTACACTAGTTTAGAGGCCTGAGGGACTCCGGTCAACCATATGGGGTATAAGTGGTTAAAGAAAACATAAAAGGAATCGACTCACGAGATGCACAAGATGTGCTCAAGTGGCCTCTTGATGGAAAACGTTTGAAAACATGCCGCATTTCCTCATTCAGCCTGCAGGGTGCAGTGTGTCAAACAGTTACTTACCTTTTCTGAACTTCTCTGCCTGGTCTCGCCACTGCTTCACCTCATTCTCATTGACCAGCCTATGGGGGAAAGACAATGACAAAGACACACACAGGAAGGAAACAATTAGAAGACAAGAAAAAGCCTTGCTTACATGAGTCCATTTTGTCTAATTTGCAGGTATAGGTCAACCCGCCCATCCCATCTCAGTCAAAGCCAGGAAATTGTGTGGAAATTCAATACATGGGTTTGGAAAGATTCCTCATTGACAACCATGGGCTGCCTGTTTCCTATCTTGTGAATAGGATTCCACTTCACTGCCAGATCGAGCTGACTGGGATGAGATGCGTTTTGACTTAGGTATGCTGCACACGGTATCGCAATTTTTTAACATAACACTGCAAGGTGGTAATCAACTATAGTCAGGGTTATGATTGCTGGCACTCACTTTAGCTTCGATTCTCGGCGTTACACTGGGGTTACACTGGAGAGTATGGATATGAATAAATATTGATGTTTCAGTAGTTTGATAAAGTTGAGCGGGTAGTGAATAGTGATGATAAAGCGGCAGGTCGACAGAACGCACAGCATGGTAAGAATGGCGAAGTTAAAATGAACGACGAGTGAAAAGACGATCAGATGTTAGGTGTGATGAAAGATGGAATGGGAGAGGAACAGAGATTGGAAGAGATCAACCTGCAGCCTCGGTGGCGGCCATGGCTAGAGGTGAGAGAGCAGACACAGATATAAAGACATGATGAGAATACGGTACATCAACACAGTGACACACATGAAGGGACAAGGGGACAAGAGCGCAGGTGGTGGAAAGGAACTAAGGTGTAACAGAGTATTCCTACATTGTGGTATTTGCCACTTTTACTTAAGTAAAACATCTGCAGAGAGAGGGAGACAGACAGTATGGAAGAGGGACCAGGATGTCAGGTGTAATTGACAGCCAGGAT
This sequence comes from Gymnoscopelus microlampas, assembly GCF_963454915.1. Classification (NCBI taxonomy): domain Eukaryota; kingdom Metazoa; phylum Chordata; class Actinopteri; order Myctophiformes; family Myctophidae; genus Gymnoscopelus; species Gymnoscopelus microlampas. Next base: position 10,081,043 of record NC_139957.1, read on the forward strand.
AAAGTAACCACAGCGTGCTTAATGACTCATGCCTGAACGCTCGCAGTCAACTCTCAAGAGAGGGCTCACAAGGCAATTAAAGAGCAAATTAATCAGTCTGAGAACTTTTTTAATTGCTTGTGTTCTTCGGTTAATAGGAGCGAGTTGATTACAAAGGCAATCCCACTTTAATTACAGGTCAAGCGACACTTCGTCTCTGTCGGGTGGAAACCTCATATGTCCAAAACTGTGACTTTTCAGGATTCAAATTCAATTACAGCAAAAGTAGCAGATCAATCTGCAGCGGATCTGCTACTTTTGATGCTTTTGTGTGATGCTGTAGTATGATCAGGAAGGGCGTTAATTTACACAGGAGATAAGAGGTTTCTGTCCGACAGCAACAACTTGATGTGTGTGTTGGGGGGGGGGTGTACTTGAGTACTCGATTCTTGTACGCAGTGGAAAAAATAAAACCTTTTAAAGAGGAGTGTTAATTCCAGGTCAGGCGAGCGAGCGAGTGGTCAGAGCCGTCGCCACGCCGACCTCAGATGATTAACGACTCCGTCCCGCATTTGTTTTAACAGCGTCTCTGCCCGAGCCCGCCACGGCACGAGACAAACATTTTACCCCGCGTGAGCCCGGTTCCCAACCTTACAGCGAGGGCGCGCGGCCAAAACGCGAGGAAATCTCAGTTTATGGGGCTCTTTTTCCAGCAATTTACTATAAGAGGGTTTATGGAAACGCAACAAGCCCTTTGGCATTAACGTAAAGAGAGGGGATCGGTTTCGACTGCCGTAATGGATCTGCAATTGATGGTAATGGACGCTGGTCTTGGATGTCACGTCCAAAGCGTGCGCTCTCTGTTTGCTACTGGAAAGAATTACGCTAAAGTGTGCTGATTACACAAACAATAGTGGCTGAATAGGGGGGGGGCTGGCTGTCGTGCCGAGGTTTTGCCCACTACTATGCTTTATGGTGCTTTCACCGGCGAGACTAAACACATTAATCACTGAGCTGAAGCTTGGTTTAGGAATGACACAACTGCGGAGAATAACACAGGCGAAAGATGGTGAAAGTGAGGGGGTGAGAGAAAAGAATGACAGCAGAAAGGCAGAAAGAAAAACTGAGGAAAACTGGTACAGTTTGACTCAGTTTACACAAACAGTGGAAGAGAGAGAGAGAGAGAGGGAGAGAGAGAGAGAGAGAGAAGGTCATTGAAGGCAGTGGGAGAATGGGGAATTTGTGGAGAAAGCTCTGAATACCATCTTTTAACACTGCTCACGCTCATAGCGCACCACAGACTGTGACTGCGGAACGCTGGCTGGTCCAAATCTTCTTGCGAGATTCATTGAAACCCAGGCCTCAAAAAACAAACAAATGTCACTGACCATTTGAAAAAGAATCTCTCTAGTCAAGAATTTGACTAGCACATGCTTGCCAGTGTGGAGAAAGGAAAAAAAAAGATTTCCAAGTCAAGCAACAAAATGTCTTTTTCTTGCTCCATGAACTAAATATATTTCTCAATGTCTTCCTACTGCGTCAAACCGAATGACCGCTTCAGTGCACCTGAACATGGCTGACTTGGCCATCGCACTCAGCTATAATAACGCGATTAGAGCTATTTCCTTTTGATCTCCACCTTCCACTTTCATGCCGATTCACCCACAGCGCGCAGCTTCCTGCAATTCGGCCCACGATGCCCTGCTGCCGCTCCAGTCCCCCCCCCCCCCCCTCTAACGCTGTCCAATCACGTTGTCCGCTCAGCAGTCACAGACCAAGAGCAAAAAAAAAGAGCTGGGCTACTCCTACAGACAGACCTGGGATGTTTAAGAGGGTATTATCGCATATACTAGGTGGTGCTGGTTTCCTTTTGCTGTGGCCTACACTAAAACCCTGAGGCATGACTCATGATATTCCAGTGCTCTTCTGCAGGTCCAGCTGCGCCTCAAATCACGCAGACATAAAAGTGCATGTTGTTGACATCCGGCCTTGCCTTTGATCTCGGTGAAAAGTGACGCTAAGAGGATACGCCTGCTGAATTACACGGATCTTCCCCCGAAATCAGAGTCTATTTACGGCTACCGAGGGATTTTTAAAAGAGCACGTGGGGATGTACTATTGGGAGCAGGAGTGCTGACTAGGATCATTTACCAGGTCATTGTGACCTGGGTCATTCTTCCATAACGGTCTGAGAGGAACCACGTCTGGTCGCACCTAGATCGCTTTGCTAAGATGCTTCGTAAATACTCAACCTTACGCCAAATTAAGACGTTCACGTGACTGCACTCGACTTCCCGGCGCTAATCGGCTAGGAAGAAGGCATTGGGGTCGCTTACATGCGAATGATGTTCTTGACGCTGAAGTTGTCCAGGGGGGCCACGTCGGGGTCCTCGCCCTTGTCGTCCTGCAGCACGATCTGCTGGAGGATCCTGTCAAGCAGCTGCCAGTGCTGCAGGCTTCCCCCGCCACGCTTATCTGGGGCACGGAGAGAAGGAAAGACACACCGTGAAGACATCCTTGTGGATTAACAGACACAATTCTTCAGTCCTGAGATTTTATTTTGCTTTAACCCATGCATCCTGCATGTTACACTATACGTCTGCAGAAAACGCACCGAGCAAATGTGTGCCCACGCTGAAGGCTGTAATAAATGCTCGACTGCCAACAGACCAATAAAACTCCAGGCACTCGTGATTGAACCCAATCATAAAGCCCTGGATCGTATTGCTGTAAGTCGTAGTTATTACTGTCAAGCCGCATATATTTTTCACGCGCAGGTTATTACGTCTCTTTGATATAGTATTGTGTTGCATCATAAATAAGATCTGTGCGTTTTACGGTACACAGAAACGGCGGGCTGCAGAGGCAAAACCTGACATCCGACCAGTCGGGTAGTAAATGCTTTTCGGCCTTAGAGGCCATCGTAGCCATTCATCTTTCGCCTTTTGAGGGAATACAGAGTCTACCAATAATTTGGAGGGATGCCCACTACTCATGGCAAGGTTAAATGCAGTGGTGGTGAATTTTTAGTTACTAGTTACTTTGTAGATTTTGATCATTACAAAGCATACATTAACCGCTTCAGCCCTATGTACATTTTGGTCATTTGGAAATAGCCGCTCTACAAGCTCACAATGCGTCGCGATGCGACGTATTGTGAGCTTGTAGATCTGCTATTTTTTTTAAGACATTTGAAAACTTGTGAAACGGGACATTCTGCATAATGAGTACTTTCTACTTTTGGTAATTTAAGAACATTTTGATACCTGTACTTTTACTCAAGTGAGTTTTGAATACCAGACATTTACTTGTAACATAGTATTTCTACATTGCAAATGTGAGTACCTTTCCAACCACTGGTTAAATGTGATAACTGGGCTATACTCACAGGGCATCTGTAGGCAGTGCTGGAGGATGGAGAGGAGGTATGGGTAGGCATCTGTGTGGTTCAGCTTCTTCTTGACCAGCTCAAACATGGCACCGGCACTCTTGGTGTCCACGTGGGCCTGTTGAAAGAGATTCAGAGATAGGTTTCCACCCGACAGAGACGATATGTAGGTAACAAGACATGCTGGAAGACAGGCTTAGTATTCATTTAATTAGTACCAACTCATGACATCACTATGACAACAAAACAAAATAGCTTGTCTACGGAAATAGTGGAGTGACCCACTTACCGTATCGAACCGTTTGGCCAGTTCGGAGTCATCTTCATTTCGCACCATTTCAAAGAAGTCCAGATGCCTACAGAGAGAAGACATTTTGTGATCAGAAGGAACGGTTCCCTGCATTTTGGTCTTTTTGAGTCCAAATGCATGATGCCGTGTTCTAAAACTAATAAGTTCTACAGCAGGCTGCAGTGGTTCTCAAAGTGGGATCCAGGGGTCCTTGGGGGGGGGGGGGGGGGTTAACAAAGCAGTTAACATCCTTGGGGGGGGGGGGGTTAACAAAGCAGTTAACATAGCAATAACATCACAATCATTTTTATCACTTTATCACTTTATCCATTAATATGTCACTACTTCTTCAACTTTTTTTTAATGTATTCATGGTAATTCTATTTTTTCATTTTATTTATTAACGTATTTCTTTTTATAATTCATGATAAGTTGAGATTTTTTTGTTTAAACTTTTAAAGTAATATATATTTTTTTAAATATATTAAACCTTATTTACTCGTGACCCATAAAAATTGGTCCGCGACCCAAAGATGGGTCCCGACCCACTGTTTGAGAACCAGTGTAGATGTTTGGTCAGCAGCCACTCACCTGTCCAGGGTGGAGTTCTCGTGCTCCCTCAGCTTATCAATCACCGGCTGGATGCCCAACATCAGGAACTCATACCTTAGATGGAGCCGGAACTCCAGATTGTCCTTGGATATGATACGATGGACAAAGAGAGATTAAAAAATCCAATCGCACTAGAACTGCATTTTTCCAGCTTATTCGAAGCACAAATTCAAAAATATTTTCACAGTATACGTATATCACAACAGTGTGTTTTCCTAATTTACATGGAAAGGTCGTAACAAGCTCACAACGGGTCGCATCCATGATGCATTGTGAGCTTGTAGTTCAGCTATTTTCGCCACCGTCGTAAGAAATGATTAGTCTCGGAAATCGTCTGACCTGGGCTTTAAAGGCCCTTTGTGGCGTTCGGGTCTCACCTCCCCAGCGCCAGCATTGAGCACAGCATTGATGAAGGACATGATGGCAGTCTTCAGGTTGACTTCATCTCTGTAGCGGCCTGTACTCCTGTCCAGCTCATTCAGTAGCGTCTAGGTAGGAAAGGAGAGACAGACAGTTGGCAAGTTAGACTATTTGCCTGCAACAATTATCAGTGGCTACTGGCTAGTAAAGGGGTTATAGTTTGCATGCTATAGAAACATGCTACTGATTCTGAACAATAAAAGCGGTGAGGGTTGAATTAAAACAGTATAAGAAGTCTTTGTCAATGTCCTAACATGGTAATGTTATAATAATGATTTTGTACTACACACACAGTTAATTAAGCCAATGTCTCTCACGCCTCCTCAGCCCGTCGCCCCGTCTCCTACTGACCTTAGCCACATTTTCGCGCCTTGAGCATAACACAAACCAATGTTAAAAGGCCCATAAGTTCTGAATCACTCAGTGCCTGTGTTGTTAGCTTAGCTTGAAGTGGCATGATTTACTGCACACCCTTGGGGACTTGTGAGAGTTAGCTTGTTGACACAGTCCTGCTAGCTGCTTAAGCCCCCCCCCACACACACATTCACGCACTCCACCCTGCGTGCTGCATAACTATGGACGTCCCTATGTACCTTTAATATTGCCTATCTGTTGACTTGACCTCATCTCTGTGAGTTTAAGTATGAGCATTTCGGCAAGGCCTCTCCTATATGCTTATCAAAATGGGCCCGTAACATGATTTATCCTTTCTTTGCTCTGGAGCGTCACCCTCAAATACCATGTCTGCCCTTTCCCCTGAACTCTGTGTGCCTGGTGTTCTCAGCAGTGACACCCTGTAATGTAGGTCCTCGGTTCTCATAAACAATACAAACAGCTCTATTAGGAGGAACAACATGTGGCTATTACATGTGGCTCCGAGTGCAAAGATTTATGCATTTTACTCTATGAGAGATGATTAACACTGTGATTTAGCTGCGTAGTAGCACAAAATGCCATCCATATATTACAAACTCTCTACACCACAGGTCTTCAACAGGGGGTCCGGGACCCCTAGAGGGTCCTCAGAGATACTGCAGGGGGGCTGCCAAATCTTTGTGTGATAGGGGCTTGTAGATCTGCTATTTTCAAACATTTTAGTACTTTTACTTTTGGTACTTTAAGTACATTTTGATGCCAATACTTTTGTACTTTTACTCAAGTAAATTTAGAATTCTGGACTTCTACTTGTAACAGAGTATTTCTATTGCAGTATTGGTACTTTTACTTAAGTAAAGAATTTGAGTACTTTTTCCACCACTGCTCACCTGGAAGCGAGTCCTTTCGGCGGCGTACTTCTGGTAGTGGGCCATGGCTTGCAGCACCTTCTTGTGGCCGTCGGGCACCAGGCACACCGCTCCCAGGATCTCCAGCACGGCCACTTTGGTCTTGATGTTCTCCGTCCGCAGGCTCTGGGAGATGGTGTTGATGCTCTGCGGGTGGGCCAGCACGTGCGCGCGCCCCTGCGAGTTGTTCATCAGGGCCTTGATGCAGCCGATGACCGAGGTGTGCACGCGGCTCTCCGACGTCTCGTAGTCCATGCTGCGCAGGAAGTTGAGCAGGCAGGTGAGGCCGTCCAGCTCGATGAAGCGCGTGACAAACCTAGGGAAGGTACAAAATATACATATAAGTACATTTAAAAGTACAGATTTAGTAAAGTACGACATGTACACATATGGAATTGGAATAGATCTGTAAGGGTCACATTCGAACAAAAGGTCAGCCACACTGCCGCAGTTGCCGAAAACTGTGTGCCAACTGCAGCCGTGCCGAACACTGCTGTCATTGGGTTTGGGTTTTAAGGCCATGAACACCACAAAAAAGAAATGACGCTCTGTAGCAATATTTACATAAATCTCAAAGTTCAACAATAAGACTGGAGTGTAGTAAAAACAATGCATGCAAGTTCCAGCACAATTCATTCATTAAATTATTCCATCAAACTGTTGTATATTGATCAGCAATGTGTGGGTTGGTGGACCCTAGCATTGCACGTCTTTACGGTCAAAAAACAATGATCAAACAGCCATAATGTGCTGTCACAATGCCTTCCAATAACCTCCTTTGTCACTTTCTTGATGGCAAAGTTAGTTAGTTCAGCTAGTTACCATGGCAAGTAATTAACCCCTCCAGCAGGGAACAGCGCTCACTGATCGAAAGGCTGTCAGTACATGTAAACACAGTTGGGTATTGACACCCAGTTGGCACGACCTAGGACTAGGAAAATGAGCTTCCCACCCATGAAGATTCTTGATAGGGCTCATGAATTATTTCAAACAATGTTGAGCTTGTAAGACAGAAACAGAGGAGGAGGAAACGGAGAGAGAGAGAGAGAGAGAGAGAGAGAGAGAGAGAGAGAGAGAGAGAGAGAGAGAGAGAGAGAGAGAGAGAGAGAGAGAGAGAGAGAGAGAGAAAGTGGAAGTGCAAGAGATAGAGGAAGAAAAAAAAGAGAAAGACAAAAATAAGCGAGATTTACTGCCATTTGTCTTTAACAGATTTTGAACATTGTTGTTGACACAGCCAGAGGAGCGCGGTCCAAGTTCCATCCCCTTCAACCGCGCTTACTTGGCTCCCTTCAAGAGGCATTGAAAAACAAACAAACAGGCCTGCCTTGAACATATGTATAATACGTAATAGATTCAGTTATTATCCCATACATCTCCATCCAGGGCTTGTTCCCTTGCTTGTACTGTACACGATCGGTCACAGTCAGATATTCAGACTACCGTCATAGAGGTATGCACATGGTTCGGACACACACACACATACAAACACATACAAACACAGTTCACCCCTGAGTCTCCCAAATGCCTACATTATATGAAACCATGGAGGTCATCCTGTATTTTGTGTGTGCATGCACACACACACACACACACACACACACACACACACACACACACACACACACACACACACTTCCTTGATAGATCATGAACACATGCGCGCGTGTAGAGAAATCTCTCATGAAGTGCTCCTTTGGTGTAACCACTCTCAAACCTGGCGCCCCTATTCTGAGGCATAGGCGAAGATTTTCAAAAAATGTACAATGGTTTACAAAGATTTTCAAGAATCTGTGAAGATGGTATACGTGGTTAACCTCAGACACTATTCCATTGTTTGCCACACTAATGAATGAGGTCTCAAACTCATCATTAACCACTTAAACCCCATAATGGTTCACCAGAGTCCCTGAGGGCTCTATATTAGTGTCTTTTCTGTTATTGTGGGGAAGGCTTCCGCTGAAAATAGCCGATCGACAAGCTTACAACGCGTCGCGCTGCGACGCGTTGTGAGCTTGTCGATCTGCCCTTTTTCTCCGCAAGTCACACCGCATCCAAGCGTTAAAGTTAATCGTTTGGCTTGTGAAGAAGAACTGTTATCGATCGATCGATCGTCCATTCAATTCCCAGACTCACAATCCACCGCAGAGATATAACTCCTTTTGGGAAGAGGAATTAAGAAGCCGAGCAGTATAATGATTAATGTATGGAGAGAGTGGGGAGATGGGAGAGTTGATCTTGGAATATGTCTTCAAAAAAGAGGGCGAACCAGCTTCAAGGCTTCGCTTGCTGCCATGGATGTCATGCTCCATTGGTTTGCTGACAGCTCGGTAGAAACACACGCTCGCCGTGCAGAACGCACACACAGCCCTGCGTCCGCATATACTTGCACGAGCACACATCATGGGATTTTGATGCATGTATATGCAAATGATACACATATTGGCAGTGCGTAGCTGCTCAAAGGATAATCCCCACTATTGTAAACCAAAGCCTGTGTGTAAGCTGCCATCCAACTCTCCTCCTGTTCCACTCTATGCCACTATTTCACTCCCCACACCTTTGTCATCCCTTATACCTTAATCTCACGTTCTCTCCTCCAGTGAGCACTTGGACTGATCCCATCTCCTCTTTGCTACCAAACGTTCTCTCTCTCTCTCTCTCTCTCTCTCTCTCTCTCCTCGCCCTTTTCCACTGACATTCACGCTCGGTCGAGTGGCGTGCAGCGATTTTGTTTTTGGAACAGCCGTCGCATAGTTTTAAAACCCCACGGGGGTTGCGTTCAAGACGGCGAGAGCTTTAGACGACCGCTGCATACAATATGAGTTCAGGCGGCGCTGAACAATGCCGAGGGCCTAGCCAACCCTCCCTTAGAAAATGGGAAGGGGAAAAAAAGAAACATGTAAATGCACACACACACACACACACACACACACACACACAAGAGAGGAGCACGACCGAGAATGGGATGAGACTAAACAATAACGACAGAGCAGTGAAAATGACTCTACAGCGTGTGTGTTGAGTTGGGGGCCAAGCGCCGTCAAAGGAGACATCAACTGGAGGAGGTACTGTATACGGATGAGTTCAAACAGAACGCTGAGGTCTGCAGACTCACACAACGCAGTTGTCTCATGTCTTGGAGCATCTGTTCGTTATCACGAAAAACCATCAACGATTATAGTAAATTCAGTTCAGCGATCACACTTTCCATTGATTTCAACAGGTCGAGAAATCTTACGAGGAACTACTGTAGTGTTGGAGTCGTCTTCTCAGGACCTGATTAATAACATCCTATTTACTGTACATAGCGCTTTGCTCTGTATGCAAAGTGGCTTCACAAAACAGAACAAAGATAAACAACTTGATTAAGGAAAAACTAGTTAAAAGGCTAAAAACTAAGAAACTAAATCATTAAAAGGGGGATTAGAATTAGGTGAGGAATGTGAGTCTGAAGAGGTTGTTTTTTGAGGGTGGTTTTGAACAGGGCAGCTTTGATGTGAGGACCACCAGGAGGTTGGCATCACCAGACCTGAGTGAGCTTGTAGATCAGCTATTCTAGCTATTTTTCTTATTTCCAACCGGCCGGCCTCGCTCAAGGTTCACGTTTGACCCATTCAAACATGTAAAGCTTCCTTGAACTGTGGATGACCCTGGTTGGGACTTTGTCCGCACCTCAAAGCTTAACCACACACGTGTATGTGGGCATAATGTGCATACTGTATGAGCGCACACACACACACATACACACACACACACACACACACACACACACACGTTTGTATTACTATACCTATGAGGACATTTAGGAATGTGATTTTACAAATTTAAAAAAGAAAAAATTATGTACGCGTTGTGAGCTTGTAGATCAGCATTTTTTTTTGGTGCACGACACTGTCACGCAACTAAGTATTATAAATCAAACCCCAAAGGCTAAATCTACCCTCTAAATGCCTAATCATAACCTGAATCTAACCATGAAACAACCCATTTCTCTGTGTGTCCTCACAATGTCTATTTGTCAAATTCTACTATTAGTTGTGGGGACATTTGTCCCTCACAAGTAGTAATACAAGCACCCACACACACAGTTCTACTATAAAAAGGCCCAGATAGCGCTTCAGAGAGGCAGCTGAACCTCTTAAACCCCAGCATCCGTATTGTGGGGAAAGCTTTCTGTGAGTGTGTCGATCGGCTATTTTCAGCGAAAAGCTTTCCCCACAATAACAGAAAACATACTAGCATAGAGCCCTGAGGGACTCCGGTCAACCATATGGGGTTTTAAGTGGTGAATGCCGTTTAAAACGGAGGTGTCGGTGGTACTTGGATGAGTCATGCGATACGGCCACAGCTCTCACTACAATAAATCTTCCGTGATGTGAGGCCACGCTGTAATTCTGCAGCTTATGAACAACGGTCTGAACAAAAGGCTACACGCACACACACGCACGCACGCCGCACACACACACACAAATCTCACCCTTGGCCAAGTTGCACATGTACCCCATCTGTAGTGTATGTAGTACATCATTCCACAAAGCCAATAGTGTCAGTTTATGGTCAAATCCATGGGGAGCATTGTGCCTGTGTGTGTGTGTGTGTGTGTGTGTGTGTGCCTGTGTGTGTGCGCGTGCATGTGCGGGTGCATGTGTGTGAGTGTGTACGTGCGTTCGTGCGTGCACCTTGGCCCCTGGTGTGTCCATAATGGCTCCTGTGCCTTGTAGTTAAAGCCATACTGTGTAACTTGTTAAATTACACAAAAGTTGTCTTTTGATTAAATCTTTCACTGGTATACTTTCACAATAACCATTCCACACTTCTCTAAACACTACTAAACACAATTTCTATCACCCTTGGACCCCCCACATTCACCCCAAAATGACATAGGCACCGGAAATGTATTTATTCATGTAATGATGGTTAATAAATCATTTCTGACAATGCGCTGTTGCATCACAAAATCCTCCTTTGAGAGGCATCGTCAAAAAGAATACTAAAACTTGAATGCACTCGTATATCAACGTCAATACTGTATACTTACTAACATACATTTTCCATTTGCCTCATTCTGTTTTTTTTGTTCTCCTTCATTGTCTTTCTACTTTTCATTAAGCTTGACAGTTTTTTTTATTTGTCTGTCTCTCTGTAATATGGTCCAAAGAGGATGTGTGTGTAATTACATGGGAAGCTCAAAGTGTTTTGGAGGGGTGGGGGTTTTGAGGGGAAGCTCCACTCTGTCTTTCTATCTCTCCCTCTCAGCATCCCTTTATTGCTGTTCCAACACAAACCTCCCTCGACGACAACCCCGATCTCTCCTCAAGCCCTGCTTAGCGCCCCTCCTCTCCCTCACTTTCCTTCTATTTTCCCTCGAATGCTAAATACCACAGTGCTGCCGGGGGGAGAAATCAGCACCGCGAGGGAACCGAAAACACCCGTCCGATCCAACGCTCTTTAAAGGTGCGATATTCAGTTCCCGCACTAATGTATTCGGTAATATGTGAAAACAGATATAAAGTTCACTCTCTGTCGAGCGGAACCTTTGAAACATCCGGCGGCACACTGTTTTGAGGGATAATATTTGCATATGGCGGAGGGAAACTTGGACCTTCCAGAGGGCTATTGACACAAGCCCTCTTCTGAGGAGGCGGGAGGGTGACTCAACTCGAGTCAATATTCTTGCTGGAACCGCTGCGCGGGAGTCGCGTCCAAAGAGCCTTCCGAGGAAGGATTGTGATGCTCTACTGACACGGACCCGGGATTCCAGTGGATTCTGGGCCAGCGTGGACTCTGCGACCTCCAATGATGCTCTAGGACTGCGTGGGCAATCAACCGAAAATGTCGAAACCGTTATTTTGAACCAATTACCGACTTAATTTTGCTCATGTAGGTTAATCAAATAATCAAATAGCAGGTTTCTTTTTTTCTTTTTCTTATATATCAACGAATCGACATTCGTTGTAATGAACTAAATCGATTAGTCTTATTAACCACTTAAACCTGTATCTTTGTTGTACAATGGTGGGGTGCAAACATAGTGAAAATCTACAATGATGCACCATTTCCTGCTTTTCTTGGTGTATTTCCTTCCCTGGTCTTTCCCCGTCCCCTCCATGTCTGACCACACCCACTGTCGCAGAGGAACATGACCTGACTAACGATGTATTTTGTCCGATGCCGGAATTTTGGAGAGTCCTAGTAGACCACTGATAACCGCCGTTTTCACCGATATTTTGTCCAAAAAGTGCAACTTTTCTAAGAAATTTGAAAAACGCCAATTTTATTGAGTTTCTTTATGAAATAAATAAATGAACTTATATGCAATATCAAAATAGAAATTACAAAAACTTTTTTTATTTAACCACCATTTAAGCTTTATTCAAAACATTTCAGAAACAGCTGATCTACAAGCTCGCAACGTGACGCAATGCAACGCGTTATGAGCTTGTAGATCTGCCTTCTTTGAAAAAAAATATCGGCTGCATAATTGCAGATACCGACGTCAATCAAATAAGTAAAATAAAAGCCAAAATATCGGCCAAACCGATATATCGGTGTGGTAACACAGTACACAGCACACAGCGTGTGCTGTTCCTAACTAGTTAAACACTCATTGATGTATTCTGTAATCAATATTTTAATATTTGGAAGCTAAATGTAATGTACCATTTGCGGTTGCCTTTTTCCTTGGCCCATACTCCTGTAGTAGGTTTGTATATGGGGCCTCCAAGGCTCATTATAAACTGTGCAGTGTGCAGTGTGCACGTGAGGCACTTCACAGTGCCAACATGAAACTTCAAGCCCCATTTGACCACCGGTAAACAAAGCAACAACTGCTGACAAGGAATGAAAGTGAAATAAGCTGTAAAAATCACAGCCAATTTAAAAAACAATATATATATTTTGAGCAGGGGGAGGGATGTATAATTCCCATCTTACATATCAAACCAGATTGGGTCTAATACTGGTGTGGCTTCCATCTGCAATCTACTAGGTGTACAGTTTGTGAACAACGCAAGTCTGATCTGAAATATCAGGCCAGACACACAGAGTACTTGTACAGACATGTGGAACTCTATATTTGGGCAAAATGTGCATTGGGGACATACACTGTATATACATAGTCCATAATATGGGCAACATTTGGAGGGGGCCAAGCGCTTTTCTAGACTGCTGACCCCTTCAGTGCCATGCTGTAAAAAAGCTTTTTTGGTCAGTAAACAGTAATCCTTATCCTGGGGTCACATTGATATATTGATGTTGTTTTTATTGGACATCAATAAAAAACACATCAATAGAGCAAAGACCAAAGTGCTCACGCCCCATCAGCCCCATGCCGTTGTGAGCCTTAAAAGTTATGCATCAAATGACAAGGGACACTCAGAAAGTTCTTCAGCGAAGGTGTCAGGACAAAATTACAGTGTTTAGTGACAGTGCCATAACCATGACCTGCTTTGTTTATGAACACTGCAGCCCAAAACACTTTCACAAGGAGCTGGTAAACAGCTGCCCTGCCTATTCAGCGCCTCATCATAAAATGTACACACGAAGAGAAGCTACATCGGTGGGCGGCTCGCTGACAATGTGCTGCTTTTGTGTGCTCCGCTTGGCACCCTGTGTGCCCACCATGTGGCTGGGTGCTGTGGCCTTCTGGAAGGGGCCGAGGGCACAAGGGCCCTTTTTTTTTTTTTTTTTACTTCACAACGCAGCTGTCTCTTTGGCCGGCCAAATCGGGCGAGGGAGGGAAGAAGCCATTTCAGGCCATCCAAAACAACAGCAGTCGTAAATCTCCACTGATTATGGAGGGGGGGAGGCAGTACCGTACCGTACTGAATAAATACAAACCCGCCGAGACGAGCTTCTCTTAAAAAAGACAGATCTGAGCACACACATACACACACACACACACACACAAACGCACGTGGAAACAGATATGTGGGCGTGTCAGAATAACATGTAGGTTTCACGCGTGACGTCACATGCAAACACCTTACACACAAAGGCTTTAAGGGAGAAAATGCATAGACACTCACACATAAATGACGACCTATAAACCCTCACCCGTGTAGACAGGCTTAACAGAGGCTTTAGCCACACACATTAAACCTACAGCCTCCCTTACTGCTGGGTGGCCTTAAGCACAGAACCACCTGGCTCCTTTTTTCTTCTCCTCTTGTAACCAATTTAAGAAAGACAACGCTTAAAATACAAAAGAAATACTAAATTATCTAGGCAGTTCCCACAATGCCATATTCCCTTGCCACACCTGCTTGCCACTAACATTACCGTCCTTTTTTAGCTCATCCAGCTGTGCACTAATGAGTTAGCAACAGCATGCAAATGTTATACTGTGACACCAGGTGCACAGTGGTCTGCATTGATTGGGTCATTATAGTAACTCTTACGGTGGTAAATTAAAGACTCTTCTTGATAAAGGGACGCATATATCAGCGTGGGATTAATCGGGCAGAAATGTTGTACGAGAAAATGCTATCTCAGCTTCCTCATAATGTTTAGAGGCTCACAAAAAAAACATTCTCAGCGATGGAGGTTTTGGATACTCAGACATACTGTATAAGTACGCACGCACGTATAAGCACGCACACACGCACGTACTGTATAAGCATGCACGCACGCACGCACGCACGCACGCACGCACGCACAGACAGAGGGCCCAGACGCGACCCAGACACTTTAGACCCTCCTGGGTTTTTGTCACTCTGCACTTAAAAGTCTGTCACTTCATTGCTTCCCGAGAGAAAACTCAACACCCCCGCCTCGGTCCAGACCACTACATCATACAGTTGGCAGAGGCCTACGGACAGCTCCAAAGAAGCCGCTGACGGGGGTAGGTAGAATACATCAGCAGGCTGTTTGGTTGCGGCTGATGAGTGAGGTCGTGCAGCTGCTGCTGATGGCTCCACGGAGGGCGGGGGGGGGGGGGGGGGGGGCAGTGGGAGCGTGTGTCTTGATGCGGTCAAGGGGTCTCAGTTCAATTTGATGATTAAAAAGTTATTTTCTTTTGTAATTGTGGTGAGACGAGAAGAGACAGCCTTCATGGATGATTATTCATTCTCGTACATTACAAACTGTTAAGTGTAACGTTACCCCCATTAAGCCAAATGGTAGGAATGAATCAAAGAAACAGATGCTGGTGAGACAGTGGTTCTCAACGTTTGGTTCCGGAAACTCCAGAGGTCCTTGAGGGGGTTCCAGGGGGTCCCCAGCTAAATTATTGATTGTTAAGACCAAAACGCACCTTTATGGGTCCGTAACTCAGAGTGTAGGAATGGAACCAAATGGACACTTACGGGTCAATTAGTTGTTTTTTGGGGGGGTATTTTACCGTGTAGATTGGGGTCCCAGAGATACAAAACATACGTAAATCCATGGCCCAAATACACATCAAACTGGGGGTCCTTGGAATTAATTAGGTTGAGAATAACTACTGTAACAGACATCAGCTGTGCATTGAACTCTTACCCCGGGGCTGTAGCCAGGATTGTAGAAACATATTGAAGTCTCAGCCTACTCCCACACCCAACCCCAAGACTATAGTATACTGTAAAAATATGCATTCTCATGCACTTTGAGAGCAACAGTAATCATCCAGCCATGTATGTATGTGTGTGTGTGTGTGTGTGTGCGTGCGTGCGTGCGTGCGTGCGTGCGTGTGTGTGTGTGCGCGTGTGTGCGTATGCGTATGCGTGTGTGTGTGTGTAGGGGGGGGGGGAATAAACAACACAGTGGTTGCTTAATATCCAAACTGTCAACACAGATAGTTAACAATTTGGCTCATGTGTTCAAAACAATATAGTAAAAAAAACATCTGACACGGTTGATACATGAAATGAAAAATGACTTGGGGATTCATAAAACATGTAGTCAAAACAGCAGGAACAGAACCTCGGATGGCTAAAATCCGCAGAGAAAATACTAAGGACATGACCTCTGTGTCGTCAATGGTAGCCACACAGTAAAATCCTCAGTGTTGATTCATCCATTAAGTTGCTGTCGGGCAGAAACCTCTCATCTCCATATTCTAACTTTTTTCAACAAACATTTTTTTTCCGTAAATTGGCGGCCTACCCTACTTGATCATACGGCGTCACACAAAAGTAGCAAAAGTAGCAGATCGACAAGCTCGAAACGCGGCGCGAAACGCGGCGCGAAGCGACGCGTTTCGAGCTTGTGGATCTGCTACTTTTGCTACTTTTCAATTTGAATTCTGAAAACAGAATTGGACATGAGGTTTCCACCCGAGAGAGATGATTTGTGCACAAAATTGAACAAAATGGAGCCGTTATATGAACCCTCACGGTGTATGGCCATCATGTCCTTACCTCATTGGCTGAGTCCGAAGCGCCGTCTTCAGGTCTTCCACCACCTTGTTCCGCATATCCATTTCCTCCTCATCAAACGCGAACAGAGTCTGCATCTGTAGAGACACCACACGCTGATGCAGTTTATGATGATAATAACATTCGATTTGACTTTTTTTTTGTCCTCTGCATTCAACCCATCCTAAAAGGGCCAGAGAGCAGCCGTCATGCAGGACTCGGAGACCAACTCCAGTTGTAATGCCATAGTACCTTTAGTTAGTCAGGGGCACCGGTAGGAATATGTACCTACTGTAGCATATTGTTGCTGTCAGGCAGAAACCTCTTACTTAACTTTTTGTGTTTTTTTTTACCAGGTTGCAACCTGGTCTACATCTACACTCGCTAGTCGTGACTTTTGCGCCACTTTTTCCTCATTGGCTGGGCCTTTAGCCAATGAGGGCTCAATGTCCTCTCAGAATATGGGATCTAAAGACGACCCACAATGCTGTGTTCGGCCACTGTATGTAACTCTATGGTAAGTGGCGCTGTTGCTCAATGTCCTCTCAGAATATGGGATCTAAAAACGTTGCCATGTTTAGTGAGAGAAATAAGCAACCTGGTATAATATGACTGTGTCATATGCTTGTTTATCAACGTCCTACTTGATCATACTACAGCGTTACAGCAATTGGAGACTCCTGCTCCCCAGGCCAGGCTCTCTAACCATTCGGCTATGCCACCATCCAATTACAACTGGTTCTGCATTAAACTGGTGGGTTCGCGGCCGGTTCCGTGAAAGAACCAATGGTCCAAGTATCTAGAACGGAACCAGTTCTAGAAAAACAGGGGCCTCAGAGTTGCAAATGGATATATGAACACTGAGGGTTTTACTGTGTAGGTCAACTACTGTATGCTGCTCTCCTAGTGGTAAGATTGCTGTGTTGAAATCTTTCCCCCACAACACAGATCAGAGTCCTATTAGTGTGTTTACGTCACAGGCACCACAAATCACGCTTCTCTTCTCCTTTCCATGCTATTTTCCGATTAAAGAGCTGTTTGACGCTACACAACATGCCAAAAAAGACCCGTGGGCAATTAGGTCCAATCAAGCCCACAACAAATGAGGCAGATCATTAAAAAACGTAAGTCCAGTGTGCGAGCGTTAATACAGTTGTGCGACGCTTAAAAGGCTCCCCTCAACAACATCAAAGGACTGCTCTGCTCCCATTAGTCGGGGCGCAGGGCTTCTGTTTAGCCTCTGCAGGCATTTTCCATGGCAGCAAGCTGCCAAAATGCCAAAGATTCAACCACTGTGTTTTTAGCAGCACAGTAAAATGTTAGTTACCGGGTCTGCCTGTCAATTTGCCTGAAAGAACTAAAATAATTGTTTTCCAATGACCTTGTTTCCCAACGCCTAGCACCCCTTACACTAGGGTCAAAGTTGCTTGTTGAAGTCATTCAAATAATTCAAAGTAAGTAAGAGTTTAGTGGGGTGTTTTAGATAAACTAAAAAACCTGCATATTTTTCGGAATAAGTTGTAACAACCCCACGTTTCACTGCCAAGTCCCAACCATCATCTTTTGTGTGTGTGTGTGTGTGTGTGTGTGTGTGTGTGTGTGTGTGTGTGTGTGTGTGTGTGTGTGTGTGTGTGTGTGTGTGTGTGTGTGTGTGTGTGTGTGTGTGTGTGTGTGTGTGTGTGTGTGAGAGAGAGAGAGAGAGAGAGAGAGAGAGAGAGAGAAAGAGAGAAAGAGTGAGAGTGTTTAAGCTAGCAACAGTGCAGTCAAAACATCCATCGTGTCGATTTAGCCTCATGTCCAGATGGTTCCAGGTCCACTTGCCAAGAAGTAAACGCTCTGGCTCCTATTTTTCTAAATGAATATGTTCATACTCGATGGGAAGCTGGACACAGCAAGTGCTGGGGATCATAGATGGTTCGCTCACGCTGTGAGCCAGTTCACCATATCAACAAGTCTAGCCAAGTCGCTCTTCACTACATCTGTTTTTTGTATGCTTGTGCTAACCTGTGGCCAAGATGCACATGAGGATACTGTTATCCAGTTGATAAACCGGCAACATGTACTTCAGTGACCTCCAACTAGAGAATGCCTGTCTTCAAGCTAACCGTTGATGTGATGTTAAATAAGGGGACAATAACTCAACCAACACTATCAAATTCGTACATGGACCAGGCCTGCTGGTGAAGAGCAAAAACAGAACTCTGCACCTTTTAATGAATGACAAAGGATGTTGAACAGCACAGTTTTAAAGAAAGATCTTACACAAAGTGAATCAGCAAAGCTAAACCCAAAACCTGACAAAAATGTTAACTCTGCTCTAGATGCATCTCAAGACCAGTGTTGCCATATTGTGTGAGAAATAAGCAACCAGGTCTATGAAAACAAGCCTAAAATAAGCAACTATAGGCTATAGTACTTTAAAACTATACAGGCTAAATGTCGGCTATTTGAAAGTAGCCAACCTACTGTACATGCTGAAATTAAATGTGAAATATTTGGAAGATTTTTTGAAACATTCTAACAGCACAAATCTGGTACGGGGCTCCCTGGCACAAAACATTTTCAAATGAGGTTTAGGGAGTATACATATAAATTTGGGAGTCCATGACATGAAAATATTTGACAACCACTGGTTTAAATAATAAATCATTTTTTAAAGCAAGCCCAAATAAGCAAGTACACTTTAGAAACAAGCCCAAAAAAATGCAACCCGCAACTACCAATATTTACAAGCAACTTTAAGAAAAAGCAGAAGAAGTCTGCTTATAATAAATGGACATGGCAACACTGCTCAAGACATATGCTAGTCTTTCACATTCTGTTATAGGCCAGCAAGAGCTCGAGGTACAAGCATGCTAGCTTGGTCTCGGCAGGGCTACAGAAACCTGTCAGAATCAGGAGGCTAACGTTTGAACCATCACACGGTGTGGCCAACAATATCTCCAGTGTTCTGACAGGGGTTTTTATGAATGAGCATCAAGGAACTGCTTGTAATCTCTCCAGGCGGCAAGGCGAGGATGATCTCATCCAATAACCGAGCTACCGTGGAGGGGCTCTCCTCTCCTCTCCCTGGAGCTCGCTCACTGTGCGGTCCTGGGAGCCAAGATGTGAGGTCACTGTGGAGCAACAGGGCCTTCCAAAACTTTCACTGTCAAGATACTGTCTAGACCCACTGTTTCCCAAACAGTGGGTCGGGACCCATGTTCGGGTCGCAGACCATTTTTTTCTGTTTTGTTTCCTACATAAAGAAATAAATAATAATAATTTCAAAAGACTTTTAAAGGTTATTTTTTCTTTTCTCAAAAGTATTTTATGAAGAAAATAAAGAAAATCAAATCATTTCGTTTAAGAAGTAGTGAAAATAGCAGATGTACAAGCTCACAACGCGGCGCAAATCGACGCGTTGTGAGCTTGTAGATCTGCTATTTTCACTAGTTTGGGTCCCGGGTCAAACATCTAATTTCTCTTTTGGGTCGTGAGCTAAAACGTTTGGGAACCACTGGTCTAGACTGCAGCACTGAGTAGAGAAAATACTGTTGGAGCCTGGTTGTTCGAGTGAAAGTCAGGAACGAGAGGAACATGTCAAATTTAAGGTGAATAGATGGAGGCTTGGCTGACAACAGATGCTGAATAGAGACACTTGGCTGACATGTGACAACGTGAACATTGAGCAAGAGCATCCATGAAAATTCCTGTGTGAGGAAATAAATGGGTGGTTTAGAAAAATGAGGCCTGACACATACTTTGATGATTGTGTGTGTGTGACAGCCGATGGCAGAAGAAAACGTTCAAATTCTTGACAACTCACAAATCTGTGCCGTCTGTCAACTGTACTTTAAATGTGTGTGTGCGCGTGCAAGAGAGAGAGAGACCTGTCTGAGCATTTCAGAGAGCTACAGTATAATTGCTTCTCCATATTGCTACACTACGCTCAGGTACTGAATGCTCTGGTGCAAAAATGGCTAATTTTCCAGCAAAGTCAAGCCAATAAACAAAAACAGCTGTAAAAATAGCAGAGATGTAAACATAGTTTGTTGCTACAGGCATGTTTGCCAGAAAAACAAACAACATGGCAATAAACAGATATCAAATGCCATTACCGCCTGGCCCTCTGTCCGTGGTGATACGCGTGAATTACAGTTCAACAGTTTGTGTACTCCATGACCTGGAAAGACTTGTAAATATCCAAATTCCTGGGCTGTTTTGGCCAGGTGTCTGACGCAGAAAAAAATCCCGGAAAAAAACTGTGGAATGTGGAAAGTTTGTTACTGACGTTGCTGGAATTACAAGACTATGTCCCAAAGACCACTTATTGACCCATGTCTCCAAGACTTCATGCTTGTGTGTCATTCTTTAAGAGTAGGTCCTAAATTTCAACTTTTATGATGCTCAAACATCTGCGGAGCCAAATTGTCGACGTAATGAGGTCTCTGGGTAAAGAGGTCACTGGCACAAACCTGTCAGCGTCTTAGGTCAAGGCTGAAGTATCTGAGTCGTACCCGCCCTGGCTCTCTACACTCGCTTCATTGAAAACTAGCTTGTTCCACACACTGGAACAGGTATACTACTCCAGTGGTTCTCAAAGTGGGGTTCGGGGACCCTCAGGGATCCTTGAGGGAGTTCCAGGGGGTCCCCAGCTAAATGATAGATAGTTAGGAACCAAATAGACCCTTATGGGTCTGTAACTCAGAGGGTACAAATGGAACCAAATGGACCCTAACAGGGGGTCCTTGAAATTAAAATAGTTGAGAATCACTGCTAGAGCCATAAAAATCTTCTCTTATGGGGGTCCCTGGCATATCTTTTCAAATGGGGGTCCGCAGGCTATTAAGTGTCCATTTGGGGGTCCTTGACATGAAAAGGTTTGAGAACCACTGCACTACTCAATGTAGAGCTGTGAGGGTCGTCCCCTCTTATATCCACATTAGAATTTAAGCTGAAATCTGTAACTCCCTCTACCAGGGATTCAAACTATACATCATCCGCATGAGATACCACATTTCTACCGCTCATCAAAGAGGCAATCCCCGCTTGGCCTGGGAAGATTATTTCCCTTATTGGCTTCAGGTAGTACTACTTGCCAACCAGTAGGTGTCCTACCTGACACCAGGGTCTAGATTTAGTTCCCAGTGGAAGAGTGGGAAGGCCACCTCCACCAACATCTGCACCACACAGATAAATAATCTGTACATTGAAACTATACAAAATATAGGATGCCTGGTCAACAAATGAAACTGGCATCTGTCTACGTTACACAACATCTAAATTTTAACATTTTAACCTTTACATAAACCTGCAAGGTTTTCAGGCAAGGGCAAGTGCTATGGCAAGTGCCACAGGCTAAGGTGGAGTCTGAAGAGGTGAGTCTTCAGATTACGGCGGAAGATTGGGAGTGAGTCTGCAGTTCTAACTGCAATGGAGAGTTTGTTCCCCATTTGCTTAGAATGGCATTTGCTATGATACCCTTCTTACTTGGCACTGATAATCTCAAAATAACAAAACTGTCATCTTGGCTCCTTTCAGTTTTCAAAACTGTCATTCGTGCTGAGCGAGCCGCCAAGTGACTAAATGACCCGCTTGTCATCGCTGTGCGTGAACGCCGGGGTTCGCACACAAAGGAATATAGCCCTGTGAACGTTAGCATGCAGAGTCAGCAGGGAAATGACACAGCAAGTCGCGGGAGCTTGAGAGAGAATGCACGAGAGAACATTGACCTCTTGGGAATAGTTATAAGAGGCCTAAATTTAGCAGACGATACTGTAACAGTGAGATTGAGTTTGCAGGAGGAGGGGGGGTGGATTAAAAGAATGTTCACATCTATTAGACAATTCGGAAGGAGAAAGGGAGAGATGGAGTGATAAGACACACTTAAGCCAAGTTTATATTTTGTTGTATGGCCACTTCAGGCACCCAAATACATACATTATATGCAGACATTCCAAACTGCACAAAATAATGTAAGGGTCATTCTCAGAGTAAAATGAACACTCAGGATTTGACTGTGTGGGATGTGTTTTGTGTTGACTTACAGCAGCCATGGAGTTGATGCGGTCGATGTAGTAGTCAGGCCAGCTGGTAGCCAGCTTGTTAGGGTCCTCTTGCTCCTGTGTGTGGACACAAAAACAAAGGACATGAAGAGACGGTCATGGTTTTGTCCTCATTCAAGTTGGGGATTGTATACGGTAGGAGCGCCTCAGCAGCTAATAACCACCACTCCCACCCCTCCCCCCAACACTGCTGAAGTGCCCTTGAGCAAGGCACTGAATCGCCAAGCTGCTCAGTGGTCAACAGTATAAGCGTGTACTGGTCAGCTCCCAGGTTTTAATGTGTGATGGGCACCAGTGCTCAGCTACAACCCTGGGTAAATAATGAATACAATTTAAAAAAAAAAAAAAATCATTATCATCATAATAATAATGGGTGGGTTAGATTTAGGCGTGTCAAACCCTTAACTGTTGCTTTCTAGCCTGCCATGTTTTAATCTGCTGTAGTTTTTTAACCTGAATTGGAAAACAAACTACAAAATCAGCCTAGGGGTTTCACACCCCTTTTAACTATGACATCAAGTACAGGCACAATAAAGTTCACTGTGTTGGATTCTAAGGCAAGTTTCAAAGTCTCTACGAGATGATTTTCACACCATACTGAAATGAATGGTGGCATCGATTCCTTGACAATCAAACATTATGCTTTTAGAAAAATGGGTGGCAGTAATGTCAAGTATATCATGCGTCATAGCCAATGGGCTAAACATGCCAGAGACCACCGGTATGGTCCTGCGTAAATTATGCCAGACCACCGGTATGGTCCCGTAAGTTATGCCAGACCACCGGTATGGTCCTTAAGTTATAGTAAGTAATAGTAAACTGTGCATTCATAACACCCCTATCCCCATTCCTTCATGCAAATAGTTTAAAAGTGGCTCCATACTTTCTCCACGTCAACAACCACATTAACAGTCTAAAAAGGATCAGGCAGTTCAGTCCATAATAACTGGGTCATAACATCTCATAGTGTCTGACTGATCGCTTGGGTTTAGCATTTATGACAATGACATGCAGAGAGAGAGAGAGAGAGAGAGAGAGAGAGAAGGCCTAACCCCCTTGGGGGACGTGTGTGTTTGACAATAGCTTTCAATAGCACTGTCTGAAATCAATTTGTACTGGCCAATCGGAGGGAACACAACGCCACGAGCAACGGAGGCACGGGGGAATATGAAGACAATTTTGCTTGTGCACATCTGGTACGGTTTATCTCAGGCTGGGGGCACTGTGGTGGAACATTGCTGTTATCGGTTTAACTGTTTGTACATCACCGAGTGGTGGAAAACTCACCAAGATGAAAATAAATATTGTCGCTGTCGGGCATAAACCTCCTATCTCCATATTCTAACTTTTTGATCATACTACAGCGTCGCACAAAAGCATCAAAAGTAGCAGATCCGCAACTCGAAACGCGTCGCTTCGCGCCGGTTCGAGCTTGTCGATCTGCTACTTTTGCTGTTTTTGAGTTTGAATCCTGAAATGTAACGATATATGTGACAATATGTATTTGAAATCATTGTCACTCGAGGATGTCTTTTCTGTACAAATACTGTCCGATCAAAATCTTTTGAAAATGCTTTTAAATGCATCTCAAATCTCGTCACATACAACCAAACTGTAACCACATAATCAAAGCAGAGAGAACAGTAAACAGTAAACCGAGGCCGTGCTCATTTCTGCAGCAAACATGGTAGAAATACCACCAACCTGCCAAACTTTCAGTGTTCCATGGGTGTGGTATTTTTCCAGTAATGAAGCAACATCATTAACCACATGAACCCTAGCGTGCCTATTCTGGGGGTAGACGTTCTGTGAGAAGTAGAAGATCTACAAGCTCACAATGCAGCGCAAAGCAGTACGTTGTGAGCTTGTAGATTTGTATTTTTTCAGCAAACAGATTTGGTGTTGAAGGGAAAAAAAGGAGGCAGACCTAGAGCCCTGGGGGACCCCAGTCAACTAAGTACCTGCATATCGTCTCTGTCGGGTGGAAACCTCATGTCCAAAGCTTTGTGCCGCGTTTCGAGCTTGTAGATCTGCTACTTTTGATACTTTTGTGTGACTGTAGTATGATCAAGTGTTCTACAAGCTCTGTCTCTGAGCTTGTAGATCAGTTAACTTCGGCAAGCAACAGGGTTATATATCAGGTTGAACTGTTATTAATCAGAGCATGGTACTGTATCCAATACTGTGGTGATGTGGCAACATTATACACAAGCACCACATGCAAGGTTGAATGTATGGGTATTTTTTACACATCTGGAAAATGTATAATAAATACTGAAATAAACGGATCTGTTTTGGTCTGTTTTATAGAGACCATGGAACAACCAATCAATCAATCAATCAATCAATCAATGGTAGAACATTTGCATCTCATGGCCCTCTGCTGACAGAGACAGTCAATTATATGATGCAAAGGAGTTGACTTGTTGATGGCCCAAAACAATGCAGTCGTTCCAATACAAGCTATAATTTGGGTGTTATGACTATTTAATTACTTATTCCATTCAACGTACGTCATACAAAGGGCTTATTAATTCCCTCTATGTTGACTCCCTGTTATGGTGTGACTTTCTTTGAGCATTTATACTTTACTTTGAAGGTATGTTAGATAAGTGCCTTAACGGCACACATACTTTAGGCCTACAGTAACTGGTTTCCCCCAAAACAACAACTCTCTAGGATTAACCTGGACCATTTTGTTCATAGACATACAATCATCTCTAATGACCTACAGTGCAGTGTGTTGGACAAATAACAGACACCAAAATTCTCATTGTTTTCCTTGTGAATGACGCATGAAGAATACACTGGAAGCTGGAAGAAACCACCATGTTTTGGGTTGAGTTCCGATGAATTTTATTCAGCGTGTGAATTGACTAGTACTGTGTCTGTCCCACAGCGCACACTGCTAACCTTTAAGCTCCAGGTACGAGGCCGAAGTAAACAAAAAAAAAGCAATGGAACGCATAGTACGCAGCATGTGCTGCCTGGTTGGCTGCCAGTACTAGCATTTCACTGACACGCTCTTTTGCTGACACGTTGCCAGATAGATCCTGACGGGGAGATTAACAACTTAAACTGCTTCTCCTAGTCCTTCAGCCACATTATAACCACTGATACGCCCATAAACAACACGTTGCGTCCGACGCAACATTTACCCTGGCAGCTTTCACCAGCCAGAGAAAAGTGCTGTAATTTTCATCTTGTTTGGGACAAAATGAGAGGTCCATTACTAGATACTGCAGGAGTTTGTTTTGGGGGTCCATGCAATATTGGCCAAGTTGGACAGCGCTTGGATATTTATTTTTTTTAAAGATATTTTTGGGGCTTTTTTTCTGCCTTTATTGATAGAAATAGTAGACTGACAGGAAATGGGGAGAGAGAGATGATGAGTGACACGCAGCAAAGGTCCTCGGGATCGGGAGTTGAACCCGCGACACGCTGTCAGGCGGCATTAGCAGCCTAGGTGCCGAGACGGCTACGCCAGCCGTCCGGGCCTAACAGCACTTGGATATTTAACCTTAAAATACAGTAGCCTTGCACACCAGGATGTTAAATTACTGCTAGGAGTCGTGTATTGTTGATAACTGGTATCACAGTCTAGCGATGACAGACAGACAGACTAGAGAAGATTAGACATTAGATTTTGGACAGGTAATTACAGTGTGTTTATATGTGTGTGTGAAAAAGTGTTTATTCATAGTTCTTATTGTGTGTATGCAATTCCTATATTGTCTCTGTCGGGTGGAAACCCGACAGAGACAATATAGGAATGTCCGAAACTGCTACTTTTCAGGATTCACATTCAAAGATTCAAAGCCTCCCGTATCAAAGGCCAAAATTCTACTGTAGCAAGCCAGTCCCCACAGTCATGTCAAGGACCCCCAAATTCATAACTCTTCATACTCTTTTTGATATATAAGACATTTATTTGCAAATAGCCTAAGAGCAAAATAGTGTCGATGCTATATTGAAGGACCTATTTTCAACAGATCTTCAAATAATTGGTCCTCGCTCATTATAAGATGGCGCCATTTCTGTCTACTCACTCTGCATCTCAGACATGGGCTGTGGACAGTTCAGGAACATGCCTAACCAATGACATCATCGGTAGGACATGATCAAAAAAATATTTTAAACTTGTATTTGGTTTTTTAATACAAGAAAAATGACTTCTATTTTAGCATGCTAACTATCCAGGGAGAGAAAGGCTGTAGTTTCTATTAGCTTGGAATCTTGGAATGAATGAAAATGATTGGCAGGTTTGGGTGCAGTGTGAGTGGACGGAAATTGTGCCATCTTATAATGAGCATTAGTGAGGACCAATTATATGAACATAAGGTTAAAAATGGGTGAAGAGCTCCTTTGAGTAATTTAGCTGGGGAACCCCTGGAACCCCCTCAAGGACCCCTGGGGGTCCCCAGACCACCGAGAACCACTGGGTTAAAAGTAACATTTTATTTATGAAAGCATCCGTGTCATGATGCTAGATGTTAGATTTTAGCTAGCAACATACGTTTTTCAGAAAACTGTTAGGATTTAGAACAGTGGTTTAGAACAGTGGTTCTCAAAAATAGCAGATCTATAATAATAATCGGCCTCAGGTCTTAATGGGTTAAGGCAGAAGTTTTCAACAGGGGGTTCGGGACCCGTAGGGGGTCCTCAGAGTTACTACAGGGCGGTTTAAAAAGTTTAAAAACACGTTGTTATACAATATATAGTGGGGGTCCCTGTTTAATCTCTCTCAGCTAGGGGTCCTTGGTCTGAAAAGCGTTGAAGGCACCTGGGTTAAGGTCAGGTATGTGAATGTCACAACCCCCGTCGTTCTACCATAGCAATTACACACTCGTTCCACACAGCACTGTACATTCCCCTCGTCTGGCGACAATAAATATGATTTACAACCTGGGCCCCTGCAGTGGGAGGACATGCCTCCCCAACCGTGTATCAGGTACGATATGCGTGAGTAGGGTTTTCTCTTGTTACAAGCACCTGTGGTGTGATACCGGGGCTGTCGGGGGGGAAACCTCATAAGTCCAAAACTGTTACTTTTCAATATTCAAATTGGAAAAAATAACAAAAAATTGATGATGTTCCAGCTTACAACTTCTATTTTAGCTACTTTTTGTGTGACATTGTACTGTAGTATGACGAAACAGGGCATTCATTTACACCAAAAAAGTGTACCAAATATGGAGATAAGAGGTTTCTGCCCGACAGCGACGATATATTGTTCTTCCCAAAGTCCCACATACCTGAATATTAAAAAAAACGAGAGGTCAAGTTCATTTCACTGTACACTTGGCAGTCGTGTTGGGTTTTTGCAGAGACACCTGTCTAAAGACTAGATGAAGTTACATTCTTTCTTTCGGCGTGCTGATGTCGTTTGGCTAGGGAGACATAAAAGGTTTTCCAAGTTCCAAACAGGTTTCACTGATGAACCATGTTCTTTGTATGGTATACCATAGTCCCTATATGCACATAATCTTGTAGTCATTAAAGATTGTAGCAATAACAGAAATCAGGGAAGTAGAATGAAGTCTCTTTCCAATTCACATACTTACTAATTTCAATGGGTTTCTTTTTTTATACAGAAAAGTATAAACTCTGAAAGTATTAAAAGCACTCTGACTTGAATTAACACTACTTACTATACACACACGCACACGGGCACTTAAATAACATTGTGCTCTGCAAAATTAGACGCGCAACGCAGATCTGAGGAGAGGCCACATTCTCACTTTCATGTTTTCCGATCGTCAAGCTTTTTTGGCAGCCCGACTCGGCCCCAATCACTCGTTTGACTGCGTTCCAGACCGTTCTGGGGTCTGAAGCGGGATATAAAGTCCACGCCTTGGCTCTCGGTGACGGGCTAACGTGTTCACTCCATGGTCTCTGGTTTCTGGCTATTGGGAGCATTCCCTGGGCACTCCTCTCTGCTCTCTGTTCCCATGTGTTCAGAGAGGCTCTGGGGGACCCTGGCTGAACTCTGATGATTCACTGGAAGACAGGAGCTCTCTCTCTCTCTCTCTCTCTCAAACAAAAAAAAGACTATACAAAGGGAACCAATACAATGCTAAAGGGAATACTGCACAAATAAGACTGTTTCTTAAACCACTGAAGGAAATGTAAATTGACTTGGATCTAATCAGAGTCACCCTTATTGAGCAGGAACAACGCGTATTGTTGCCGTCGGGCAGAAAGAAGCCTCTTATCTCCATATTCTAACTTTGTGTGTGTTTTTTTTTCTCGTAAAGTAACACCCTACTTGATCTTGATCACACAAAAGCATCAAAAGTAGCAAATCTGCAAGCTCGAAACACGGCGCGAAGCAGCGCTTTGAGCCCTATAGGCTATATGTAGCCTATAGGGAATTCTTATTTGCTGCATTCCATACTGTACGTACTGTATCTGCAGATAGCAGTTGCTGGTTTTCGTGAATTTTATGTGAATGTTATTGGTTACAAAAAAATATGGCTGTTGGTTAATTCGTTGGGGCCAGTGAAACAAATAGCTTGTCGCTGTACTAAATGAACTGAGCCGTGACTGAAACATCAAACCCATTTCTTGTCCACGAAAGTCAACATTTCTCTCTTATGTTCTTCGCTCCGGTTTGTCGCCACAATGTGGCCCTCTGTGTCTGCAGGACCGGGAGTACTGTCCAACATTCCGCAGAGCCGTTCCCTCCGCGGGGAATATTTATTTATGGAAGCCGAGATATGAAGTCTCACCCAGAGAGGCAGGAAATGGACAGGATATTGAATTCTGGGGCCATTATGTAACAACGCTTGCTGGCTTGCCTTCTCACAGGTAGCTAACGTTACATGGATTTTCAAACACGCACACACACACACACACTCAGGCTTAAGACTACCCGGGAGGGCACGTTGTTTAAAGCAATGAAGATTAACCAAACCATACAAAGCTTAACAAAGACAAAAAGAAAATGCAGGAAAACTTCCGCTTCCAAGTTAGGGGCAAACGCGTGGCCATATGGTCCCCTCATGCGGCTCATGCTGAATGAGGTTTTAGACACAGCATTTTAAAATGACTAACAGGACACCATGTGCTGCAGGGATAATTTGGAAAGTGAGGCACATATTATTTTTGACAGAATATCCTCTTTTTAGGGAAATGAAGGACGGAGGGTCATGGATAAACTCTAGGCCTGTGCGGGCGCTTTTACACTGATGAGGAGACATATTGTGTGACCTTGGGTTGGCAAACATAGAGTGTGTCAGTGTGTTGCCCTGCTAATGGGAGTCAGGAGACACTGTAGTGTTGATGGCTCATTAGGAACCATCAGAAGCAACATCTGGTACCCTACCTGGGAGCTGCACAAGTACAAGAAAGCAAGCACACACGCGTGTACAAACACACACACACACACACACACACACACACACACACACAGTCAAGGACAGAAACACATTAGAGTACTCACACACACTCACACTATATCAGTTGTTCTCAAACCTTTTTTTTTATGTATTTGGCCGTGGACCCCCATCTGAAATCTTTTTGTGGCAGGGACCCCATGACCAATTAAAATTATTATAATTAATGTCATTTTTCAAACTTTTTCTAAAGTATAGATGTAAAGTGGTTAAAATGATTGTGATGCTATATTAATTACTTTTGCTGGGGACCCCCCCCCCCCCTACACTTTGAGAACCACTGCACTATATTACGCTTGTACTCAGACTTCTCTCTCATATATGAGAGCTATAGACACACACATAACAGCCCTAGCTGACTGGGAGGCTCAGAGATCAGAGGTGGTGATATGGCCTGTCTTGTTGCTGTATGCAAAAAGGCCTCAACAGGATGTTCTAGTTGGTCATGGTATACACAGACAGGGTTGGCCGTATTTAGATGACTCTATTACAGCACATCAGCTCTGACCAACCATCAAGAAACCATCAGACTGCCACCGTCTAATAAATTGACTGAAACAGATTGGATTTCCAGCAAACCACATAAAGTTGTCCAGAAGGTCACAAAGTGGACAGACATCATTTTCCATTCATTCTTTATGTCCATAAATCCTGTGCCACAGTCGGTCGGTCACATGCAATTGGATTAATTCTTGAGTGCTTAACCACATTAACCTTAATAGGTGAACATTTGGCCAAAAATACAGGCAAACATTAGGTGAAAATAGCAGCTCTGCAAGCTTACGATGCATCGCAAAGCGGCACGTTGTGAGCTTTTAGATCTGCTATTTTCACAGAAGAAATTTAGTGTAAAAAAGAGAGGTTCAAGTATACACGCCTGGGGGACCCCAGTCAACCAAGTACTGTATATAGGGTTTAAGTGGTTATTTTAACGTAGATGTTCTGTATGTACAATAACAATATGTATGCCCAATATGTTTGCTGTGGATAAGTTAACGGTCTGCACAGAAACAAGAACGAGCATACCGGCCTGGACCGTTGGCGTCTAGGCTCAGTGTAGCCTGGCAGCGCGTCGCGGGTTCGAGTCCTTTGCTACGTGGGCAACGCCTCTGGCAACAGTTAGGGGTGAAGTGTTTTGCTCAGGGACACTTCAACACGTAGACTGGGGTCCTGGACGCAAACCTGGGACTTTCTGTTTCCCAGGCGGCCTCTCCCCTCGGATCACAAAACTTGGACCCGTCACATTAGCACCACTGAATGTAACCTGGCATAACCTTTAGTGACTACTATGTGTATTAGCCAGTCTGTTTAGAGCAGGTAAACAAAGTTAGCGAGGCCCCTCCACACACCGTGCAAGTCGGTGGCTCTCCAAATGTTATCTAACCACAACCACAACAAATGAGGCTGCTGCTTGTCTGGGAGGAACAAGGAGACCAGTGTTTTGTCACTAAACGGGAATGGAGGGAAACTGTGCCGCACTCTGGAGTCACTTCCCATTCCACTCACTGTCATGCTGTAATTCTCAGCAACACAGGCCTCTACTGTTGTGGTGTGTGCGTACGTACGTGTGTGTGTGTGTGTGTACGTGTGTGTGTGTGTGTGTGTGTGTGTGTGTGTGTGTGTGTGTGTGTGTGTGTGTGTGTGTGTGTGTGTGTGTGTGTGTGGTTGAATGTGAGTGCACATTTCTTCGCGTCAGCTGTACTGTATGTCGGCTGGCTCACGTTCGAGGGTGAGCACAAGTGAAGGTGTGCGTGCGCTGCCTGCATGTTCACGGTCACACACGTTATTACCGGACGTTGAGTGCCAGTTGTTTTGTTTTTTTGCCATTCTCTCCATTACGCCGCCTCGGTCCATGAATGAGGGGTTTGTTTGCTTTCTCCTCCGGCTTTTCCGCTGTGCCTTGGTTACCCCGGTATTGCTCTCCGTTTCCTGGCTGGGAACGCAGGGCTGTTTTTGTACCTTAGGACTCGCCGAGGAAATTATTTCTGACTTGGAGAGACGGGTGGTGGGGGGGACGGGACTACAAGCTAATATATCCTACCTCTGAACCGGGCTTAGTCTAGCACTCTGGACTCTCCCTCATCCAATAAGTCCGTCAAAATATTGTTTCCACTACCTACCGTTATGGTACAGAGAGTCCTCACTTCAATGAGATATTCAATCACTGATAGAGAAGCGATGTTGAACGTGTGCCTTTTCATGTGGACTCAAATGTGCAAATGCACAACCTGCCAATAGTTTGATATCCTTTTGAAACGATGCGATGTGTTCAAAAGGCAAGACCTCTGGTTATCATAATGTATCAGATGTAAGAGTATACTTCCCCTTTCTTTGTATTGTTTTCTACAGAATTCCATTTTGTTCTGAACTGTCGTTAACGGTCCAGCTTCCATCCTCGCCTTGACATCCCTCTCAAAGCAGCAGAATCACCCATGCTCCTTTTGTCATGCACGCACGCACGCACATACACACTTGTGTGCGCACACAAACACACACACACAAGTGTGTGTTTACTCCTTCTTAAAAGGTTGTCAGAGTCTATCACGTCAGCTCAGTCTGGGCCGCATGCTTTGGAAAAAAGGAGGGACGGATCCTGGATCTCAATTCCAACACAAAAAGCCTCAGCCAAAAAACAAATTAGCAAAGAGACACAGGGGAGGGTTTATGAGTATTTATTCAATTTGCTATTGAAGAGGAAAGGAGGGCGACGGAATTCTCCTTCCCCCCCAAAGCAGAATGTCATTTCCTGGTGGATATTTGACCACAGACTGAGACCAGGGGTTGTTGTGAAGAGTCGGTATTGAGGGATTGGGGGGGGGCGGGGGCTGGGGGGGGGGGGGGGGGGGGGGCAGGGTGAAACAGAGGGCTTAACCAGAATGTTCTAGCGCTCCGGCGGTATGTTGACAATTCTCAAGCAGCACGTGGAATTCGCTTGTCCAACGGAGGGAGAGAGATTCAGAGCTTGAGGTTCTTGGAGGAATAGCAGGCTGGCAGAAGGTTTGGATGTGTGTGTGTGTGTGTGTCTGTGTGTGTGTGTGTGTGTGTGTGTGTGTGTGTGTGTGTGTGTGTGTGTGTGCGTGTGTTTGTGTGTGCGTGTGTGTGCGCGCGCGTCCGTGCGTGTGCTTGGGTGCATGCACGTGTGCGGATATCGTCTATGTCGGGTAGAAACCTCATATGTCCAAAACCGTTACTTTTAAGGATTCAGAATAAAAAATAGCAAAAGTAACATATCGACAAGCTCAAAACACGGCGCGAAGCGAACTTGTGGATCTGCTACTTTTGACGCTTTCGTGTGACGCTTTCGTGTGATCACGTAGGGCGTTCATTTGCGGAAAAACACTAAAAGGTTAATACAGTATGGAGATAAGAGGTTCCTGCCCCAACAGCAACGATATGCAAGGGGGGGGGGCCTTCATACATAATTCGCTACGCGGTGCGTGTTATGTTTACACCACAGCAGGAAGGTAGGCAACTGGGAAGAGGAATACAGTAACTCCCGACACGGAGCATGATGTCGAAATTGGTTTTCTGGCTGGCAGCTGCCCTTCAATAACATTTACGGCTGACGGTTCAACTCTAAACTGTGGGTTCGAGCATCCGCTCAACGGAGGGTCAGCCAGGGAGTGGAGCGCACAGGCAAGCCTAGCGCAAGAGGGGTTCTCAAAGTGGGGTCCTTGGGGGCAGTTCCAGGAGGGGTCCCCAGCAAAATAGCATCCAAATCAGTTGATCAATTGTCGGGTGGAAACCTTGCATGTCCAAAACCGTTCCTTTTTAATTATTATTTATAAAACATTTGGGTGTCCTTATGAAAAGGTTTGCGAACCAGAGCCTGACTCACCTTTTTCTTGCTGCAGTAGATCTGCCATTTCTTCTCGATGGGCAGAGCGAACATTGCCTCCCTGTTCTTGTCGGTCAGGTCGAGCTCGTCCTGCAAACAACAAAAGAGAGAGACAAAAAATTAATCTATTGCATTCGCTCGTCTGAAATAAATCACGGTACAGCAGGCATTCCAAAAGAGACGTCTTTTACAAGTGTTGAGCTCAGCGATTTGTTTTATGTAATGCGAGATGAAAACTAATGGGAACGGTGCTATAAAAATAAGATATGGGTCCATCCTAGGCACAGTGCAAAATCCTGAATTGTGATTGAACTCTGTGTGACAGGAGGACGGGATCTAGTGTGGATCCTGGCTCCCATATGGATCTCTGACATCTGCAGTTTCTGGGGTTTCTGTCATTTGAGCCTTTTGTTTTCTGTCTATTTTTCTGCATTTTGCATGATTCGATTTAGTGAGACATTGTGCGTTAGGCGAAATGACAATGAAGGCGCACACAGTTTTTATTTAAAAAGTTTCTTGTCGAGTCATTGACAAAATATGTTTTTATTAATGATCAGGAAAAAAAACCTGCTTCAGTGCTTCTCAATTATTCGATTAATCTACGTGAGCAAGATTAAGTCGGTTAATGGTTCTAAATATCGTTTTCGATATGTTTCAGGTTAATAGTCCAGCCCTAGACTGCAGATTCCAGAGCGAGTACGGCCTTCAGTGAGACGTACTGTGCGTTCATCTGTCCCAATAGTTCTCAAAGCGGCCAGGGGCCCCCAGGGGTCCTTGAGGGGGACCCCAGCACAATTAGTTAATGTGGCATCAAACTCAGCTTAACCACGTTAACCGTATCGGCTATTTGAAACCTTTTTTTTAAAAGATTTATTTTTGGGCTTTTATGCCTTTATTGACAGGACAGTAGGCTGACAGGAAATGGAGAGAGAGATGTGGAGGGACATGCAGCAAAGGCCGTCGAGATCGGGACTCGATCCCACAACACGCTGTCAGGCTACACTGAGCCTCGGTCCCTGGACCGCTACGCCAGCGGTCCAGGCCAACACAAATCTTTTATGGGGGGTTCACTCCCTGGCACAAAATCTTTTCAGATGGGGGTCCGTGGCTAAATACATATTAATTTGGGGGTCTTTGACATTAAAAAGTTTGAGAACCACTGATCTGTCCGACTCTCTCGTTGGTCTCAGAGGGTTTTCGCGGAGGACTGCCGACCGTGGCAGAGGCGTTCTTAGTATTCAAGCCACCGCTGTGTTCAGTCCTACAGCTTCGGTACAAGGTGCCTCCCGGAGCTTTTGAAATGCATATGAGCCCAGGAAATGAGTCTCTGTGTGTGCCAAGGAGGAAAAAAGTGGTCTTGGAAAAGATCTCCTAGGCAGGACGAGAAAAGTAAGATGGGGGGGGGGGGGGGCATGGGGGTAGAGGTTGAAAGAGAACAAGAGACATGGAAGAAAGAGATGAGGTACGAGAGGGGGAATAAACAGTGTTTGAAAAAGGGACGCTTGATTTATACTTAATTCCGTGCAAAATTGGTGTGCGACACTGGTGCGCAACTACAGCCATGTTCACGCTGGCAACCCAAATCACATTTTTGGCCTATCCCGAATCAGATTGGATTTATAAAGTCTGAACAGAGGAAAACCATATGGAAATGAGTTTTTCTAAATCATATTTGAACTGCATTGCCAACCACCCTGAACAAGGCCTAAGTTTAAATCAGGCTGGAAGTAGAAAAGTGTGCTCCTCGGAGCACAGGTCTCCGCCAGGCGGGGTTACCTACCCAGGGCCCGCAAACTTTGGAAGGCAGTCTTAGCCAATTGGAATGGGATCTGAAAAATCTGACTCGTACACCTTGATCACATGACCCCAGAGATACCGTGTACCGATTTGGGATTTGGGACAAAATCTGTAGGAGTAATATTAAAAGAAATTGTTTAGCAAAAATCGGCCTCTTGGTGGCGCTATAGCAGGCCTATGTGAGAGATTTGGAGCAGGGGTTTTTACTTGGCCTCCAAGGAATATGCATGCCGATAGGTCCAACGGTGCTGGAGCTTAGCTGCTCACAGACGGGCGGACGGACAGGGGCGAAAACATAAGTCTCAGCCACGCCTTCGGCCTGGTGGAGACAATAATGCAAGAGAGAGGGAGATGAGGGGGACATGGAGTAAGGTGAAAAAAGGGGGGGGGGGTCAGGGAGTTTGAGATGGATGTAAAAAAAGAAATAGAGAAGAGGAGAGGGAGAGGATACGATGCTATAGCGCCAGGGCTTTGTGCTCAAGCCCACACTAATCTGATCATAATGGCTCTGCTACCATGACGTCAACCCCGCTGCTGTGTCGGGCCCCCTGTCCCTAGGGGCCCCCTAGCTCCCGGGGCCAAGATGGCTACCAGTGCCACAGGTTCCGAGTGGCGGCGGGGTGGGGCGGGGGGGGGGTTCATCATAGAGTTTGTTTTCAACCATTCAACCAGTGGGGTGGGCTTGCATTCCAAGTAGCCGGCAACTATAATACGGATGACATCATCTGTCACCCGGCCCTTTTGAGTGGGATAGCCAGCAGATGAAGCATTATTGTCCACTTGAAAAGAAAAGGAAAAACATCTGAAAGGATGAAAGACATCAGGGAGATCTTAACGCGGGGTGTTAAAAAAATAAAATAAATCATTTTGCTTTTCTTTCTTTTCTTTCACCCCCCCCACACACCCCCCACACACACACACGAATTACACTAGTTGTGAAATCGACCTTCTTAGCCCCTAGCAGCTTGATTTCAAGCAAATTCCTGCAGCTTATGTATAGTGTTTTTTCGTTTAGGATTTACAGATCACACCATGTCCAGAATAGAACATGCCCACAGATAATAAGCATGCCTTGTCGTTCACACCAAATCGCAGCACTAGAGCGTGCAGTAAGACTTGCCATCTGGTATGGCAGAAACAGCGCAGCATCGAGCCTCCTGACTCACTGTCATCCAGGCTTTAAAGACCTCAGCTCTGGCTCAAAGTGTGATTCTCTCTCTCTCTCTCTACCCCTCTCTCTCTCTCTCTCTCTCCTCTGCTACAGTCTGCAGAACTGGAGGGGCTTGAAGGGCCGGGAAGCCAACTGGTTTCTGGCCCGCTGCCTGGTCGCTGGGGTCAAAGCCCTGCTGTCCAAACCGCTGCTGTTTGGAGGAGTTGATCCACTGATCGTGGAAAGGGGGGAGGGGGGGGGTTAAGGGAGGTAGTTGGTGGGAAAAAAAGACCCCCTGGATTTGAACCAGGTGGGAGCTGAGCCCGGCAACTGATCCCTTCCACGGTCCTTCTCGCTCGCTCTCTCTTTCTATTCCTCCCTCTCTTTCTCTGCTCCCTCTCCATCGCCTCCTTTTATTGCTGCTCCTTCAGCCTCACCTCCTTTTGTCTCCGTCTCTCTTTTCTGTCTTGCTTCCTTTACATTTACAGGGAGGAGGACATTAGGAGAGATATAGGTGCCAGGTGTCTATGTGTGTGCGCATGGCGTTAGGGTTTGGATGAGCAGGCAAGCCACCTCAGGCAGTGGACAAATGAGTGAGGAAGGCCTGTTTAGGATAAGGTCACCGAGGACATAATCAGGCCTTTATCCCATTAAGACTGGGAAAGACATTTCTTTGGCTATTCAAAAATAGCAGATATACAAGCTCATAGCATGAGCTTGTAGATCTGCTATTAAAATGACACACAGATGCGTTCTCGGTCTGAAAGGGTTATACAAGCACACTTTTACAATGTTTGGTTCTGGAGGAGAAAAGGAGACAGAGAAAGGCACAGGAGAGCCGGGGGTGGAAGGAGGGAGAGAGTGTGGAAACCCCGGACGGAGAGGAGGAACGTTTCAGGTCAGGCCAACCGGAGAACCTTTCAGTCACCGGTTCGGGTGGAAACCTCATATGTCCAAAACTGTGACTTTTCAGGATTCTAATTCAACAATAGCAAAAGTAGCAGATCTACAAGCTCAGTTTACAGCTTGCCGATCTGCTACTTTTTTAAATTTCTTTGGCTGACAGTTAATGGGGAGAGAGATGGGGAGTGACATGCAGCAAAGGCCGTCGGGATCGGGGACTCGAACCCGCGACGTGCTGTCAGGCTACACCGAGCCTATAGGTGCCTGGATCGCTACGCCAGCCGCCTGGGCCGGATCTGCAATTTTTGATGTTTTTGTGTGATGCTAATTTATGAAAAAAACACAAAAACTATAATATGGAGATAGATAAGAGGTTTCTGCCCGCCAGCAACGTTATGCAATAGTCTGCCCTCCCCTCCAAACCTTGCTCCACACACGCACACGCACACACACACACACAACACACTCCCTTCTCCCTAACAATCACCCAGAGTGGAACCAATCCACGTTCTCCTCCATCCTCTCCACGTTGGCCAGCAATGCTCCAGTAGGGAATTAATATAAAACCAAAGCTAATATTGTTACACCTGCTGTTTCCAGATGGAGGAAACAAAAACAAAACACACAGTACCTGGCCCGTCTCCTTTCATATTACACTAAAGCCGCCGGTCAAATAATGTTTCGAGAATCTGAAAAGGGTGTCAGGGGTTGGAAGCTTTTTTTTTTTTCAGGCTTTTCTTGCCTTTATTGATAATCCCACAGTGTGGAGCAGGGGTCTTCAACAGGGGGCCCGGAGACCGGGACCCCTAGGGGGTCCTCAGAGCTACTATAGGGGGTCCGCCAAATCTTTGTGTGATAATGTGTTTTTTACATTAACCACTTGAGGACCCCAGGTGTAGAGAGACAGGAAGCAGCGAGACAGAGTCAGGGAAGTGGCACGCAAGCAAAGGTTCTGCCCGGGGGCCCGGGGAATCGAACCTGCGACTCGTTCTGTCAGGCGTCAGAAAATATGGTTTGCGTATATAAAAGGCACTGTGAAGTTGTTTATACTGTAAGGTACTGTGGCAGCTGCTGAGGAATGCTGATGGCGTAATGTATATATAATATGCCAAGCTTGTACCTACATTGTACATAAGTGCTGACCTATTTGTATTATCCTATTAGTATAAAACTACTGACTCTCTCTCTCTCTCAGCTGACGGCTCCTTGGCTGTGAAAAAAAACTTTGAAGACCCCTGCCTTAAAATACATGTACTGTACAACGCGCACATGCTCGCGCACGTGTGTGTGTTTGGTATGATAAACGGGAGTTTGCCTGCTATCAGCAGTGCTAACCTAAATACCTGCTACTGTTGTTTAGGCTACATGTCTTGTTCTCTAAGGTCTGACTGGGGTGGGAAGGGGGGGGGGGGTCAGCTACAGACGAGGTGAGGGAAGGTTCACAGTAAAATCCTCAGTGTTAATTTAACTCTGGGAGGGTACATGCGGTGGTGTAAAGTAACTTAAAACATTTACTCAAGTACTGTACTTCAGTAAAATGAAGTATTTTTTACTTTACTGGAGTATTTCCAATTTTCAGTACTTTTACTTCTACTCCGCTACATCTTGGAGGCAAATATTATACTTTTACTCCACTACAATAATTTAAAAACTTTAGTTAAAAGTTACTTTGTAGATTTTGATTATTATTACAAAACATATATTAACCACTTCAGCCATACATTTCGGCCATTTGAAAATAGCAGAGCTACAAGCTCACATTAGATCTGATATTTTCAAATTATTTTTATACATTTAAAAACGTGGGACATGGGACATTCTGCATAATGAGTATACTTTGTACTTTTGGTACCAATACTTTTATAGTGTAGTATGTTTACATTGCAGTATTGATACTTTTACTTAAGTAAAACATTTGAGTACTTTTTCAACCACTACCATTTGGTTACATTTGTACCCTGCTAGAGTTACAAATAGATGAATCAACACGGAGGAGTTTACTGTGATGGGAAAGTGTTCGTGTATCAGTCTGTCTGTCTGTCTGTGTGTGTGCGTCTGTGTGTCTGTGTGTGTGTGTGTGTGTGTGTGTGTGTGTGTGTGGCGCGTGTGTGTCGGAAAGAGAGAGTGAGAGAGAGAGGGGCAAGCGAGAAGAGCTGAGCAGGAGAGTGGAAACTGCGTATCGGGGAGAGTGAGTAGGTGCGAGGTGGGTGAGTGGGTGTGGATGTGTCATGGAGAGTGTGTGTGAGGCTGCACCTAAGGGGGAAATGTGTGTGTATGATCTAAGAATGACTATCTCTTTGACCTGTGTGTGTGTGTGTGTGTGTGTGTGTGTGTGTGTGTGTGTGTGTGTGTGTGTGTGTGTGTGTGTGTGTGTGTGTGTGTGTGTGTGTGTGTGTGTCCGTCAGTCCAAAGTGGCTGTTGACTATATTCATATGACTCAATCAGTCTAGAGTCAAGCCCAGCCCAAGTGCACACACATGCACGCATACAGTACGTGCACACACACACACACACACACACACACACACGTACATGAGCACAGGGTGGCGACAGGAAGGCAGTGGAAAAAAGGCAGACAAGATGGCAGGAAGTCATCTGTGGCCTCGAGAGGACCCACAGGAAACTGTAGCCACCATTAGTGACCCAAACCAGACTGCGTGTGCCTGCACGTGTGTGTGTGTGTGTGTGTGTGTGTGTGTGTGTGTGTGTGGTGAACGTGTTCTGAGCTTGTAGATCTGTCGATCTTCGAAAATATTTTGGTTTTTTTTATATTCCGCCTACGACGACATGCTTAAAATAGGGACGCCATGGGTGTAGGGGGGTGGAGTCTAAGTGGTTAAATTAGCATAACCTCAAAGTGTGAGATCAGAGGTCAACCTCTTATGGTTTTTGGTGAAAGCTCAACTCCTCCCCTCTTTCGCAAAACCGCCGCCGCCAAAACCACTCGCGCTATTTAAGATGAGTCATGGTCCACTTTTAGATGAGTCACTGCCCTCCCCCTCCCCCTCTCATTCAAAACGGCCCGGAGCTGGAGCTGGAGCTGGCCCCCATGCTTTTAAAAGGTTGGCTCGGGACAGCCGGAGTTGGCCGGGAGACGGGCGGAGGAAGAGAAGAGGATGAGGGATGGATGATGGGATGCCGGTTGGGACGGGCCACTGCCGGGGGTGGGGGAGGGGGGGGGGGGGGGGGGGGGGGGCGGAGGGAGGGAGGGAAACATGGACAGAGGAAAGAGAAGAGCGGAAAGAGAGGGAGGGTGCATCCCATGGCACATGGCATACTCTGGAAAATGCTGAGTGTTACGCTAATTTAACTCCGGGAGTGCCACAAATGAAACGAAATGGACCCTGTATTATGGGGTCCATTTGGTTCCATTTGTGGCACTCCCCCCGGAGTTACAACTGGCAAAAATGTAAAACTGCAATCCTCAAGTTTTACTTCTGTCCTGTCCTGTCCGGAGACCTCCTCAATAACCACTGCAGAGGTGCCAGTTATATTGTATTAACATACTACACCACACATGTTGGTTGAAACAACATTGTATTCATTAACAATTAAAATCGGGAACGCATCTGTGTAATTACTTTAACCATTATTTTATACTTTGGCTGTTCAAAAATAGCAGATCTACAAGCTCATAGCGCGGCACTGAGTGCCAAGTTTGAGAACCACTGATTATAGCAACGTACGTTTTATTTTTTAAACCGTTAGGGTTTAGAAGACATTTGTAGAATCCCCCAGAAGCAAAGAGTTACAAATGTTCGCTTTAAAAATATATATATTTTCACGATTAAAAATAAATAAATAGCAGATCTACAAGCTCATAGCGTGGCACTCGGTGCCACGCTATGAGCTTGTAGATCTGCTATTTTTGAATAGCCAAAGTGTAAAATAATGGTTAAAAGTGGTTGCTTTCCCGGTCTTAACGGGTTAAAGTAAGTCCCGGATTGGAGCTTTACACAGATGGATAAATTAACACTGTGGATTTGTACGGAGTACAACTGAGAGGACACTCCATCCCAGGAGGCTTGGAGGGCGGATATAGCCGTGCAATTCTCCCTCGTTGTGCAACACATATTTTGGTTTGCGTCCGGTTTCTGAAGCCTATTTAATACACTGGAGGGAGAACATTAAGGGGAGGATTTATGTTCGGAGTAGTCCCGGGTTTTCTTGGAACTGTGAGTTCGCCGAAGCTACAAGACGCGGAAGGGACTAATTTAGATTAACAATGCTTGGGGAATTGTAATTTATGTGACGCTAAAGAAGTGGGCCTGGGGGTCACGTGGTGCAGAGAGATGCTCTGAACGTCATCGGGTTCATTAGTGTTCAACTCAATAGTTGTGTGTGAGAGAGAAAGAGAGAGAATTGGTAAATTGGAAAGAGAATGAGAGAGAGAGAGAGAGAGAGAGAGAGAGAGAGAGAGAGAGAATTGTAAATTGGAGAGAGAGCGAAAGAGACTCGTTGCTGTTGGGCAGAAACCTCTTATCTCCATATTTTAACTGTCTTTTTTCCGTAAATTAAGCCCTACTTGAGATCATACTACAGCGTCACACATAAGCATCAAAAGTAGCAGATCTGCAAGCTTTAAAGGCGGCGCGTTTTGAGCTTGTAGATCTGCTACTTTAAACAGTTTTGGACATTTCCACCCGACAGAGACGATATATAACGACGGCAGGGTGTGTTAATAAGACATCGATCTGTATTGTAAAGCACAGTATGTTAATACAGCATGGTCTTCCTACACTTCTATTGTGAAATGTAGATCTACATGTGTCCGGAGAGGACTACTACGGCACTTGCAAGGGAAGACCTGGGATCTAAGACTCTTACGGATTGCAGCTTTAACCGCTTAAAACCCCTGTAGTCTTAAGAGAACTGCACTTGTGCTTGGGGTAAGACTCTTACGGATTGCAGCTCTAACCACGTAAACCCCTGTATAGTCTTAAGAGAACTGGACTTGAGTGACAACTGTACTGTGACCACTTCTTAGTCACCAAAAGTAGCCGATCTACAAGCTCACAAGATCCTACTTTTCTGCTAATGTTCCCCTCAGAATATGGGGGGGGTTGAGTGTTTAAATGAACACGGGGGGGATCTGACTGTGAAAGAGTGAGAGAACAGACTAATCTGTCGTGATCAGTGTGATGCCAGATGTCGGTCAACTAGGTCAGGAAACAACAGTGGAATACAAGCACACTTATCTCAACCCCAGAACTGCTGAGAGGTCAAAGAGAGAACGCTCTCCTCCTTTTCCCCCTTTTTGTTAGATTGATAACGTTGTCTAACATGTAATCTACTGTTGCCGGGGAATCAGTCAATCAGGACTAATTTACTTTTATTTGAGATAAAAGCGATCTAATTATTGTTAAGTGGAACTGGATTGCTCTAATCTAACAGGCGGACATTTTTATGTAAATCTATGCGAGAGTTTCTTATGCATAGGGAACATCAGACAGTGGTGTACATTTAGTGTACTTAAGTACAATTTTGAGGTATTTTTACTTTACTGGAGAATTTCCAAATTTCTGTACTTTTACTTCTACTCCACTACATCTCAGAAGCAAATATTGTAATTTTACTCCACTACAATTATTTGAAAACTTCAGTTACTAGTTACTTTGTAGATTTTGATTATTATTACAAAACAGACATTTACCACTTATATATATATATATCACCGCCCTATATACATTTTGTCCTTTTGAAAATGGCCGATCGACAAGTTCACAATGCGTCGCAGCTTGTAGATCTGCTATTTTCAAAAGATTTTTAGTTTTTATAGTTTATTTGGAAACTTTAAATTCTGTGTACTACTGTATCTACTTTTGGTATTTTAAGTACATTTTGTTACCAATATTTTTGTACTCAAATAAATTTAGAATTTCTGACTTTTACTTGTAACAGAGTATTTCTACATTGCAGTATTGATACTTCTACTTAACTAAGTACCTTTTCCACCACTGACAACAGATCCACAGTTTGACATGCTTGTTCTCAGCCAGGTTCAGGCGAGCAACTAGTTGCAGCCTGCTTGTAAGGCAGATGTTCAGTCGAGCTTTGCATGGGTGTGTTCCAAACCTCCTAACTAAGTGTTTTTTCATTGAATTCCATTCCATCGTTCTCTCAAATGTATCTTCTGTGCGTTATCTTCTTGGAATCTCCAAACCCTCTATTGGCCCTTGGCCCCCTGTTGGCATAGTCGTTTTTATGTGGGAAGGTGAGCAGTCAAAAAAGGGGTATGTGACTCACAAGTGAAGTGTCCGGGGCTAATCTTGCAAATCACTGGACCAATCGACACCAAAATGATTGTGTCATACTGCCAGTAATCTTAAGAACGTAGCCCCCCCACTTTTATATATATATTTTACATTTCGTCTTTGTTGGGTGGAAACCTCATGTCCAAAATTGGTACTTTTCATGCAGGATTCAAATTCAAAAGTAGCAGATCGACAAGCTCAAAAAAAGCTTGTGGATCTGCTACTTTTGATACTTGTGTGTGACGCTGTAGTATGATCAAGTAGGGCATTCATTTACAAAAAAAGCACAAAAAGTAAAAAAATGGATACAAGGTTTCTGCCCGACAGCAACAATGTTATAGATTTCTCTCCCTCTACAGAGAAGCACGAATACTGTCAATCCCACGACGCAGTGGTGTGGCCATTTTGCGCAATTTGTTGGGCGCATGCAGTTCATCCCACCACGCACATCCATGAGTGCAACATGCCCATGGGCTTGCTGGCCCGGTGCCGTGGAAAAAAGAAACAGGGGGAAGAGGAAGAAAGGAGGTACATCTACAGAGTTACAGTAAGTCTGCAGAGTTCAGTAGCACTTGCTGGGTCAGGCCTGAACCTTAGTAAACATGAGTTGTGTCACTGACACATGGCGGCCATATGCAGACCTATCCACACAGTGTACTGATTCAAACAACAATTTGATTTCCACGGTTTTTAATCGTCATCAGCTGAAAATGCCAGCCTTGTTGTCCCCAAAAACCCTCACACTTGTTTTCTAATGAAACAAGAGTGGTAAGTATTTTGGTTAAAGCCACAACTGAAAAACACTACACAGCACGCACCCAAAGTCACAAGCCCCTCGAACCCCAGTGATTGCGAGCAAGCCATTTCCAATTATCCGAACGTGAGAGCAATTTCACATTCGATGATAAAATCGTATCAATCAAGAGAGAGTTGCCTGCTAAACAGAAATACGCCGCCATTTCTCTTGACAAGGTGCCACGTTCGACACGCGGCCCATATATCATGCACGCGTGCTTGCCTTTAAAACACACCGTTGGAAAGGCGCCATTGACATGCGCCCAGATCCGATGAACAGAGCGCAGACCTCGCTTCGCTATCAGGAAACTCTGTGGCCGGCTGCAAATGTGCATTGTGATTAGTGCGATCCATTAGGCTCTCTGATGTG
Organism: Gymnoscopelus microlampas; assembly: GCF_963454915.1. NCBI lineage: Eukaryota > Metazoa > Chordata > Actinopteri > Myctophiformes > Myctophidae > Gymnoscopelus > Gymnoscopelus microlampas. The sequence continues at coordinate 10,125,899 of NC_139957.1, forward strand.
GTCTCCGCACAGCGTGTCCAAATCAATGGCGATTGCTTCCAGGTTTGTTTCCCTGGGTTTTGCAGGAGTTAGCTAGCGGCGTGGGAGGGGTTTCGTATGGGTGCTGTTGAGTCCCAAGTGGGGTTTGATTTCCGTGAGAGCTTTGTGACTCGCCGCAAACTCGCAAAAGGGAAGGCAGTGTTTACAAAATGACTGGTAACTAACACTATAACTGTTTCCCAGTACTTGTTGTAAAGGTATACCAATCAAATATGATACGGCATACTGTATTTTAACATGTCATTTTAATCCTATTATATATAGACCACATGTTGTAGCCTACAGTACTTTACACTTCTGAAGAGCATCTTTTGCTTTTGTCAAAATAGAGCTGTGTTTGCTACAATACAGTAGATTATTTTCACAACACCAGTAAAAGGGCTTCTTGATTATACATTCTATACTAAACTCTCATGTGTCTACAACGGTGGTTCTCAAAGTGGGGTCCGGGGACCCCCAGGGGTCCCTGGGGGGGGGGTTACAGGGGGAACCATTATACTGTATCAGGCCTAAACTCTCCATTACGGCCTCTACTCCCCACGCTGGAGGTGAACACACATGGAGGTGGTTTGTTCCTCTGTCCCAGATCTGTCACTCTAACTCAGGGGTTCCCAAACGTTTCAGTTCAATACCGAAAAGACACATTGGGTCTCTCCCCAGGCCCCGAACGTATACATTAAAAATTAAATCACTTAAGCCCTATTTAATAGTGGAAATTGATCACCTATAAGCTATAGGTCACATGTCAATGTGTCGCGTCGTATCGCGACACATTGTGAGCTTGTAGATCAGGTATTTTCTATTTTATTTTATTTTATTTCTGAAATGTTTTGACTTTGTTTTTTACATTTAATTTATTGATTCTTTTCTTTTTACATTTCTGAATATGTATTGATTTTCTTTTTTTCTTTTTACATGTTTTGAAAATCTTTTGAAGTATTAATAAAAAAGTGCAGAAAAATTGGGACATTTACTCTCTAACTCCTACCTAAAGGCTCCGCTCAGCCACACTCTCTCCCTCCTGGAGAAAAAAGGCTTCCATAACAATAATCCCCTGCCTGCCGTTGCCGCGGAAACACTCTGTTATGTTTACGACTCCCTTCTTCTCTGGTTCCCTTCTCACATGGCTCCTCCGCTCCCCCACGTTGAGGTTCTCCGTGTCGGTGTCACCGCGTTCCCGGCGTGCGCGACAGCTGGAGGTCTGATAGAGAGGACGCTTGGATAGTAGTGGACGCTTGGATGACCGCTCTCAAGCGGTGGGCGCGTCGCACGCCTGCAGGAGGATGGCTAAAACAGATGCTGGCGGACCGTCGGCTCGGACCGATGCGTTCGCCAGACGACCACCGCCGAGGCTGAGGGCCGGTTATTCTACCGACCCGGCCAATGAAAGCAGACATGAGTCAAAGCTGTCACCGGGTGAGTTATCAGGTGACTGGTTCATCGATCAGGACGGAGAGTAGGTGTAGGTTTCCCCCTCAAACTTCGCAACAAGCCACTTTTAACCACTTTAACCCTGGCGTCCCTATTTATCACTTAAAGCGCCACTATGTAACTTTTATTTAATGAATAAAATGTTATTTTGTCCAATATGTATGGTAGAGTATGTTAATGCAATTTATTACACGGCTTGGTTGAATGCTTCTGATTGGTCAATCACTGAATTCAGCTGTGTGTTATTTCTGTATAATGACCGATGAACTCTATAACAGATCGCTATCTAATCAAAGACTCAGAGCACCTGCTACACTGCTTGATTTTGTGCTGTATCCAACATGACAGCCATGTAAACAAACACACTATGTTATTTACAGGCAGCTAATCATTGCTCTCAAGAATGTTTTTGAAAACATTTGAAGCGAGAAATAGACAATGTAGTATGTATTCTATTTGATCAACACTTCCTTGTTTTCCGAGGCGACCGTCCGCCCAGCGCAACTCTTATGGAATACTTTCATTACCGTAAGTAAGGAAATACTTCGTTTTGTTACTTGGAACAATTTATTTACTTATTTATTAAGTAGTCGTGTAATAAGAGGGATAATTGACGGGTGATTATGGACCGACGCTACGTGTCGGTGCCTGATCACCCTGTCGGGTTTTATTTCTCAACAATGCCCGGATGGAGGACCGTCAATTATCCCTTGCGTAACTTATACAATTGGGGTGGTTGTATTTTGTCTCCCTGCTCTTCTATTGAGACATTTAGATCTGTATCAAAGGTCATGTCTCACCTAGACACAGGATCTGACACCACCTTTGACCTGATGATGGTCAAGATTCAATTCATCCCCTGAGCAAGCAGCAAGGCCCACCCATCTGACGGCCCACCCAGCTTAAGTGGGCGGCAAACGCTTGCAAGATTTTCAAGTGGGCCCTGATCCAGAAAAGGTTGAGAACCACTGCGGTTAACAGGTACTCAGCCATAGTGTCCGGTAAACGGTGCACACAGCAGACCAAACATCTGTGCTCGTGTCCCAGACCATCAGCCGCGAGCCATCCAGTAACAATCCGAAGAAAGCTCCACTCATAACAACATGTGGAATGGGCCCAGTTCCAATCAGAAAACACCAAATCCTCCCCTTGGCCCTGACTTGGACAGCTACAGTACATCGTCGCTGTCGGCCAGAAACCTTGTATGTCCAAAACTGTAACTTGTCAGTAAATGGACACACTTAACCACTTTCACTTTTGAACATAAACAAGCTAATCTACAAGCTTACAACGCACATCGCACCACGACACGTTGCGAGCTGGTAGATCAGCTATTTTTGCTACTTTTGTGCGAAACTATCGTACGACAAAGCAGGGCATTAATTTAAGGGAAAAAACATAAAAAAATCAAATGTGGAGATACAAGGTTTCTGCCCGACAACAGTGACTACATGTGAAGAGGTTTTGAAACCAGAGAGGGTATCCTTCTCTCCTCTCCCTTTTCTTCCTTCGGCTTGGATATTTACCCTAAATAAGCTGTGGGTCATTCTGCCTTGTTCTGGACTATGAGGGCTGCCGTGATTTGGCTAAGCATTCCCATATGCCAGGCATGTTTTGGTTTTATCCACAGCAACACACGCCTCCAACTCGCTTTTCCGAGCGTTTCGTGCAACCTCTCCCCATGTAACGACCTGCTTCTTGTAAAGCGTCTAGCCAGGCCTTTCAGTTGTGAACAGGGAAAGTGTCATTACTGTATGTTGGTGTTGTAATTATGCAGTGTACATATCCCACATAAATCTAATATTTTATTTAATAGCCACCTAGTGGTTCATTAAGGCCTAGACCAGTGGTTCTCAAAGTGGGGTTCTGGGGGTTCTGGGGCCCCCAAGGGTCTATGGAGTCTGGTCTGGAGCCAGGCTAGTTTGCCATCTCTCTTGATCACTATCATCCTAACTTCGTTTTAAACCTAAGTGTGTTAGGGCTGCTCTATAGTAGGTAAATGGCCTGTGCATACATTAGTAGTCATAATACGGTGCAGCAGACAGCAAATTCTGGGCCAATTTGTTAAAAAAAAAAAAAGAAACTTTCTCACACCTCAACAACTGAACAAAGACCTGCCTTGATATCAAAGACAAATGTATCACAATATAGAATAAACATTTCCTAAGTTGTTCTCAATAGTTATAGTGGTATTTCTTTGCAGGAACTTGCGTAAAATGGTGACACAATGACAAATGTCCGTCACAGATAGAAGGACAGGACAGAGAATCGAGCAAGAGAAAAATAGTAAAATGAACAATATTGTTTTCATGCCCAAACTTTGGACGCAAGCTGAAACCCATAGCAGACCACTTGGCTCCGACAGCTGGGTTCCAAACAACACTCTCAACACTGTAGGTACAGCCAGGCCCACACAGCCATGCCAGCCTGCCAGACACCCACCCACACAACAAGCACGATCTGGGCATGAGATGGAACAAGTAAGGCAAAGGGTGGGGCTGGGTGTAGCAGAATGGACAAGGGTATGGGTGCCAGGGGTTTTAGCTCATCCAACCATCAAGACGTCCACACACACCACAGGATGCAATACCCTTCCCGTTCCCATCGCTAATCCCATTTAGGGCCGGGATAGTGAACGACCTGCAAGGAAGGGAAGTCAATGGCTGCTTCCCATTAAGACCTGAGGCCGATTCTAAAAATGTCTTCTAAATCCTAACAGTTTCCTGAAAAACGTTGCTATATAAGTGGTTCTCAAACTTTTTCATGTCAAGGATCCTCAAAAAGTATATGTATTTGGGCGCTGACCCCCATCTCAAAATATCTGGTTCCAGGGACTCCAAGAAGCAAAGATTTGAGTTAAAAATGTTCGCTTTTAAAATATATATATTCAAAGATGTGGAGTCGAGGACGAAGTGACGCGCTATGAGCTTGTATATCTGCTATGTCTGAATAGCCAAAGTAAAAAATTACACAGATGCTTTCCCCCGAATGGGTTAAGGAAAAAAACAAGGGAACATTCCAGGATTTATATTGTACCACTGTACTGTCCTGAGCTTGTTCCAGAACACATTTGACTTCTGTTTTCACTCAGTTACTAATGTAAGCAAGCAGTGGCTGGTTTCTGCACAACGACTCGTTTGGAAATAGGTCCCTTGTGTGACATAGAGAAGATTCGTAAGGTTCAAGATTCAAGAGATTTATTTGTCACGCTAATACAAGCATGTGTGTTGAAATGTTTGGTGTGCTCCACCAGATTGTGCTAACCAGGGTTTGGATTGGGGGTGGAATTTCATGCCTCTGCTTTTGATACCCTCCCCATCAGTGGTGGAAAGTACATTTACTTAAGTAAAATTTTGAGGTATTTGTACTTTACTTCAGTATTTCCAATTTCCAATACTTTTACTTCTACTCCACTTCTACTCCACTAGCTCACAACGCGTCGCGATGCGACACGTTGTGAGCTTGTAGATCTGCTATTTTCAAACATGTTTGTACTTTTACCTTTGGTACTTTAAGTACATTTTGATACCAATACGTTTGTACTTTTACTCAAGTAAATTTTGAATTCCGGACTTTTACCTGTAACGGAGTACTTCTACATTGCAGTATTGACACTTTTACTTAAGTAAAACATTTGAGTACTTTTTCCACCACTGCCCTCCGTTAACTTTTATCGCCGGGGTGGATATGTTTTATCCCTGCTCCCCTGACTGAATTAAAATGCCGAAAATTAGACCCTCAAGTGTAATATAGAATAATGAGTATTATAGCCCCATGTGGAACATTGACAGGCAAATGTCGTGATGTTATTGGTTGAATGACAAAGGTTGGTACCTGCTGATATAAGCATATTTTTGCCAACCCACATTAAATGGAGCCTACCCGCATCCACTCATTTTACAAAACAACAAGCACTGGATTATTGGTTGTTATGTGTAACGAATAAAACGGTGGAGCAGCTTTTTATCTAATGGAGGACGTGGGGTAACATTATGTAGTACAGACAATGATGTCAGGTGTCTATTGTAGTAGAAGTAACTGCTCTCCGAGGATAGACCTGTCTGAATGTCCTGTTAATTATCTAAGCGCTGCTGGTTAGACTAAACGGCAGTAAAAGTACTCACATTTTTTTGCTTGAGTAAAAGTATCAATATTGCAATGTAGAAATACTCTGTTACAAGTAAAAGATCAGAATTCAAAAGTATTGGCATCAAAATGTACTGAAAGTAGCAAAAGTAGAAAGTACTCATTATGCAGAATGTCCCATTTCACAAGTATAAACATCTTTTGAAAATAGCAGAACTACAAGCTCACAATGCGACGCATTGTGGGCTTGTAGGTCTGCTATTTTCAAATGGCCAAAATGTATAGGGCTGAAGTGGTTAATGTATGTTTTGTAATAATAATCAACATCTACAAAGTAACCAGTAACTAAAGTTTCCAAATAAATGTAGTAAAAGAACAATATTTGCCTCTGAGATGTAGTGGAGTAGAAGTAAAAGTATTGAAATTTGGAAGCACTCCAGTAAAGTAAAAGTACCTCAAGATTTTACTTAAGTACAGTACTTGAGTAAATGTAATTAGTTACTTTCCACCACTGCTAAATGGTCGCACGCTTTAGCACCCCGTGACGCCGCGACTTGTGTGAACGAGACTGTTGCTTTAAAACTCCCCAATTCTTCTCCTTTGTCTTCCTCCTAGTATCGTCATTATGCCAATTAACCCCCCCCCATGTGTAACGTCTCTGTCACTGCTGTGCTAACCCCTACTATTTGGTCTTGTTCTCAAGGTGGGGGATGGGGAACCCCAGGGGGGCCATTGAGGGGGTTCCAGGGGGTCCCCAGCTAAATGTGTTAATAGCATTAAAATCGGTTTAACCACTTTAACCCCTGTATACATCGCCGATCTATAAGGTCACAACCCGAAATAATTAGCAAAGTACTTTTGAGACAAGACACGTTGTGAGCTTGTCGATAGGATATTTTCAGCTAAAGCCTTCCCCACAACAACAGAAAACAGAAGAGACACCTGTGTAGAGCCCTGAGGGACTCTACACAGGTTAAAGTGCAATCACCGCACACACACACACACAAACACACACACACACACACCATGGTATCCCCATCCTCACTCACTCACCACCAGCTCGGAGAAGCGTGCGTTCAGCTCCTCCTCGGGGGGCATGGGGGCGCTGAACTCCAGCAGCTGCAGCGGCACACTGCTGTCCTTCAGGTTGATCTCCAGGGGCTCGCTGCCGCCAAAGCAGCACAGGAAGCCCAGGCCGGCCCGCGTCCGCTTCCTGGGCGGCATGGCGAAGGCCGAGACGATGACGTCGACGGAGGAGGAGGAGGAGGCGATTGGCGGCTCGCCGGGCCGGGCGCTGCCGTCGGGTCTCGAAGGGGGCGCCGAGGGAGGGTGGGGGGGTTGGGGGGGGGGGGGGGGGGGGGTAGGGGCGGGGACGAAGGGATGGGGAGGGGGGGGAGTGGAGGGGAGGTCGAGGCTCGCTATCTAGGGGGCATGATCTGGAAGAGAGGGAAGAGAAACACGAGGCGGAGAAAGAGACGAGGTTATTATAGGAAGACAGTTGAAATGCTTGTAACCACTATAGGAAATATCGGCGCTGTCGGGTCGGGAAACCCTGTACGTCTGAAACATTTACTGGTACTGTATGCAACTTTTCGGGAATACAAAAAAATAATAACCTTGGTTCCAATGGATCTTTAGTTACAAGCTTTTGTTAATAGTTCATTGTTATAATTCATTGGTTCAGTATTTATAAAACCCAAAGAACACAACTAACACAAGTCACTTTTACTTTCCAGAACATTTTCAGAAATAGCGAAAATAGCAGATCGACAAGCTCACAATATGTGAGGCGTTGTGAGCTTGTAGATGGGCAATTCTTGCAACTTGTGCGACACAGTCATATGACGAAATACAATTTTGAAATATGGCGATACAAGCTTTCTGCCTTACAGCAACGATATAGTGGAAACCTCATCAGTACTTTTCAGTATTCAAATTCAAAAACGAAAAAGTAGCAGATCACAAGCTCAAAAGTAAACGTCTCGCGTTTCGAGCTTGTAGATCTGCTACTTTTGATACTTTTGTGTGGCGTTGTAGAATGATCAAGTAGGGCGTTCATTTATGAATTAAAAGTTAAAATCTAGAGATAAGAGCTTTCTGCCCAACAGCAATTAGTTGCCCCATGGGGGCCTATACTTGGTCCCCTTCCTTTTTCCCCCTCAACATCCATGTGTGCTGAAAATAGCTCTGCTTCCGGGTCCACTTTTTACACTCAAGAGTTCAACCAACACTGAGGGTTTTACTGCGTGGACACCGTAGCCAAGCCCTGACATCGCAGGCTTTCAGTGCGTGACAAAGAGACCTCTTGTCTAATGTGGTACAATGGTGCCTGCACCGTGAGTCTGCACCCAACAGTGGTGACCCAATGCTACACTAACTGCTCCAATGGAGTGGCACTAACGCACCGTGTGGGTGTGGGTGCGTGTGCGTGCGTGGACAGCGAGAAGAATGACATCCACTACAATGAGGGGAGAGGTTTAAATGGGAGGAGGATTTCCTCAACGCCGCGGAAAGGATATGGGTGGTCGGTACAGTACGCATAACTCTCTATTATGTCCGCACGCACGCGTGCGCATCGTCGCGCACACACACAAATTACGCATGCTTAAACCTCTTGTGCCAACAACCTCCTGCAATTTGTGAATGAATGGCCCTAGCATAAAAGTGTTATGCTAATAGCATTGACACATTACACACACTCACACACACCAGACCAAAACCACTTGACCAAAGGAGGGGGAAAATAAACCCCCTAGAAGCCAGCTCAATTATAAAGCTATTTACTCCCATGAAAAATGTATGCAGCTCTGGCAAAGACAACACTAAAAACCAAAGACCTACAACAGCACAGAGAGGGAAAATAAGAGAAGATTCATCCCACAGTCTACAGTTGACCTCCCACTTTGAAATAATTTACAGCCATCGCTGCCGAGGATTACGATTAAGGCGGTTTCAGACCCAGAAACTAGCAAGGAAAGCGTAAACAGGTCGTGGGAAAAATGCGGAGGCCTCGCACCTGTTTTGTTTAATAGGGGCAGTCGGAGTTTAAGACCTCGGCTTGATGTAAATCCTCAAGTGTTCATTTATCCAGTTGCAACTCTGAACCTCTTCTGTGAAACGCATTGGACTGCTCTTGATGTATGAAATGTGCTGCATAGATAAAGCATTGATTGAATGAATTGATTGAAGAGTGTACACATGTCCTTGAGGGGGTTCCAGGTGGTCCCCAGCTAAAATGATAGATGGTTGGACCCTTATGGGTCTGTAACTGTAACTCTGAGAGTGTACAAATGTAACCAAATGGACCCTTACGGGTCCATTTGGTTACATTTGTACACTCTCAGAGTTAGATGAACCTTCGGGATTTCACAGTGCAATAGCCTACATCTCGAGTGAGCGCAGCTACCCGCACATCAAGCTCGCTCCAGCACAAGTGGCTCTGCGTAGGAGTTCTCAACGTGCGTCTAAAAATAGCCCGGGACGGTTAAATTCTTTATGAATGCGCTGGGCCCTTGACAGAAGCTGAAATGGGGGGCGGGGGGCAAAAAAGGGAAAACACCAGATTTCCATTTTGCCTTTCGGTCTACTGCTCCGTTGGTTTTTCTTTCCGCCTGCTTGAAGGCGCCCTAAGTCTGCAAGCAGGAGCTAGAGAGAGCGCAGGGGCTGTGGCAAATGGATGGCAGGAACATACATTAAATAGAGAACAAGCACATGTTGTAGTGATTGGGAGGTTTTTGTGAATATTACATGCTCCATGACGTTTTAATGCTGCATACTAACTAAGGGCTTTGAATAATACACACATGTGAACAGCCCGAAATAGTGGCTGTTTGCAGGCTGTTGCATCAGCATATTGGATGACAGCTAAGTGTGTGTGTGTGTGTGTGTGTGTGTGTGTGTGTGTGTGTGTGTGTGTGTGTGTGTGTGTGTGTGTGTGTGTGTGTGTGTGTGTGAGCACGCTTGCATGTGATCCTGCACCTGTGTGCCTTAACAGCACCAATACAAAGCACTGTGCAAAGCCATAGTTGTGACAACAAGGCCTATGCGCTGTTAGACAACAAAGGTGTGACATTCCGTCCCCCATAGAAATGACAAGTGTTGTCGTGTCGACATTTGTACCCAATGTCACACACACACACACACACACACACACACACACACACACACACAGTCGAAATGAATGTGCCCACCTCACCAAGCCACTGTTGTTTCAACAGAAGCGGAATCTGACTGCTGTCGAATGGAGTGTGCATAATGGGTTTCTCATGCGATGCTCCACATCTTTGGAGGAGTTTGCTGCTTTAACATAACTATCAAACAACCACACAGATTTGGCCAGACGTCGCATGATAAACCAAACATGCACAGGCATGGAAGATAAGTGTTCCATCATGGTTTGCTGTTATCTTATCTTGTAGCTCAGTGTTGAACTGGGGACAAAAATAAGAGAGCACTGCACGAAAAAAACAACTAAGATTGGCAGTGTCAAGAATATAGATTTATGGGTCAATTTCTACACAGCACTTAAACCCTAGTTGACCGGGCTACCCCAGGGCTCTATACTAGGTCCGCTCCTTTTTTTCTCTACACACCACATCTCTGTTCCCCATAGAATAGAGCAGTGGTTCTCAAAGTGGGGTCCTCGAAGGGGGTGCCAGGGGGTCCCCAGCCAAATGATTGATAGTTAGGAACCAAATGAACCCTTATGTGTCTGTAACTGAGAGCGTACAAATGGAACCAAATGGATCCTAACGTCTCTTATGGGGTCCCTGGCATATATTTTTTAAATGGGGGTCCGTAGACAAATACGTGACAATTTGGGGGTCCTTGACATGAAAAACGTTAGAGAACCAGTGGAATAGAGACGCTCTCGTTCATGTGGATGAACAACACTCAGGATTCCGCATTCTGCATGTACTTGGTAAGTAGACAAACCACGCAGGTTCTTTCAGGTTTTTATCACCTGGGGAAAGCCATGACACAGCGCTTTCTGAATGGTTTCTTCTTCTTCTTTTATTAGGACAAGATCCAGCGCGAGGAGCCCGTGCCAAGTCATTATGGAAGAGAGAGTGTTTCTGTTGCATGTGGGCAGCTGGTGGAGCCCAGCGAAGGAGAGGCTGCTCGACAGGGGATTCAGCACGATAACATCCTGAAACTCCTGTCTTAAGTGTGTGTGTGTGTGTGTGTGTGTCTCTCTATCTCCACGTGCGGCCGGTCCTCACTCAGCAGCACCATTCCTGCTGGCCCGCTGCCAGCCCATACCCAGGAGAAGTAGGCCAAGTGATCCAAATACACTCACACACACACACACACACACACACACACACACACACACACACACACACACACACACACACACACACACACACACACACACACACACACACACACACACGCACACACACGCACACACACACACACACACACACACACACACACACACACACACACACACACACACACACACACACACGTTTGTATTACTATACTTGTGAGGACGTCAACATTTTAGGATGGCCATTTTTAACCCTAACCCCTGAGTTATACTGAGTGTCATGCACCGAAAATTGCCAATCTACAAGCTCACAGCACGTTGCACAGCTTGTAGGTCTGATATTTTTGGTATTTCATATTATAAAAACTCCAACCCCAACGTTTTTGAGGCGAAGGACCCCTTAGCTGAGAGAGAGGTGAGGCAGGGACCCCCCACTACATATTGTATGAAATTGTGTTGCAGATAAAACTTTTTTCATAGACGTGTTTGACAGCAATGTCAATGTGTAGCTTTGTGTTGGATTCATGTTAATGTGCATTTTCAGACAGTTAACCACTTAAACCCTCAAAAAATTGCCAATCTACAAGCTCACTAGATCTGCTAATTTCGGCTAATGTTACCCTCAGAATAAGGATGCTAGGGTTCAAGTGGTTCATGCAAAAAAAGACCCCCGCCCTAGATGCCTAATCCTAACAAATCTTTTCTTTTTTATGATAAAACAATCATTTGTCCTGTTTTTGAAATTGAACAATTTAGCCCTCGCAAGTATAGTAATACAAGTACACACACACTCATAAACACATACAGGAATATACACACCCACGTACACACAAACACAGGAACACAAACCCACACACTAAGCCTTGCACGAATGCTAGAAGATAAATGATGGAGGGCATGCGTTGGTGTATAAATGATTGATTTTTGCAGTACTGTTTACCATTGCTCTCTGCACACACACACACACGGCAAATTGACTCAGTCCATCACTGCCGGCCTTGTGTTGCCAGAGTTTGCGAGAGAAATAAGCAAACAGGTCTATGAAAACAAGCCCAAAAGAAGCGACTAGGCCACATGAGCACTTTAAACCCATATTTACATTAGCCAATATACAAGCTCACAACGTGTCCCATCTCAACGCATTGTGAGATCGAAAACGAACATTGAAAGAAAGCTTGTGGATCGAAAAACAAATCTTGAAAAAAACAAAATGTGGAATATGTTTTTGAAACATTTTAACACCACAAATATTTCATGGGGCGGATAAATACATATTTATTTGCCATGAAAATGTTTGAGAACCACTGGTTTTTAAACAACATTTGGCATCAAGCCCAAAATAAGCAACTACACTTTAAAGACAAGCCCCCAAAAAAAGAACCTGCAACTACCAATATTTACACGCGTCTTTTACAGAAAAAACAAGCCCAAAGTCGCTCATAATAAGCAGACATGGCAACACTGCATGCATTTCCATATTACACTGTCCCCTTTACCCCCCCCCCCCCCCCCCCCCCCCCCCCCCCCCGCAGGGAGCTACCGAGTTCCATTCCCTCTCGCTTTTCTATCGCAAACAGAGACGCTTTCTCTGGTTTTATGTTTTATTTCCCGTCTTGTTATCCATTCTCTGTATCGGTGGGTTCGTTGTCACATCAGCCTGGCTCGTGATTTAGCCAAGTGTGTGGGAGAGCGCACACAAACACACATTACATTTCCCCCTATACCAGTGACAGTGATAGACATTAGAGTGACATTAGAGTGGAAGGAACCCCAACATCTTTGGGGAACAGGTATCTCTAGTATGAACAATTTCTACATCTTTTTCTGCTACTTGGGGGGTGTATGTGTGTGTATGTGTGTGTGTTGCAAATGAGAAAAGATTGGGGAGGTACGTAAAGACAGGGATTTTTCATCCTACCAGACATTTTTTCCCACACGCTTGCCTGCAGATGATGAACGGACAGTTTACATGCACTTGAAGAAACAACTACATAAAAATGTGTTAGTTCTGCTTCATGGCGTGCCGTGAACACTGCTCAAATGCATGCATGCGCACATGCGCACACACACACACACACACACACACACACACACACACACACACACACACACTACAAACATGCACATTAGAACACCAGGCTTACTCATTCTTCATGCACAGACACACCCCACTCATGTTTAAGCATGCACGTGTATTATGCGCAGATACATGCGAGCATACAGTAAGTAGGACTACGATGTACCTGCACATTCTCACACACAGACACACATTTGTATTACTATACTTGTGAGGGCATCAACATTTTGTGAATGGCATTTTAACAGTTTTTGAGCATTTTAAAAGACGGATCTACAAGCTTGTAGATCGGTTAATTTTTCGGTGCGCGACACCAGTGTATAAATCATGTATATAGTTCTAACCCAAATCCTTTCCTAACTGTATAATATAAGCCTGACTCCCCAAATCATTTTTAACCACTAAACAACCATTTCTTCTTCCTCACAATGTTTTTCAAATTCTAACTATACTTGTGGGGGGGGGCATGCCGTCCGCATTGCATAGTAATACAAGTGCACACACACACACACACACACACACCTGAAACAGAGAGGAGCCACTCGGCTGTTTGATGCAGCCGAGCAGAGAGAGAGAGAGAGATAGAGAGAGAAGCAGAGAGAGAGAGAGAGAGAGAGAGAGGGAGGGAGAGGAGGGATGCTGCTGCCACTTCCCATTCAGCTCACTACCTCATCCCCATTGCAGGGAACTAGGTCAGTGGAGGAAGAAAAGACAGGGAGGAGGAGGAGGCAGTGAGGAGAGATAGGCTGCTGCGGCACATGAGAGAGAGAGGCGGAGGGAGGGAGACAGAGAGATGGAAAGAGGAAGAGAGACACTGTGTATACTGTATCTGTGTGGAGATCAGGCTCTCAAACATCTGTGCCTGTATAATTTCCATTCTCTCCAAAACACATCTGTCACACAACACTGCTTTTTTTGTGCCCCCCACACACACACACACACACACACACACACACACACACACACACACACACACACACACACACACACACACACACACACACACACACACACACACACACACACACACACACACACACACACACTGTTCTGCTCTTGGCACACTGCAGTGTAGCTACTGTTGCACCTAGTAGTACTGTATGTGCCACACTCAGCAAAGTCCAGTGTTCACTGTCTTGGGTTGGGATCCGGAACCAGGAGGAAAGGACTCCAAGATTGAGGAACCGGAATTGGTTCCATCACATTTGGAACGGTTTCTGGAAACCGGTTTTATCACACTGTCAGAGCTGGTGTGTGGACTTCACTTTTGCTATACAGTTCAAATACAATACCAGTGTTTCTCAAACAAATGGAAGCAAATGGACACTTAAGCCCTATATCGATCTACAAGCTCACAACGTGTCGCAATGCAACGCGGGTAAGCGGTCAGATGGGCAGGCCGCTTTTTGAGATTTCCAAGTGCACCCCAAACGATCCAGAAAAGGATGAGAACCACTGGTTAAAACAATGAACAAAAACATGTGAATGCGACGAGAACAAATAAGAACGGGATCATCTTTAAAAAAGGGATACATTTGAAAAAGGAGGAGAAAAAAAATGAAAAAAGGGGCGAGACGGGAGCCAGCGTGGTCACATGCTGTGCACGTTGTTTTCTGGGGTCCCACAAATGAGGACCATTCCTCTGGGGGGAGAGGGGGGGTGGGGTGGTGGCGCGGTGAGGAGGAGGAGGAGGGGGGGGGTGGGTACAGGCATGACTCGTTTAAGCAGCCCGGCATCACAGACGGAGGAAGGGGTGCCACGTTGGCACAGGCAAGAGAACACGATACGGAGAGTAAATGCTGTGACATGGATTTCTTTGGCTATTCAAAAATGGCAGATACTGTACATTGATTTACAAGCTCATAGCGCGGCATGAAGCTAGCTAGAAGTGATACTGGAGTTTTCAGTACCACAGTGGTCCACTGTATAGGGCCAAAATCACAATATCTTTGGACCAAAATACCTCAATATCGATATTGTGACGACGATTGTGACCCCCTCAATGACCCAGGGCCGCACTTTGAGAACCACTGCTGTGGTGGACTGAACGGTGTTGATGGTAAATGAAAAGGTATTGTGTAGGCCTCATTATAATAATATAATGTATAATATAATGTTTGTTTGTGTTGCCATCTACAGGAACAGGGTGTGTGTGTGTGTGTGTGTGTGTGTGTGTGTGTGTGTGTGTGTGTGTGTGTGTGTGTGTGTGTGTGTGTGTGTGTGTGTGTGTGTGTGTGTGTGTGTGTGTGTGTAGAGTAAATAAAGAGTGAGTGTATAAGGTCTCTGTTCACCATTTTAAGTGTCACAACATGTATCTAATAATTTACATGTCAGTGCGTAAGGATCACTTTCCAGCAAACATCACAAATCCATGCATTCTATATTCACAACGGCCATTTGACAACCGGGCACCACACCAACGTTTGGGGGGCCGCTGCCCCCAGACATGCCCTCTTCCATGTCCCCCCCCCATCCCACACACACACACACACACACACACACACACACACACACACACACACACACACACACACACACACACACACACACACACTTCCTACTGTCTGTCTGTCCAGTGACTAATGGGCCTGTACCCTCCAATTCTTATTTTCTCAAACCCGCTGGCTCTCATCCAAATCGCCAGGGCCTTAGCGCGCCATTGAAAACTCACTCTCCCATGGGCCCCCCCTCCTCACCCCTCACCCCACCCCCATGGAAACCCGCCCCCGCCCCCCAGCCCCTTTGGCCCACCCACAGTCACTGGATGCAGGCCTTGGGGAAACCCTGTAGACATCAGTCATTTCCCCCTGTTAGGTCAAAGGCCACACTGCGGAGCTAATCGGTTACATTAGCGAAGAAGCACTCTGCAGGGGGGGCAGTCCCCCCCTCCCCCCACTGTTACAGTCTATCAGAGCTCACGCTGATGAGGTCATGGTTTTTACACATGCATCGCTTCTTCATTAAAAAAAAAAAGGGACTTTGCAGCATGGGTGGCCGATTTGTTCTGAGATCAATCTAGATCAATGGTTCTCAACCTTTAATGACAAACCGTTGTGATGCCACTGGTTGATAAGCATTAGGCCACAGACTCCCATTTGATACGATGTTAGATTAAAACTTTCCTCTTCTACACCGGATTTGAACCCGGTTTCCTGTGCAAGCGCTGACATTTTTACTAAATAGAGCGTGCCTGCTTGCTCAGGGGATAAATTGTATCTTAACCATCAGGTTAAAATTGGTGTCAGATCCTGTGTCTAGGTGAGACATGACCTTTGACACGATCTAAATGTTGAAACATACTCGGGATTCCTTTAGGAGGGTCTAAATTGACCCTTACAAGTCAGTAACTCTGACAGTGTACAAATGGAACCAAATGGACCCTCACGGGTCCATTTGGTTCCTTTTGTACACTGTCAGAGTTAAGGTGAGACCTTAAAATGTAAAAAGTTGAGAACCACTGCATACAGAATGGACAAAATGACATTTTATTCATTAAAGAAAAGTTACATGCTACGCTTTAATGCTGTGAAACGTACAGGCTTTTCCTCCTCCGTTGAGGAAAAGCTCAAGCCGTGTCTGACAGCCCAGCATGGGTCAATGACAGAGAAGCCACTTCCTGTGCTTACTATGATGCTTACGTCATGTCCCCCGGTGTCACTGAACGCTAACTCAAGAATTCCATAATTAATGAAAATAAAAAATGAACGATTTACAATCACGGTTCAAATTAATGTTATGTGGAAACACACAGTACAGTACAGTAGTCACACACACACACACACACACACACACACACACACACACACACACACACACACACACACACACACACACACACACACACACACACACACACACACACACACACACACACACACACACACACACACACACAGAGTGGTGGAAAGTAAATATAAGTACATTTGCAACCCCAGCCCTACAATTCTGGGGTACTTTTACTTTACTTGAGTGTTTACATTTTTCAATACATTCTACTCCACTACATCTCAGAGGAAAGTATTGTCCTTTTTACTTCAATACAATTATTTGAAAACTTTAGAGACAATTTCGATTTACTTTGCAGATTTGTATTTGATTATTACGAAGTAATAATTTATACTATTATTACACGTAGCATTTTTTTTGTTTACATTTTTTGTTTACTTTGGTACTTTAAGTATGCTTTGTATGCTTAGGTTTAACACGGGCCTTTTACATCTAACAGAGTATTTGCACATTGTGGTACTTTGCTTTTACTTAAGGAAAAAAAAAAACAGAAAAAACCAGCGTACTTCTTCCACCACTGAACACTTACATTAGACACACTTGCGACTTACATTCTTGAGAAGTGACATCACAATCTATTTCGGTGCGAAGCCCAGTGGTGAGTGGTGGGTTACAGACTCTCAGCTGCCTTTCAAATGGCCAGACCTCCACAGCGGAGGGGCTGGCAGTAGTTCACGCTACATTTGCATGCGATGCATTCCTGCATCGCTGCGTTTTTGAAAAGTGCTGCACACATTCTGCTGGGGATTTCACATTGGGAAGGCCAGCGCGCTTTCATGTGAGTTTTTTTTTTTTTTTGTGAGTGAGTGGCTTTTCTCGTGTGAACCCCGGACAATGGGCCAGAGGATTTTGGGGTTGGGACCAGTGGTGTAAACTAACCAAGTACATTTACTCAAGTAGTGCACTTAAGAGCAATTTTGAGGTCTTTTTTTTACTTTACTGGAGTATTTCCAATTTTCTGTACTTTTGCTTCTACTCCACTACATCTCAGAGGCAAATGTTGTACTTTTACTCTACTACAATTATTTGACAGCATTAGTTACTAATTACTTTGTAGATTTTGATTATTATTACAAAACATACATTAGCCACTTCAGCCCTATAAACATTTCCGCCATTTGAAAGTAGACGATCTACAAGCTTACAATGCGTCGCGATGCAACGCATTGTGAGCTTGTAGAAATATTTTATACATTTGAAAACTTGTGAAATGGGACATTTTGCGTAATGTACTTTCTGCTTTTGGTACTTTAAGTACATTTTGATACCAATACTCTTGTACTTTTACTCAAGTAAATATTGAATTCCATCGCAATATTGATACTTTTTAAGTAAAGAATTTGAGCACTTTTTCCACCACTGGGACCAATCCTGGTGGGCAGGGTTTGTGGTTAACTAACTAAGACCTAGACCAGGGGGTTCCCCAAGCCTTTTTCATGCCAAGGACCCCCAAATACTGTAGCCATAACCTCTGGCTGCCGGCACACCTATTGTGAAAACAACAACATAATTTAGGCTGAATATCGTTGCTGTCGGGCAGAAACCTCACTTTTTGTGTTTTTTTCCATAAATGAATGCCCTACTTGATCATACTACAGATTCACACAAACATATTAAAAGTAGCAGGTCGATCTGCTACTTTTGAATTTGAATCGTGAAAAGTAACAGTTTTGGACATATAAGGTTTCCACCCGACAGAGACGATATTACATCTAGGAGGAGAGAAGCTGACATAATTTTCAAGTTCCGACCCATTTAGCTCTCTTTTCAAATTGTGCCCCTTGGTAGCACCCCTGGGGGCAATGACCCCACTTTGAGAACAACACACTTTTTTATTTTAATTTCAAGGACCCACAGACCCCTCCCGTAACTCCGAGAGTGCACGAATGGAACAGACCTATAAGAGCATATTTGGTTCCTAGCTGGGGACCCCCTGGAAACCCCCCAAGGACCCCTTGGGGGTCAAACTGGAGACAAACGTCTGCCCCTCACGTTATGGTTGGTGCATATCTGATCAAATAGCTGTGCCAGTGGCTATTTTTAGCCGTGACCGCATTGGTTTGTCTCAGAGACTTCACTGACGATGACAAGAGACGACAAGAGAATTGTGAGACCCAGAAATAGAATCTACTCCACTTTTACTGTGTGGCTCCCAGGGGCCGAGCCGGCTGGAAGAGGGTCTGTGTGTCTGTCCGCTGCTAATCTTGCAGACCACTGGATCTGAGATCAAATGTTTTATACTTTTTAAAAGGTCACGTTTTAAAACTTGTAATTCTATACTGGAAGTCAAAGGCGAGGCAAATCAATCCACATTTGAATACCAATATGATGTCAGTGTGGATACTGTATGTCATCAACACGATGCCCGGGATCCACAATGGAAGCCACGCCGTTATTTGACCCCGTCTGGTTTGACTTCAGTTGAACTCAGACACTTTAGACAAGGCATTAGGCGTTTATAACCAGGGGTGTAGTGGCGATAATTGGGAACAGTGGGAATACTATTGTATTGTCACGCACACACACTCGCGCACATGCACACAAATATTCATTTTAGTTTGACGTTTGATCTCAGTTTGATCCCACTCATTATCCCCATTTCAATAGAACCCTGGGAGATGGATTGCTGAGGTGGAGGGCGACACCTAGCCACCATCAGCTCCCAGTACTTACCGCACGACTTGTCGCACCCAAGCCGTGCTACTCATGCGCTGAGTGGGATCAAACCCACGACCTTGTGGTCCAAAAAGCGAGCGCTCAGCTCTACCGAACAAGCTATGAAGAGTAGGCAAACTCCTATAATGTTATGCAAAGTGGATGGCTGCTACAGCCTAATTCTACGTACTGTAAGTACACATTGACACCTCCAATGATTGATATATCAGACAGTCACAGCACTACAACAGACTAAATGTTATGCTAAGCAGCCACCGCTACTGTACATTGGATAGATCATGGGAACGCAGTCTCGCAGGCACACATGTGCACGTGCGTGCTCAAAAAAGCTTTGGGAACGGCGTCCCCGGGTTTATAACATGTAACATACAGGAGGATGTGTTGAAACATGACTTTTAATTCTCATAGCAACGTCACAGGCTCTAAAGTCTGATTTATACTTAGTGGTGCGCCGGCGTCGCACGCCCGAAATAGCAAATCTACAAGCTCACAACGTGCCCCACGGCAACACATTGTGAGCTTGTAGATCAGCTATTTTAGGTGCGCGACGCAGCATGCCAAACCAAGTATAAAATAAATCAAGGCATAAGGCTTTTGCCCTAAATGGTACACTCCCTAAGGTTTGGAGGAGAATGCTGATAAGGCCTGTCTGTCTGCCTGCCTGTGCACCGACATGCCTACGTGCATCTTCCAGGAGGATAATGAAGAACGGAAACCCACCCTTCTCTCTTCCTTCCCTCCCTCCCTCCATCCCTCATTCCTTGTGGTGGAAAGTAACTCATTACATTTACACCGAGGTACTTTTACTTACTTTACTTGAGTATTTTCTTCTTTATTCCTACTTCTATACTTCTACTCCACAACATCTCAGAGGCAAATATTGTTCATACCCTTTTTTAACACCACCACAATTATTTGACAGTTTTAGTAACATATTTTGAATATTGATACAAAGCATGCATTAACCACTTACTGTAGGCCCTATTCTATGTTTAGGGTATTTGAAAATAGCCGATCTACATGCTCACGATGCGACGAGGTTGTGAGCTTGCAGGTCTGCTATTTTCAAAAAGGTTAGACACATGGAGTACTTTTACTTTGGTACATGTTAGTATATTTTGATTCCAATATTTTTGTACTTTTACTCAAGTCAAATGTTTTAACACAGGAGGCCCTTAACTTGTAACCGAGTATTGGTGGTAATGGTAATGACACACATTAAGTAAAAAGTTCCTCTTCCACACCACTGTTCATTCCTTTGCTTACGTTCTCCCTCCTCCCCTCCCTGTGATCAGATAACAACGGTGTGAGGGAAAATATTCCACGGAAATTATCTCTCCTCTCCATCTCTCCACGGCTTTCACTTCGACTGGGATTATTCAGGACTCTCATTTCAGTAAATAAAGACTCCTAGAACATGGACGTACAGCAGGGGGTGCCCGAAAGGTAGATCGCAATCTACCACTAGATCACAAAGGCTGTGTAGGTAGACCACACGCCATGCCCCTAAAACAATAAAATAAAACAAAATAAAGTGGCATCTGCCACTTGATTTAAGGTGACTTGATTGATGATTGATGTGTAGATATATCTACTAGATTTGGTTCCATCTGTACTCTCTCAGAGTGAAATTAAACCTGATGATACTACAGTGCAGATTGGGGGTCCCGGAGATCACAATAGTATCAAAAGGGGGACATGGCCAAACGCACATCAAACTGGGGGTCCTTGAAATGAAAATGGTTGAGAATCACTGCTGTGTAGCCATAAAAAAATCTTCTCTTATGCGGGTCCCTGGCATATCTTTTCAAATGGGGGTCCGCGGGCTAATGTGTGTCAATTTGGGGGGGTCCTTGGCATGAAAAAGGTTTGAGAACCAGTGTAACAGTGATATCTAATAGTGACCTTGGTTCATAAACGACAGGCATGCAGTTCAAAGCCCATGGCTTTCAGACGGCCCCCGCCCCTCCGTGTAGTGGAGGAAACCCATGACGCCGGGTCACTGTTTGGGGCAAAACATGCATCAGGAAACCTCCATGAGCGAAATGGATACTTCTGAAGAATAACCTGACAATGGAAGCGCCAGCATTCCTCAAAAGTGCTTTTGGAGTTTCTAGTAACTGTATACACAAGACGTGGACAATAGTAGAGGAACAATGTAAAGGGTGTGTGTGTGTGGGGGGGGGGGCTGTGCTGTAAGACCGTGGTTCTCAAAGGGCCCCCCCCACCCCCCATGGACCCCTGGGGGAGGGGTCCATCATATCGTTGCTGTCAGGCAGAAACCTCCTATCTCCTAAGCATCCAAAGTATGAGATCTCGAAACACGCCACAGGGGTACAGAATATTTTCATGTGCATAAGAATGCATAAGAATGTGGGGGTCCTTGACATGAAAAAAAGGTTTGGGAACCACTGCTACAAGACCAATCACAGGGAGAGAATTAAACATGCGGAAGAAATGCATGACTCAAAATACCTCAATTTAAATAGACCACAGCCACAATTATTATTAATTACTTTAATAGGTTGTGGTTATTGCTATTGCTTAAATATTTCCAGACCGTCCCAAAGGCTAAATGCAATCACACTTATAGAGAGCTGGCTATTTTTCATTTTCTGTTTGTTTATAAACAGCTTTTTGAAGGGGGTGGGGGGGTGTTCAGGGGGGAGGCATGCAATTTCGGCAAAGCCGCTTCAAGGTTCTACACAGCGAAATCCTCAGTGATCATTGAACTCAGAGATTGTACAAATGGACTATTACAAGACAGAGCAGTGTGGCCATGTCTGCTTTTTATAAGCTTGTTTTTTTAGGTAAGTAAGTCACTAATATGTAAATACTGGTTGCAGGTTGTGTTTTTTTCAGGGGCTTGTTTCTAACGTGTAGTTGCTTATTTGGGCTTGCTTCAGTTTAATCACTTTAACCCTATATACATCTTATAACTTATAACTTTTTTACAACACAAATCTTGTATGGGGGTCCCTAGCACAAAATATATTCAGATGGGGGTTTATGGCCAAATACATATTAATTCGGGGGTCCTTGACATGAAAATGTTAGAGAACCATTGTTCCAAAACGACATTAGAGAACAAAGTGACTGACCTGCCCTAGTCGATTATTCTGCGCTCATTTTAACAGACCTGGTTGCTTGTTTCCCTCGCAAAATCTGGCAATGCTGCCTCGGAGTTAAAAGAAACACTAAGTGTTTTACAGTGTACCGTTAGCTTTATGGCTCCGAGGAAAAAATGCAGACCAGGCAGATGTTTGTCCAATATCGTTCCCGTCTGTCAACTATTCATTTTTGTCCCTGAAGGAACAATTGCTATGAAGGCTGACAATGCTGCGATGGCTATGATTAGAGTGCTTTAACGATCAGTCTATTTTGCTCGAAAAAACATTGCGAGAAAACCACTCTCCACAACCAAATTCCATACATGGCATTTGGATGTCTTTCAATATCACATGACAAAACTCTTAATTTACACACACACACACACACACACACACACACACACACACACACACACACACACACACACACACACACACACACACACACACACACACACACACACACACACACACACACACACACACACACACACACACACACACACACACACACACACACACACACACACACACGCCAACATTTGAGAATTCACCGAGGCCTTATTGGCTCCTAGCCCCTTTCAACAACCAAACATATATACCGTACGCAGTGTTGTGTTAAAGGGAGCTATGGGCCATACTACTAACCCTCCTCACCCATAAAGAGGAAATACTTTGACTGAACCACTGGAGGGAAAAAAAGAGGGAGGGAAAGAGTTCCATTCCATTCCCCCCGGGATGTCATTAATCG
Organism: Gymnoscopelus microlampas; assembly: GCF_963454915.1. NCBI lineage: Eukaryota > Metazoa > Chordata > Actinopteri > Myctophiformes > Myctophidae > Gymnoscopelus > Gymnoscopelus microlampas. The sequence goes on from NC_139957.1 coordinate 10,149,130, forward strand.
ACATTTCATTTAGTTTGATTGGTAAAAAAAAAAAAAAAGAGGAGCTATTTCCTGATCTGGTGAGGAAGACTCGTAACGGCACACACCACATGAAGAGACTGGGGGTTTGTTACGAGCCTGGGCTATTGGAATTGCCTTTTTTTTTTTTATGTGGCAGTGCCCTTTGATGAAAACTAACAGCAGCAGCCCAGTACAGCAGAGCAGTGGTCCTACATATCATCTCTGTCGGGGTGGAAAAACCTCACATGTCCGAAACAGTTACTTTTCAGGATTCTAATTCAAAAACAGTGAAAGTAGCAGATCGACAAGCTCAAAACGCGTCGCTTCGTGCCGCATTTCGAGCATGCAGATCTGCTACTTTTGCAACTTTTGTGTGACGCTGTAGTATGATAAAGTAGGGCGTTAATTTACGGGAAAAAAACTCAAAATAGTTAAAATATGGAGATAAGAGGTTTCTGCCGACACGACAGCAACGATACAATGTAGCACCGAGCCAGGCAGCCACAGAGCTGCCATCTACTCTAAACATGTCAGACTCCTTTGCAGAAGCCACTGACCACAGGCATAAGCTGGATGTACACGAGGCAAAATAAACTGTTGATTTGAAGTAAGGTTTTACCCACTTAAACCCTACTTAAACGTACTTATAGTTCAAATAGTGAAAACAGCCGATACACAAGCTCACAACGTGCCACCTTGTAGATTTGCCATTTTTGCCGAATGTTCGCCGAATGTTCACCTATTATGGCGTGCCCAGAATAGGGACGCCGGGGTTCATTCATGTGGTTAAGTTATGCTTATGTTTAAGTTATCTGCCGTCTGCAGGCGGAGAGAGAAACCTTGGAGCCATTCCAAGGCGAGGAAGAGAAGAAAGATAATCCCATGAGGGGAGAGGGAACGCGCTCTCTCTTTTGGTCAGACATGTCTTTCCAATATTTTATTCTCAAGGGCTTGACAGCAACCATCTCCAACCTCTCAGACACTCGTAGAGCTTCACAGCACAGCAGCCATTTATAGAACCTTGTCCTCATGGCAGACAGAGAATATTAAGTATGGTATGTGTGGGGATGCCAAACGCTGGCTGGTAAGGAAGGATGGAAGGGAGGAAGGATGGAAGGGAGGAAGGAAGGAAGGAAGGAAGGAAGGAGCGACCATGATCTGGTACCACCCACATTTAGAACAAACATGGGAACGTTCTCATTCTACTGCTCTGCCACCAACATGTGGAATGCCCTGACACCATCCATTAAAGGATGTGTAACACTGGTTTCTTTCAAAATGGGCCTGAACATTTTTTGGTAAATGTGATTTTCCCATCTCTTTTCTTTTTGTACACAGCGTTTGTATTTGTTGTATTTGTTGATGACATGCATTATTGTGTACATTTTGCATGCAATGTTGATTAATTGAATACATAGGACCACAATGTAAAAACAAGAACGAGGACTTTTTTGTGTTATCCTTAGTCTTACTATACCACGTGCTGTTTCACATTTCTGACTAATAAAGTATTCAAATCAATCAATCAATCAAAGGAAGGAAGGAAAGGCAGGAAGGAAGGAAGGAAGTGGGCAACATCAGAGGTCCAGAGGTCTCACCACTGACCCACTTCACCCCCATGCCAAATAGGCCGGATCACTGGGATATCTCCGCTATTAATACTGGGAATGAAAAGAAAGGCAGTCCGGGCCTTGCATTCCGCGGGCCCCGACATTCCCACATATTACCAGGGCCTCGACATGCAACCCAATACTTGGCGTCCCCTTCCCGCTCCCGACCCCAAAGTGCTACCCCGCCGCGTCAAATTGTTTTCTTATTCCATATGGGAGGAACGCAACGCACTGGAGTGACGAGTCCCAAAGTCCAAGTAAAAAGACATGTTATTATAAGCGGAACAAAAAAAAAATGAAAAAGATAAATTCTTGGCCCGAGTGCAGCTGTGGAGCTGGTTACCATGAACCTCAGGGGAATAAAAAGAAAAAAGACACTGGACTTCCCAGAGACTCACATGTTCCTCGAACACCCATGAGTATCATCTAGTCCCCACCACCGTTTTGAGGGCCCAAGTCATTTTTGACGGTTGCCTTCACGGCGTCACCGAAATAAACACAACAGGGTTGAGAACAGCCGTCCCTTCGGGGTGGTGACAGGGTTATAACCCACCTTGAACGTCCAAATGAAACCAAAACATTGACCCGACAGCTGACGGCCGATTACTTAGGATTTCCATAAGGTTTTACCACGCCAATAACAACGCTAGCTGGTCAGCTTGGGTATTATTATGTCCATTTTGTCAGCTTGCTTTGATATGAGCCAGTAGCACGTCTTTATTTTTGGGGGGCATTTGATCGTTTCGGAACGCTGTGAAAGCTCCTCTTCTACCCCAGTTTCCTGCGCAAGTGCTGACATTTTTACCATTGAGCTAATAGAGCCTGCCTGCTTGCTCAAGGGATAAATTGAATCTTGACCATCGGGTCAAAATCCGTGTCAGATCCTGTGTCTGGATGAGACATGACCTTTGACACGATCTAAATGTCATGATGAGCAGGGAGACAAAATACATCCACCCTAATTGTATAAGTTATATTGTATTAACGGACAAAATTACATTTGATTAATTAAAAAAAGTTACATAGTGCCGCTTTAATGTTATATTATCTTTCAAATCGTACGTGTTTGGCAAATTATTTGGGGGCCCACTTCAACTTGCAATATCCACATGGCCCACCCCACCAGTGGGCCCTGGCCCACAGGTTGAGAATCGCTGCCTTTAAGTCAGTGACTGAGCCAGTCTCCTTCCATGTCAATAATAGCCAATGATGGCCAATAATAGCCATGGGATAGGGGGCACTGTACGTAGTGCATTGTGTGGCTTGTGCCATATCTTGGTTGGGGTGAAAGGTCAACAGCTGCAGAGTAGAGAACATGGGTCCTGGGGCTTGTGGGTAATGTCTGGAATGTACGCCAGACAGTAATAGCAGGGCAGACACGGGCAACCGTCTGTAGTGACCAGCTTTTTTTTCCTCTTTTTTTTTAATAGCCTGCAGTAATGCTGTGCAGTGAATTGAGACACTGTGCAGGGTGGGCATCTTACACATCATAATCCCCCCAAAAGTGTGTCACTGGCACAAACACAATAGCTGCCTTTTGACACACAATACGCACGCATGCACGCACACACACACAGAAACACACACACACACACACACACACACACACACACAGTGGGGACTTCCAGTGAAGAATCCAAGATGAACAGCAGTGATTCATGTGTATTCCCCCTAGGGACCAATGGTTCTCAAACCTTTTTGTGTCAAGGACCCCCAAATTGATATATATCTGGCAGTGGACCCCCATCTGAACATATGTTGTGCCAGGTACCCCCAGAAGAGAAGATTTGTGTTAAAATATTCCAAGGACCCCACTTTGAGAACCACTGATGTAGTGAATTCAGAGCTGTCAGCGTATTGTAAATACAACATGAAAACAGTCTGATAAGAGAGATCTCGATACTTAATGTTTAAGCAGCTTTCATCACAAAGTAGATTTTTCTCCCTTTCCTAATGAGCAGGTTGGAGCCGTCATAGAGAAAGAGCAGTTTGCCGTTCGTTCACCAACTCTCGCCCGCCCGGTCCCACTAATCCGGAAGAGTGGCGTTCAGTTCATGCATCCATAATGGACGATAAAATATGAAAAGCTCTGACTGCAGCAGTGGGTGTGTGTCCTCTCTCTGTGTGTGTGTGTGTGTGTGAGTGTGAGTGTGAGTGTGAGTGTGAGTGTGAGTGTGAGTGTGAGTGTGTGTGTGTGTGTGTGTGTGTGTGTGTGTGTGTGCGCGCGTGCGTGGCCCTCTTCTTCCGGTAATGCCCTCTCAACACGCTTAGCGATTCAGTCATTTCACTCAGCTCGCCCCATGGCTCACGTGAGTGCATAAGGATTTCCAGCAAACGCTGTAATAGTTCAGAAAGCCTTTCATGTTGCAGACGAGGATATTGTTCAAATTGCAAAATAACAAATGCCCCAAACATCACATGCAAGCCATTTCAAACAACAGATCAGGTATTCAGAACCATCACCAATAGGGTTGGGATTTGGAACCCGGAGGAATCGGATCCAACACTGAGGAACCGGAATTCCGGTTCCATCACATTTGGTACGGTTTCTGGAACCAATACAAATACAAAACGGTTTTAATTTCAAGGACCACCGTAACTCTGAGAGTGTACAAATGGAACCAAATGGGCCATTTGGAAACCCCTATAGGAATCGTTAAAGGGAAGCATTAAGGAATCGGACCATTTAGAGAGACCAAATTGTTAAGGAACTGGAATCGTTAAAATCCTGAAGGATCAACCTACATGCAAGCCATTCAAACAACAAGTCAGTTATTCAGAACCCTCGCGATGCAGGAATGATATGAATGTCTTGCCATCATTGCCTCTGTTAAGCCACTTGAAGATCCCGGCCTCTAGTAAAAAATGACAAAGCGACCTTTGGCAAGGTCAAAGCAAGGCGTCCCTAACTGATTTCACAGGTGGAAAAATCTGGAGGGTTTTGTGTGTGTGAACTTGCACCGCTGTGCTTTCAACAAGCTACGGGGATTTATGGGCCAGACTGAGCCCTCTTGACCAAGATGCGTTAAGTCTTCCACTGGGGTTCAAGGGATAGTTCACCCCCAAAAAATCCATGAATTCAAGTCTCCATGGGGTGACTAATCGATTGAGAAAAAAAAATCATTTTGGGGTGAACTATCCCTTTAAAGGAGACGCTTCATTATTCTTCACATAAGTAACTTCTGGGGGTCGGCGAGGGTTTATGTTGGTGTGAGCTGAGGCAGAGCATCAGTTTTCACGGTTTCGAGGGGAACGTGGCACTGAGTGGAAAACTATAACATTTGTGGTCCTCAAAGTGGGGTCCAGGGACACTCACAGTTCCTTGGGGGGGGGGGGGGTCCAAATGCTCCTTTACGGGTCTGTAACTCTGAGAGTACGACACTCTCAAGAGTCACGACTGGTCCTTGAAATGAAGACGTTTTGAGAACCACTGCTATAGACAAAAATGATACCAATCATCCTCTAGAGAGAGTATAGGCTCCAATAAGAAATAGATGGACGTCAGCTCCCGCATTCCGGTCACAGGAAACAAGGACTAGATAGTTCTTAATGTTCCACACTGGGAGGAGCAGTTGCTGGGCGGAGATGTAGTACAGCATGTGGTATGTCTGGCTGCCAGACCATTACTTATACCAAAAGGATTGAGTGATTCAGTAACATGCTTCGTCAGCCCACATCTTGGAGCAGGAATAAGCCTCATGCCCCCCATCATACTAGACACTGTCCCCATCCTTCCTCAATTCCTAAAATTCCCAAACTCCCTAGTCGCTACATCCCAAACCCACTTTAAACTCTATCCTCCAAACCCATGACATGCATTCTTTCTGAATGCTCTGCGTACCAAACACACACCAGACATTTTCAAAGCGAGGCAAACGACTACAAACAGGCACCGGCCTGACACTCGATCCGCCAAAACTCTCCGACCAGTACCCAGAGGAGTGCCTCGCTCATATAACGCATCACCACACATGATGGGGGTTTTAAAGGAAGGTGTGCTGTCAGCAGCAATGAGGGGGAGAGCACGTCAACAGCGTTCCCGTTTCACACACCAGCCTATAGCTGCTACCGTTCAGGACCTATAAAAGGTATATATTAGAAGGCCTGTGTAGACTCGCAATTGTTTGAGATAATCGCAATTGTTTTTGCGTACATCGTCATAATCGTTTCTATGTTGAAACATCTTCAGAAATGGTGGACATACTGTAGACGATCTATAAGCTCACGACGACGCGTTGTGAGCTTGTAGATCATCTATTTCCACTATTTTGTGACACATCTTTTGTATAAAATATGAAATATGCTGAATTTTGGCCATAATACATCATTTATTTTGATTATTGCTATTGCACTGTCATTTCTTTGTGTATTTAAGTTTTTTTTTGTCATATCTGCCCTAGTGCAACTTTTGGCCTAAAAGCCACAATTAAATTGTTAATCGCAATTACTTGTATGACAAATAATCCTCAAGTCAAACTTCATGATCTATATATTAGACCAAGAAAAGAGCAAAAGTACTAAAACACTGCCCCCCTCCCCTCCAATCACAACAAGGCAGAGAATGTGGAAGCGTTCCCATCATGCTGAGCTTTCTACTGAGTGCGTGCGCCCATGTTTGTTTGATTGGCCACAGCAGTGTATGATTCGTGACTGGATCGAGCAGTGGGACGTCGTGACGTAGTGAGAGAAGTGACAATAAGTCAAAGCACGTCGTGTTTGCAAACTCCAACGGGGGCGAGCAGTGCTATGTTGCAGCTATTGCACCCTGTGACAGGGGCAGTGTTGCCAGATTTTGCGAGAGAAATAAGCAACCAGAAATATGAAAACAAGCCCAAGAGAGAGAACACAAATCGGGGTTCATAAAACATATTAACTTCACATGAAAATTTTTGAGTACCTCTGGTTTAAACAATATTACACTACACTTTAGAAACAAGCCCAAAAAAACGCAACCACCAATATCTACAAGCAACTTTACAGAAAAACAAGCCCAAAGTCGCGTATAATAAGCAGACCTGGCAACACTGGACAGGGGGGTTGGGCCATGGGTGTCAGTGTCGAGATCAAGTGTCTCCTGCTTACCGGCTTCAGACCCGACCGCTCTGGGAGATGGGTTGTCCCGGGCCGTGCCACTTTCACTGGAAGTCACAGAAACGCTGCCCCCCCCCACCCCGCCCCGCAGCAAACGCAATAAGCTCCGAGTACGGTTCTCAGAGCATTCTTCTATTCCTTTATATTCCTCCCCTGGGTGGAGTTGGAAGTTCTGGTGGTAGAATAATCCCGTGGCATTGCCGCGTACATACAGATGTTGTGTACACCCCGGCAAAAAGTCTGCTGCACTCCTGCTTCTTTCTCTCTCTCTCTCTCTCTAGGCTACTGAGCGGAGACCTGGATTTCAGCTGACTGCGCTGGGAGCTGAGCTGTTGACATAGCACCCCCCTCCCTCTCCTCTCTCTCTCTGGATCATCACCCCTCCCCTTTTGGATTCCTGCCCCAGCATATGACAGCATGCATGCATGTGTACGTCAGTGAAAAAAAAAGAAAACAAAAAGATTTTGGCATGTGTGTGTGTGTGTGTGTGTGTGTGTGTGTGTGTGTGTGTGTGTGTGTGTGTGTGTGTGTGTGTGTGTGTGTGTGTGTGTGTGTGTGTGTGTGTGTGTGTGAGGCCCTAGGAAAGCCAGGATGAAAGGAAATGACCCTCAGCTGCCTGAGCTTCCCACTAACAAACCCATCTCCTCTTTCCTCCTCCTCCCCTGTTCCCCACACGCCTCCATCCCACAACTAGATGCCAAATGTTTTGGTCCTGATTTTGGAGAGTCCTCGACCACCAATTACTGATGTTCTGACCCATGTTTTGTCAAAGAGTGCAAATTGTGACTCAAATGAAAAACTTGCATAGTGTAGAAAAAAAGTAGATATTCTAAAATCTACGAGCTCACAACCCGACAAAAAAATCCACGTTGTGTGATGCTATAGCTATAGTACGATCAAGTAGGGCGTTAATTAACAAAAGAAACACAAACGTTAAAATCTGGAGATAAGAGGTTTCTGCCCGACAGGATACAAATCGGGATAAATCGGCTGCGTAATTGCTGAGACTGATGTCGCCAAAGGAGTCAAATAATGGCTGATTCATCGGCCAAACCGCATGACTCTACCCAGTACCCACAACGCCCCCCCCCACACCCTTCCATCTCCAGCCCACCCTGTACAATGCATTCTCCAATAGCGGAAAAGAAAGGGCTGCGGACGGGGTAACACGAACACCACCCAAAGGAACCCCCTTTCCTGTCCCCGTCCACACACACACAGGCAATCAGAGTCACCCCTGAAAAGCAGGAAAAGGTATTCCCCAAGGCCCACTCAAAGCTTTCATTAAGCACCAGGTGAAATTCACCAGGAAGCGTGATTGTTCGAGGCTCATGTCGGTCTTGTCGGGTTCACACCATTAAACTCGACAAAATACAAAGAGGATGGATGGGTGGAGGCAGCTCCATTAACCACATGAACCCTAGCGTAAACTGCTCTGAGCACGTCATGATACATGTGACTGTCAGGGGTTCCTTTTTTTGTTGTTGATCAAGGTCTTGTCAGGGGTTCTTAAGTTGTTTTGTCATTATATAGGTTTGTTTGTTGTTGTGGGAGGGTGCGTGAGATAGGTGTTATCTGGAACTACATTTTTTTATATTACTCCTACAGATTTAGCAAATTGGTACACATTATCTCTATACTCATGTGATCAAGATGGATCTGTCCGATTCTTCATATTCCATCAACATTGCTGGCCCACAATAACCTACAGTACTTGACCTGGCGCAGACCTGTGCTTTTTCTAGTTAAAGTAGTTTTGTTTTCCATGTCAATAAAGAGATGTTTGTTCCATTTAGCAATAGTTGTCCTTTCTCAATCAAAGACACATTACTAATGCCCTACGAACCCACAGTTGACTTATCTGTGCGAACATGGTCCACTTCAGCGCACCGTCTAGCCCCCCCCACCACCACCACCACCACCATCCCCTTGATTTACAATCAGGAGCTCTGCAAGCAAGGGTCAAATGTGAATTGATTTCATCCGGTGTCATCTTAGCTGCTTCCAGACCAGCTGTCTGGCTCAGGGACAAGATGAGGTAAAAGGGCATGTCTATCTACCGATCAATACATGCCTAATCAATTCGGATTAGACATGGATTCTGAGCATGAAAATGCATATGTTGCAGTACAAATGTACATTAAAAAAAAAAACAGTAAAATTCACAGTGTTAAGTTTAAATCTGAGAGTGTACAAATGTAACCATTTGTACACTCTCAGAGTTACAAATGGATGAATTGACACAGAAAATGTTACTGTGTAGGGGTCCAACATTTTAACAGCTTTGGTATTAAAAGATAATTATAGGAGACGTTTCATTGTGTTTGAGCTTTATCTCGTGGCCTGTTAAAAAACACACAGTTGTGCCATATATTCAAAAAATCAATGGCTATCAACTGATCAGATGACACAGAAACAGATGGAGGTGTGTGACAGGGAGTTTTAGTATAGAAGAGCTTTTTGTTCCAGCTAAGATGAAAGTGACGAGGTTTTATACAGTAAATACGCAAAATAAACCTTCCACTTAAGTGGTGTACAGTATACACATACACATGCACGCACACAAAGACACTTACTGTACACACACACACACAGACAGTAGATACAATGCTTAAAGTGGAGTAAGGGGGGAGTCGTGTGATGCCATTTGTCATCTTCCTCTATAGGGACAGAAGACGGATGGCACAGACTTGCTAGCGATAATGCCTATGCGCATTCCTGAGCCAACTCTAGGGACACATCCATTAACCAGGCTCTCAGGCCCCTCGCCAACTCATCTCCATGACATACCAGGGTCCACTGCCGCCACCGCCTCCCCTCCTCCTCCTCACCGCCGCGGAAGGGGAGGAGAGGAGATCTCTCTAGGGGGAATGGGACTCCCTCTTTCTTTGGTGTTTGGCCCAGGTGGGCATGGCTATATGCCTAAACCTTCCCGGGACCTAAACTAGTGACATTAGCCGATCTACAAGCTCACAACGCGTCGTTGTTCGAAAGTTGTTTTAATGCATTTTTTTATGTAATTTAGATTTTTATTATTATGAATAACTGTGAGGGGAAAAAAATGAAGAAAGAAATTGAAAATCATTTGAAATATATATATATATGTTTTAAGAAAGGAAGTAAAAAAAGGAATGATTACTTGGCGAGTCACGACCCATAAAAATGGGTCCGTATTAACCTAACCTCAAAACCACGCCAACCTGGCCTAAACGCCAAAGAAAGAGTCCCGTAGGGGAATATCTCCAACGCTCCAAACAAGCAGCACAAACAAACCCAGAGGAATTGTTTGGCTCACCATACACCAACATGCCCCAGTGTTATTCTACATACAGCCAACCAGAAATCAGAGGCTTTAACCTTTTGCTTTTATGACATTTCATTAAACAATTTGTGTTTATGTAAGATGCTTTGACCGCTTCCAATACTCTTTTAATTTTAAAACAACTAATAGCCGAAAATAGCCGATCTACAAGCTCACAACAAGTCACAGTGCAACGTGTTGTGAGCTTGTATATCTGCAATTTTTTAAATATAGTGTCACAATCATTTTAACCACTTTAACCATATTTTATACTTTGGCTATTCAAAAATAGCGGATATACAAGCTCATAGCGTGGCACCGAGTGCCGCACTATGAGCTTGTAGATCTGCTATTTTTGAAAAATCTTGAACATTTGTGCAAGTCTTTGAATATATATAGGCTATATTTTTTGAAGCGAACATTTTTAACCCAAATCTTTGCTTCTGGAGGTCCCCGGGCACAATACCACAATACCAATGGCAAATACATCTCAATTTGGGGGTCCTTGACATGAAAGACGTTTCAGAACCACTGAACTAATTGATGCAAATGTGAGCGGAACCTGCCTTGCCATACATAAACGAAAACAACAGCAGCAGCAAGAAGCAAAACAAAAGGAAAACATTCAACTCCAGACTCATCCAACTGGGCCTGTTCGTCTCGCTCCCTTTTTTTGGGCACGTGTTTGTTTTGACTCGTCTTTATTACAGTGCGCGTTCTACGGTCAGAGGGAAAATGAGAGGGTTAGACACCCTCATCTCTCATCTCCGACACCATGCTGTCACGGCGGGTGCCAGGGGATCCGCCACAGATCGCCGCCCTCTCCGGACTTTTTGGGGCAACAAGAGCTTGTCGCCGCGGGGGCCAAAAATTGCTCTGCTGAACTTGCATTGCCCCCTAGGTAATTGTGCGTCGCGCTACTAGACTCAGACATGAGTCGAGGTCGGCGTTTACCCGCAGTTAAGTCAGAATGCACGGCTAACATGTCTGACGGAGGCAAAAAAATGACACTCGAGAGTTTTGGTGGACGAGCCTGCATACTTTTTGTGCCTGATTTATACTTGGTTTGAGCATCATGTCACGCATAGGGTTGGGATCCTTTAGGATTTTAAGGATTCCAGTTCCTCAACGATTCCTCTTAACGGTTCCCTTTAATGATTCCTAGAGGGCAGGGGTCTTCAACGTGTTTCAGGCCAAGGACCCCCTAGCTGAGAGAGAGATGATAGCAGGGACCCCCACTACGTTGTATGAAATTAGGTAGCAGTTTAAACTTTTTCATAGATTTCACATCTAACCACTTCAATACTTAGTAAACTTGACCTTTGACTCTGTACTTGGTCTGTTCTTTTTTCCCTCTACACACCAACCCTCTATGCTCGAAAAAAAAAACGTTTATTTTTCGCGCTGCAAGGCGTTGTGAGCTTGTAGATCGGCTATTTTTGGCAAAAGTTCTCCTCAGAATAGGGATGCTAGGGTTCAAGTGGTTAATTTTAAAACATTATCCTATCACACAAAGATTTGGCGGCCTCCCCAGTAGTAACTCTGAGGACCCCCTAGGGGTCCCGGACCCCCTGTTGCAGACCCCTGCTATAGGAGGGTTCCAAATGTCATCTTACAAGTCTGTAACTCTGAGAGTGTACAAAAGGATTCGGTTCCATTTGTACACTGTCAGAGTAATGGTGGTCCTTCAAATTTTAAAGGTTGAGAACCAACCCGTATTGTAACTGTATAACACAGTGGTTCTCAAACCTTTTCATGTCAAGGACCCCCTAATTGACACTAATTACCCTGCGGACCCCCATTTGAAAAGATAAGCCAGGGACCCCAATAAGAGAAGGTTTTTACGGCTCTCTAGCAGTGATTCTCAACCATTTTAATTTCAAGGACCCCCAGTTTGACATGCATTACTAGCTACGGACCCCCATTTCATGGCATTTATACCTCTGGGACCCCAATTCACATTGTAAAACCAAAATGTTAATTTAACTCTGAGAGTGTACAAATGGAACCAAATGGACCCGTTAGGGTCCATTTGGTTCCATTAGGGTCCATTTGGTTCCATTTGTAGACTCTCAGAGTTACAGACCCATAAGGGTCCATTTGGTTCCTGTCCATCATTTAGCTGGGGACCCCCTGGAACCCCCTCAAGTACCCCTGGGGGTCCCCGGACCCCACTTTGAGAACCAATGGTATAACAGACGTGAAGTCCACATACCAGCTCTGACAGTGTGATAAAACCGGTTTCCGGAAACGGTTCCAAATGTGATGTAACCGATTCCGGTTCCTCAATATTGGATCCGGTTCCTCCGATACCTCACGTTCCGGATCCCAACCCTAGTAGTCCGGCACACCGACCTCTCGCCAAAAGGTCTCTGTGCGACAGAACGACGCGGACCACCTACCACTCGCCCGTCTGTCAACAACCTTACTTTGCCGGATGCAGGACAAAAGTTGGAAGAAATATCCCCGGAGGGCTGGCCGATGTCACGTCTACTTCAAACTTTTGCCTCGATTATGATCAATGAACGATTATAAGCAAAACAAATAGTGAAAACGGCAGGCTACAACTACAAGCTCACAACGCTATTATTCGATTAGCCTACATGAGCAAGATTAAGTCAGTTACTAAGTATCGGTATCGATGTAATTTTGGTTCATTGCAACCAGACCTACAGCTCAGCCAGGTCTGCTAACAAGAACTACATTTAGTGAAGAGGACTGGAGAATAAAAAAGGAACTTGGCCACATGTTGCTGGGGGAGTTGGACAAAAGGTGGATGGAACATTGGATGAGAGACAGTGGCTCGTCCACGGTGGTCTCATAGAGGAGCGCGGGCCTCTTTCTCTCTCGTTCGGTCTTGTCAAAGACGGGATTAAAGTCCAACTGGATGAGGTGAGAAGGAGCAAAGGGTTTTAAAGCTGGTCTGAGGGCTTCTTTCCGCGGTTCTACACAGGAGCGGAATGGAAACACCAAAGTGGCAGGAAGTCCCATTTGACTCAAAAACAGAGTGTTAATTTAACTCAGAGTGAGAGAGAAAACTAAGGGGTCAGTTTATACACTCCCAGAGTTAAATTAACACTCTGGATTTGACTGTGCAACCAGTGGTTTCTAGAGCAGAATCGTGGAGAACACTCACGTTTTAAAAAATGTGTTGTTTTTTTATATATTATCGAGGCTTTCTTTTTGACCAAAGCCGAATGCTATTTACATTTTGTTTTGTTTCAATAAGGAATTCCTGGGGTAAGCACTTCACACACGCAAGCATTCACCAAGGCGTACCCACACATAAATAAATCGCCAATGAGGAAAACACCGCCGCTCATGCAAATGGGGGCAGGAAACTTAAACTCTAAAGCACAAAGCTTTGAAATGCTTCAGGTTGCTTAAAAACAAGGGCGCCCATTTATGCACACGAACTAACTGCACATTGGTCATAAATTATCCCTGTGGCACGCACTATTTTATTCTCTTTAAAAAGCCTCTGCAGAATGGTAACTGAATTAAAGAATAGCCATAAACCATAAATCTGATTCTCCTCGCCCATGTTCCCATCACACAAGGCTATGGTAGCAATTTTTCACTCGCACATTACTTAGTCTACATTACTTCTCTATATAAGTGAAGACTGTAATTAGATACTGCTCATTTTATGAGAACCTGCCGTATTAATTTATTAATTTCTTCTTGGAGTGTGGCCAGTCACTCCTTTTCACTTAAAGGGATAGTTCACCCAAAAAATATATTTTTTGTCGCATTCCTAAGCCAATAATTTGATGACCAGCGGACCGGTAGACAGCGGTTCCGGTAGGAGATACAAAGGAGACTCTTTGTGTCTCCTACAGGAACCGCTGCCGGTCATCAAATTATTGGCTTAGGAATGCGACAAAAACATATCCATGAATTCAAGTCTCCATGGGGTGACTTAACGATAGGTCACTTTGGGGGTGAACTATCCCTTTAAGCCCTATGTAGTAAAAAATATCTGATCTACAAGCTCACAATGCGTCATGATGCGTTGTGAACTTATCAGGTATTTTTTGCTAAATCGACCATTTCTGACAATGAAATGTGCCCATCAAATGACATGCCCAAGATAGGGAGGGACGCCAGATTGAAAGTGGTTATGGACGAAACAAGCGTTTCAGCAAGGCAAACAGCCACTCGCCCTGGTCTGATCTCATAAAAGCCCCCCCCCCCCCCAAAAAAAGGGATGTTTGGCCATGTTTTGGCCACTGAATGGTCTCCATTGTCAGAGGGGCAGACTGGGCAGGGTCAGAGGTCGTCCAACTGCCTGCACCCCACAAAGCCTGTCACTGTCGGCTGGCTGGGTGCCAGCCCCATCACAATGCCCACTGACTGACTCATGACAGCTTCATCATCTTAACCCATTCAATCCGGGAACGCATCACTGTCATTTTAGATTTCTTTGGCTACTCAAAAATAGCAGATCTACAAGCTCATGAGCTTGTAGATCTGCGTTTTTTGAAAAAACGTGAAAATTTGTGCAAATCTTTGAATATACATTGTCGGCACTCTGTGCCGCGCTATGAACTTGTATATCTGCTATTTTTGAACAGCCCCGGATTGAATGAGTTAACCAATGATGTCATGCCTTGATCTTTGGTCACGGTCAATCCATGACTTCAGGGTTTTGAATATATCTGAATGAATAAAGTCTCACAGTGCATGTCAGGCCGAAAATCTGGTGATATACCCGGCTTTGTCAAGAGACGCTTGGTTGCACGAATGCACGGTACTGGGAAAGCGAGACGACAGAGAGACAGATATAGACGTATTATCGTCTCTGTCGGGTGGAAACCTCAAAGCTTTTCAGGATTCAAATTAGAAAATAGCAGGATCTGGATCTGCTACTTTTTGATGCTTTTGTCATGTGGCGCTGCAGTATGATCAAGTAGGACATGAAAAGTTAGAATATGGAGATAATAGGTTTCTGCCCAACAGCAACGATATATCAAATGGATATGGGACAACTATTGTCCATATCTAACCAACAATATCACTTTATATTTGTCATAATTATTTCGTATTTGTTTATAGGGACTTTGAGTTAACCAGGTTGGACGCCGTCTTCCACTCCTGACATCACACAGCAACTCAGATTCAGCGGTTCAAACACCTTTTATAAAACATATTAATTGTTTATGAGAATGTCAAACTGTAACATGAGTACTATTATTTTATTTCTTCCTTTCACGTTATTTGAATAGACAGCATTTAAAATTATCTGTTACCCTGCCTTCAATGGAAGAAAGAGGATTAGAGGAGACAAACGGCAAAAACAGAGGGACATGGGGTTGCAATATTTCTCGTATGTAAAAAACTGTATGTTTTATATATTACAGTTGTTCTTACACTGGCAAACGCGGGGTCCCCTCTCCACAGATTGCGCCTTCAGCTGTGCGGCAGACATTACAATTCATCATTGTTTCTTTTTACTGCCACCAAAAAAAAAGGAACACGCTTGAATAATACAAATGTTTTCGGGGAGAGATTTTAAGGAGGGAGCTCTTTTCTTTTTTGTTTGACCAGTAAGTGAACCCTAGAACGTAGTCCTCCGTCTGAGCTGTTCCATGTGCAAGAATGTCCTTTCTTTAAGTCCATTCAAAACACATTAAATCAAGGCTTTCACACCCCTCAAAAGTAATGCACTTGTCCATTTATGGTGGGGGGGGCATATAGGAAAGTTTAAG
Organism: Gymnoscopelus microlampas; assembly: GCF_963454915.1. Classification (NCBI taxonomy): domain Eukaryota; kingdom Metazoa; phylum Chordata; class Actinopteri; order Myctophiformes; family Myctophidae; genus Gymnoscopelus; species Gymnoscopelus microlampas. Next base: position 10,164,843 of record NC_139957.1, read on the forward strand.
CCAAATAAAAATAAATAATAAAACACTGTAGTTGCGGTGGTACTTCAGCAGGCTATCTCACCGCGCGCCCGACGCCCGTCCCAGTCATCGTCATGGAAACATCTGGGAGTCATCGGTTCTACTTAAGGAGGCCCCCTGTGAACAGGTGTGCGTCTGCGTCCGTGACCTTATGACCCGTCTCTTGACCCTTGACCCCTTGTTATGGGTGGAGGCCACTTTGATCCCGGTAACCTCTGTGTATGCAGGCTGAACAGTCCCAATGCGATCCATCTGCAAAGCCAAGGTCAAATGACCTTGGGATGACGGCGCCAGGGGACCGATATGTGCGTTTACGTAGACTCTGCTGAGGGGGCATGTTTGATGTTTGCTGCAGACAGAATGTTAGGCTCTTGCTCTTTTTGTGACAAAACAGAGCAAAACTGCCGTTCCACGTTTGATAAAGATAACTACTGTACAGTATCTGCTCTGTCCAAGGACGCTAGCATGATGGGACGTGCGTGAACGTCAGAATATGCAGAGACTGCCTATGTAAACAACACACAACCCTGTCACAGCAAAGATAGCGGCTGACAACGGCTTCTAAAGTCAGCATAAAAAAGCTGTTTGGTCTGTGCTCAAAAGACTTTTATCACAAACTAGAGGAAGTTAACAGATTGCCTAAAAATAGCCCACTGATGCTGTTCTCAAAGCAGCTTTTCCTTGTTGTTGCCTGACCAAAATGGAACCAACCAACCAACGTACCCCATGAGGGGCTGAAAGAATGACAAGATACCCTTTTTTCTTTTTTGGGGGGCTTTTATGCCTTTATCTATAAGACAGTAGGCTGACAGGATATGGGGAGAAATATGGGGAGTGACAAGCGGCAAAGGTCATCGGGATCGGGACTCGAACCCGCGACGCGCTGTCAGGCTATATTGAACCTAAGTGCCTGGACCGCTACGCCAGCGGTCCAGGCCACAAGAGACTTTTTTAAACTCACTTATAATTCCTTTTTTAAATTCTTAACCACGTCCCTTAGCGTCCCTATTCTGGGCACGTCCTAAATCGTAATAAGCCAACATTCGATGAAAACATGCAAACAACCAGCGAAAATAGCCGATGTACAAGCTCACGACAAGTCACTACTGATGCACAAGGAAGTATGTATAGGGCTTAAGTGGTTAATGGACACACTGTGATGTTTATGGTCAGAAGCTGAGTCGGGAGCTGCAGCGCACAGAGGAGCATCTCGTACTCTCGAGGGACGGCGGAATCAAAAACAAACATAAGACTTCCTGTTTATCTCTGCAGTATGGACAGAACGGCCTGTTCTGAAACGCCACGCAGGCGTCCAACCGCAACACAACCTCTTCTTAACACTTTATCAAAGTATTTGTCTAATACGGCATATACGTATATGGCATATGTCGGCTAGAAACCTATTATGTCCAAAACCGTTACTTTTTAGGATTCAAATTCAAAAATAGCAAAAGTAGCATATCGACAAGCTCGAAACGCGTCGCTTTGTGCCGCGTTTCGAGCTTGTAGATCTGCTACTTTTGATGCATTTGCGTGACGCTGTAGTATGGTCAAGTAGGGCGTTCATTTACGAAGTTCAAGTTAAAAGTTAAAATATGGAGATAAGAGGTTTCTGCCCGACAGAGACGATATACTGTATATATGGAACGGAGACTGTGTACCAGAGGTTTGTGACACAGTTTCACGGGCAAAAAAAATACAGTTAATCATCTCATTAATATCACCATTACGTCTACTACGTGTCACGTGCATGCTCTGCTAAAAACGCGCCGCGCCCCATTTAAGCGTCACACTCAGCAGTTTTGGCAACGGCACTTCAAAAAGGGCCCTCCCTTCCCTCCCTCCCTGGCAAGAAGACGCGCAAAGTTATCTATCCGCACAGGAACCAAAACACTCCCTCTTATCCTAGAAACTCCGGCCGCCCTTTGACCTCCTCCTGCCGTTACTCAGGCGCACGTGCCTCGTGTTCCTCCCAAATGCTGAGAGAGAGTGTGTGTCCAGACTAGAGGTCCACTTATAAGGACTGGAGATGGGGTGAAGGGGGGTGGCGTGTGGTGGGGGTGTTGATTTACTAGCGCCTCAAGTATCTAGCATCCTGCCCATCCCATCCCCACCCCCCCGGCTGAGAAGATGTCCCTAAAATTTACATTGCTACTCGAGGGCAGGGTGACTTTTCTGGCTTAACTGTGGGGAGGTGGGGGTGGAGGGTGGTGGGGTCACGCGTAGAGGAGCTGTCCAAAGACGGCAGGGTGATATTGATGTCGATGTCATTGTCCGCTGGGTCGAGACGCTCCCTCTCGGGTCAACAGGCGACGCCTGGACTAGGTCTGCCAAGATAGCTATCGAGACAAGTACGTGTACACAAACCCCAAAACGACGGATTGTACACACAGAGACACAGTGAAATCTTCAGTGTTGTTGATCTGATTCGGAGCGTGTGCGCAAATGTAACCAAATGGACCCGCAAGGGTCCATTTGGTTACATTTGCACACGCTCCGAGTTACAAATCGGTAAATTTACTGTGTATTGATTGACACAAACCCCTGTCATTGGCGGCGTCGTTACCTTTACTAGGCTGGACTTCTGCAGGCTTATCTACTCTTACCTCCCGCTCCACCACTCAAACAGTATACACCGATACGCTTATGTAAACGTTGTAATGCAAATTATGTAAATAAATGAAATGGCACCCATAAGAGGATTATGATGAATCACTTGTACAGTAATTATACTTGCGTGCGCATATGTGGGGGGTAATGAGCAAGGGTGAAAAGTGTAAAGCCCATCTGTACTGTATGTTCTCACTCCATAATTGTGTGTGCGTGTGTGTGTGTGTGTGTGTGTGTGTGTGTGTGTGTGTGTGTGTGTGTGTGTGTGTGTGTGTGTGTGTGTGTGTGTGTGTGTGTGTGTGTGTGTGTGTGTGTGTGTGTGTGTATATGCCTATAAACACGTGTGGAGAGGTGTTGGGGAGTGGAGGGTGAGCAGTTATTGCCAGGGGGGGAACTCCTTGTGCGCAGATTACTCCTCCTGACTGAGTAGCGTACGCAGTGGTGTTGATTAAAGCCAGCTGGGCCCGGCGTGGTAGACGCACGCCGCCGCCGCGCGCACCACGCGCCCCGCCCTCTCTTGAAATCAATCTGGCTTCTTGAATGTCATGTTGGGAAAATAGGAACGCGCGCACACCGGCAAACACACAATGACAATAACTTATTCCCCCATCATCGTGGGAACGCATACAAAACCGGTTCATTGTTGCACGTTTGCCTTAATTTGACACCAACCAATTTGACACCAACCAATTTGACACCGAAGCGGTCTACTATTGTATACCGTTGTTCTGTAATGACGGTGCTTGTTATTGTTTTTATTGCTTTTGTATTGCTGTATAGGACAGTACTTTCCTTACTCTGTTGACCCTGTGGATCTCTAAACTGCTATATCTACAAGGGCTGCACAATCTATAGTTTCAGCATCGACATTGCAATGTTTGTGTGCAATAGTGACACTGCAAAAAATGATGTAATGTAGCCACGGTACATTGATCCAGTCAGTCACATTGTTTCATGACTAATCTGGAAGAACAGTATAGTCTATCTGATAAATAATGATTTAACGACTTCTTGGTTACATTCTGTGTTCACTGAGGTGTCATAATTGAGGCAAGCAAGAGTGTTGAACAACTGCCTCTACAATCACCCTAATCATTGCTAGACTGATAAACTCTTTCCAACTGGAGATACTGAAGATCGGATATTTGCATACCGTCTCTGTCGGGGTGGAAACCAAAACTGTTACTTTTAAGGATTCAAATTCAAAAGCATAAAAAGTAGATCTACAAGCTCAAAACGCACGCTTTGCGCTCGCGGGTCTGCTACTTTACTATGCTTTTGTGTGATGCTGTAGTTTTTTTGAATATTGTCCAACCCTATGCTGTACGCAAACAATGTTTCATATCATTGAGGCAGCTGAGGCTTTTGTCCTCACAGACAGATTGTCCTCTTGAGGGTGTGAGTGCTTGCCTGCTTGGTGGTGAGAGAACGCTACGACTAATCAGTTGGAATCGCTCCGCATGTGCGCTCTGCTATGACAAACACAAGTGGTGGGGAATAAACATTTCTCTGTCTCCTATCAGTGATTTCACTGCAAAACTGTTTTACCATCCAGTTCAGTAATAGAGAGGGGGGGGGGAGCAATCCATAGAGATGTGCACACAGACACAAACCAAATACAGTACATATGATTGCAAACTGCAATGGAGCGTGACTTCCAGCATGACCTCCAAAGAGGTGAATCAAACTGTTTATCCTCGGGGGAAATTCTAACAGTGCAGCCATGTGTAGCATCCAACTAGAATGATCAAAGCCCAAACTATAGACATTGACCGGGGATTCACTATAGACTACTTTTAATGCCATGCAGATGGTTCCTTATCAGAGCATTAAAAGCAGAAATCGTCTCTGTCGGGTGGAAATGTCCAAAACTGTTAGCTTTCAGGATTCATATTCAAAATCATCAAAAGTAGCAGATCGACAAGCTCAAAACTTGCAACTTTTTATGCTTTTGTGTGACGCTGTAGTATGATCAAGTAGGGCGTTAATTTACGAAAAAGAAAGTTGGAGATAAGCGGTTTCTGCTCAACACCAACAAAATATTAGTTGCCCTGGAATGTGTCTGCGGGCAAAAAGGATAAAACATTTGATATAGCAGCACGATAAACGGTTGTCCCGTTTCACACTGGCCTCTGCAAGACAAAAACCTGCTTCGGAAAGAAAGAAGAAAAAAAACCTCGACCCTCGCTGCTCGAATCTGGGTTAATCACATCTGCCCTGGCTGCGTCCAATCAACACACATTGTTACGATTACACGCTATTTAAGTTAAATGGGCAGGTCTGAGTGTTGAGCCTAGAATTGTTGTCCCGTCGCACGCTGCTCCCAAAAATGTGGGTCAGCACTTTATTTTTTTTTCCTAAACCTCCTTTTCCTCTCGCTGCGTCTTGGTTTCCTCTGCAGAACAATGAGTCGGGGCATTTCTTTCCCCGAGACTCCGGGATCGGAGTTATACTGCACTGGGCATTGTTGTGACTTGACTGACCATACTGGTCATTGTGGTGCACGCACACAGCGTGAGCTCCGTGACCCCCACGACCTCTGGGAAGAGGACAAAACTCTATGACCCTTCTTGATCGCTCTCTGTGGAGAACATTCATTAAGATGGCATTTACAGTCATTTCCATAATCATGTGGATCGATTGGGATTTGGGATGAGCCGACACACCACGCTGGATGGGAACCGCATCCGGTGTGAATAGCCTGCTGTTGCGTTGAGTGCGAGACAAACCACCTCTGCACAGTAAAATCCTCATTATCCATTTAGTCTCTGTCGGGTGGAAACCTTGTATGTCCAAAACAGTTGCTTTTCAGGATACAAATTCAAAAATAGCAAAAGTAGCAGATCGACAAGCTCGAAACGCGCCACTTCGCGCTGCGTTTCGAGCTTGTGGATCTGCAACTTTCGATGCTTTTGTGTGACATCGTAGTATAATCATGTAGAATATGGAGATAAAAGGTTTCTGCCCGACAGCGACGATTTGTAACTTGCAATGTACAGCAAACCTTCGATTTTCAACCTCAATCCCATTGTTCTGACATGCGAGAGATCAATGCGAAAGAACGTGCGTCAAAAAATGCCATTGGAAAAATCAACAAAGTTTCCCTTTAAATTAACGCTGAGGATTTTACTCCAAAATTGGCTTACTCAGCATTGGCCTAGTGCTCTAGTTTCACCGGGGACAATGGGGGAAGTAGAGAAACGGAGCCAAAACGGTCGGTGTGTGTGTCTGTGTGTCTGCAACTGTTAAAAATCCTTTAAGAGGGTTCACACAACCCCGTGGCTAAAATTAGACTTACTAGTGAAACTACCTGCAATTTATAGATGGACCGAAGGCAAAGAAGACGGTTATTAGAAGTGAATTATATTGACCAAAAAAAAAAACGAGTCTGGAAAAATGTAGTGTACGTCTTGGAGCGAGAACCAAACAGATTTATGACCGGCGTCTACTTGAAATAGCCTACTACATTTTACTGACCGGATTTACTGTACTATTAATGGAGCAAACACACATCACTAACAGTCCATGTTTGACAGGTTGGCACTCTAATATACACAGCAGTATACAGACTTACACTCAGACTGCACACACACACACACAGTAAAATATTCAGTGTTCATTTATCAATTTGTAACTCAAAGTGTTTATAAATGTTACTGAATGGACACACTCTCAGAGACCGATTAACACACTGCTTCTCAAAGTGGGGTCCAGGGGACCCTCAGGCCTCAGGTCTCATTAAAAATGTTGACAACCATTGGACTAACACTCAGCAGTTTGCAGTACACCAGACTCACAGAGGTTTGCATTACTATACTTGTGAGCACATCAACATCTTAGGACAGCGATTTTATGATTGCCATTTCTTCTTACACATTTTGCCATTTTTGTCCGAAAGCCTGAAGCCGAAAAATAGCAGATCTACAAGCTCACAAGTTGTGAGCTTATAGATCAGCTATTTTTTGTGCATGACACTGGTACGCAACTATGTTTAACTCTTAATTCCAACCCCTCAACCTAACTACACTCACACACACACACACACACACACACACACACGTGTAGTCATCAAGTCTCTTCCCTTTCCTCAGCACGTAGACAGAACATCAGGAAGACAAGGTGATGACAGACAGGGTGTATGTCTCTGTATGTGGGTGTGTGAACTATACCAGTCTGTCCATGCACAACACGTTTGTGTTCTTCCTAACTTCTTGAGTATATAAAATAAGTGTTGAATAGCTCTATAAAGTGATAGTACTCATTGCTATAGAAAGTTTGTTCAGTAACAGGGTCTTCGCCATCTCTCCAGATCTTTAGTAAACAGAAAACACATTTTCAGGTCGGGATACCATATTTTATCCAATCATGAGAGAGAATCTGGAGCGATGATACAAAAGAATTGAGAAGACAAAATTGGAAGTGGAACATTATAAATGAAAAGCTGATAAATGGGTACTGTACTCTTTCCTGATTGCATGAAATTGGCAACCCACCTTAACATTTATTTTCTGTTTATCAAAGAGCTGGAGTGATGGGGAGACCCCTGTAATAAACAAACACACTAAACACACGTCTGGGGACCCCCAGGGGTCCTCGGAGGGGTTCCAGGGAGTTTGCATCTTGAAAGTGTTAAATTTTTCTCTCTTCTGGGGACCCCGGCACAAAACATTTTCAGATGGGGGTCAAATATATATCAAAGTTTGATATACTGCCCTAGTATAGCAACAGAGATTTTACCCAAAAACCTTTAGTTTTAACGAAACCGTATCACTGAACACTACCTTTAAAGCTCTAATCCAGTGGTGCTCAACCTCGTCGGGATCAGGGGCCCACTTGAAAATCTCAAAAGCGTCCTCGGTCCACCCATCTGTGCATATATCGGCTGCCGTGTTAAGTGGTCAGATTTTCAAGTGGGCCCTGATCCAGAAAAGGTGGAGTCTCTCTCTCTCCCTTCCTCATTCTTGCATAAGAAAGAAATAACGGTGGTTTGTTGAAACCTCAGAGACCTTGCTTAGCCCTGACTGAAAAAGGTGGAAAATGGACAGAACAGAAAAAGAAGCGAAAAAAGAAAAAAAAAAGAGGACTTCCAAGGAGCTCAGCAGCACAGTGGCGCGCCGCGGGAACGCCGTCCGCAGGTTCAGAGATAAAAGAATGTGCGAGATTTCCTGCCTCGCGGCACAGCGCTCCCCAAACATCGCCTGGTTTATGTACTTGCGGCCCGTCGTCACGGCAACCTGGCAGCCAATCCCGAGCCTAAGGACCAGACTGCTGGTGAGAGGAGTGAGTGAGAGAAGCAAGCTCAGGCTATAAAAAAGAATCCTGTGTGTGTATGGTATGCTTGTAGCAAACCATACATGCGCGCCACGTTTCGAGCTTGTGGATCAGCTACTTTTGATGCTTTTGTGTGACGCTGTAGTATGATTAATTTACAAAAAAACACAAAGTTAGAATATGGACATAGGAGGTTTCTGTCCGACAGAAACGATATATATAAAAACTGTATGGAATACAGTAGCAACCATCAGAACTAAAAGCAGGCTACATGATTTGGTACACGTACAGTACATGCTGTCATTACATTTTTTGAACGTTCATGTTCAGCGTAACCACATATTGATGGCCCGGTGACAGCAGGACAGAAAGTGCTCAAAATATATCGTTGCCGTCGGGGCAGAAACCTCCTGTATCTCCATATACTTTTTGTGTTTTTTCGTAAATTAACGACCTACTTGATCATACTACAGCGCACAAAAGCATCAAAAGTAGCAGATCTACAAGCTTGAAACGCGGCACGAAGTGACGCGTTTCGAGCTTGTAGATCAGCTACTTTTGATGCTGTATCCTGAAAAGAATCCGGAAAAGTAACGGTTTTGGACATATGAGGTTCCCACCCGACAGAGACGATATATAGGCTATCCCTCTAATTTGATACGTAGAATTCCCTTGGTATAGTAGTAAGCACACGACTACTGGGTTAGGGGATCAAAATAGAGGAAAGGGATTTACTTGCAGCCACAACAACACGTATTCCTTTCGTATCTAAAGAAAAAACGCGCCGTAGTAGCCTGGATCACTCTGCTAGTTAATTGTGCATTTAAGGGATTCGTTTGTCAGCGGGACGTGTGTGTGTGTGTGTGTGTGTGTGTGTGTGTGTGTGTGTGTGTGTGTGTGTGTGTGTGTGTGTGTGTGTGTGTGTGTGTGAGGGGGGGCGGTCTATATAGTGGCACTAATGTCTCCATCAGGGGCCCACTCTGCCCGTCTAATACCTATAATCCCGCCCCCCCACACACACACACACAATCATGACTGCTACTAGACATGGTCATGGGCACAGTCAGTCTAGTCGGGTAGAGTCACACTGCTCTGGCCCCTTTTTTCCCCTCTTTCTGTCATTTCTTCCGTCTGGGCCTCCCCTGTACGCATACACACTCACGATCTCTCTTCTCATGCTACATGGCAGAGCTAATCCCCATGGCTGCTGGACAAGACCCCAGCAGCAGGGGGTAGGGCATAGGGTAGTAGGGGGAGGAAGTGTGGACTAGAGGGGTGGTTGGACTTCAAAAAACCTCCACGTCCGACAAGGACCACTGCCTGAAGAGATATGGCTCTGATACTGCATGAGGGGAAACAATGTGCAAATAGCTTGGAGCCATGATCCTGGGAGAGACAGAGAGGATCTGTCTCTTTCTGCAGTAGCTTAAACAGTGCTGTTCTGGCTTTAAGCTGTTCCTGTACGGATGTAACAGTCAGATGGTTTGGCCCACAGACCAGTGGCTTATGGGTTATCTCTCCATCACAATCATCGCTGACAGGACAGGCCTTTCAACACATGTGCAACGCACGCATACAGCACACAAACACAAATGCTGCATTTGTTTTGCCTTTATCTGCATTTCTCGCGATTGATATGGAAAAGCAAAAGGTCCCCTGGGCACCACTTATACCTGCTTTGGACATCCAAGTCCACTATGACAAAGTCCAGTTCAGTTCTTTACAGTTAGTACGTCCACAAAACAAACCAACAAGCTTCATAAAAGGGAATGAACACACAGGAAATACCATGCATCATAGAACCATCTGGCATAATTTTGTGACGGTGCTTAAAAAATGAAAGGAAACTACACCCCATTTACTTTTCAGCCATGTAATCTGTAACAAATACACAGAAACCACCCAGTACAAACACATTATGCATGGATATTGTCTTTCCCAAGCTCTCTACAATACATAGGGACCTCCAGTCCACACACACACACACACACCAAAAATAACCTGCTCTCTCTATCAGTTGCTAGGACCCCGTCGAGTCATTCGATTGTCTTCGCTAGGCTTCTGCTATTTTGTTTACCTCCACAGCTTCCTGGACACTGATGGCAAGATCTGATTCGGGGGGTTTATAATACAACGAGCGGAACCAACAGCAAAACAGCGCACAGCTCAAGAGAGGACGCACTGGCAGCCCAGGCATGTCGGCATCTAGATGGGAAACGGTGGGGTGGTGGGGGGGTGAGCGGGGGATGGGGACTGGCAGTTTCCTAGGGAACGACACCAACAGGTCACAAGACTGACTGTGGATATTTAACATGAGGGAAGCAGCTGGAGTGTTTATCGAAGGATCTCAATGGACTCAGGACATTTCCTTCCCCCTCCTCCCTTCATCTGTAAAGTAATGGTAGAGTAGAGGGCTGCAGCGATGAGGTCGGACGAACCTGCTGTAGATGACGGTGGTTCTCAAAGTGGGGTCCCCCCCAGGGGTCCTTGAGGGGGTTCCAGGGGGAGGGGTCCCCAGTTAAATATGTGTTAATACAGCATCACAATCATTTTAACCCCTATATCCTAACCCTATTGTATACTTTGGCTATTTTTGAACACTTAAAAACAAATGGCCAAAAACTATTTGGGGGTCCTTGGCATGAAAAAGAGAACCACTGGTATATGACTGACACACACACACACACACACACACACACACACACACACACACACACACACACACACACACACACACACACACACACACACACACACACACACACACACACACACACACACACACACACACACACACACACACACACACACACACACACACACACACACACACACACACACACACACACACACACACACACGTTTTCACATCAGAATGGATGAAGGAGAGCAAATGTGATCTTGATCATCATCACGTGCAGCTCTACTTGGTTCCCTTACAACTTTGGCGTTTAGCAGATGTTCTTATACGAAGTGACTTAAGTGTTTAATAAAGGCAAATAATCACATAAATAGAGTGCAGAGTTAAGTGTGTTGGGCCTCGAAGACGACGTGTACTTTTAGCCTAGCATCTGTCTACACAAAATGCTACGTAAATAATAGTCTGGTACATTAGAAACTATACCAGGTAGCCAATGAAGCTAGCGTCTTCAGACCTATGGGGCACCGTTTAGGGATGCATTCTGAGTGAGGGGGTTGCCTGCGGGTCGTAGTTAATGTGAATGCCGAAAATAACAGCACTTGAGTGGTGGGAGGGTCGGGGGTGCCTAAGGACAAGGGACTAGAACACCTTTCAGATGCCAAATCTGGCTTTGGGGGAAAATAAACGCACACAGCGTTAGAGCCCCGGCCGACACAAACAAACGGCTTGCTTTTTCAGCAGTCCCGTTTGAGGTGCACCAGCCGCAGACCTGCGCGACATCAATCTGTGCCCCGCTGGAAGGATGAAAGCTAAAAGGCCCCATTTCAGCCGGCCTCTCCAGAGACAGAGAGCCCTTTTCATAGTGCCCCTGAATGCTTTAGTTGTTGTCAACCACGCGGTTTGTCACTTGGCGAGAAGGCTTTTTTCTTCCCTTTTCTTTTTTCCCCAACTTGCCGGGGATGACGGATCTATGGCACTGGTCCGCCGTTTGGTGGGTGGTGGCGTCTGCTAAGCCAGCCGAAAGCATAAAAGGCAACGCGGTGAGGGAGAGACTCCCCAAACCCATGCGAGTTTGTCATCGTTTCCCGGATGCTTAACTGCCTTTCGCTCATCCATCTCGGAGCTCAAACACAATGGAATGGCCGATCGCTCAGATGATGCATTAGGAGGCACTGGGAGAGCCCGGTGTAATACGTTACTATTGGCTGACATGGCTTTCTATTCTTTTAAAAGTTCTTTGAACTACACCATAAACTCATTACAGGAAGATAGAGAGGCTAGATGTTGTCATTCAGAAGTCATAGGAGGAATTATGATGCTGCTTGGCTTGCAGAATTCTTTCTCCGTTTTGTAATGTATAGTAGGCTGGTAGAATGCTTTGTTTAGTCATGTAGGCTTGCAGAAAGCGTACTGTTTAGTAATGTACTGTAGGCTTGTAGAATGTTTTCTGTTTAGTAATGTAGGCTACTTATTTTTGAACTGAATTGAGATCATAATCCCTTTTGAAAAGATTTAACAGTTTGCTGACAAATGTGACATTGCTGCACACCTGATTTTTCGGTCAATGTCAGGCCAGTAAAGTGAATTCAATTTAAAAACATTGAATTGAGTGAGTTTGTGAGTGCATACACACATGCATGTCTGTGCGGTAGTACAGACAATTTCAAGTAATTCAGTTATGCAAGCCATCAAATAACTGAAGCACGTTTGAGCTTACAGGTAAACACCACAACCAGGAAAATCACACATTAAATGTGGAAGTGAAAGCAAACCATTGTGTACTACTATATCAGTTTCATAAAAAGGCAGTAAAACGCAGTTATACAAAGAGTTGAATTACAATTCACAATCCAAACAAAATCGGGTATCAGAGTCAGCAATGTTTTAATGGGTTGATTCCCACAACCATATAGATGACACCAAAGGAACCTGAACATGCCCGTAAAAAGCACACACATGCAAACTCTACCCATGTTTGGTTGAATTTCAGGTCAAAATAACGCATCATTCAGGAACCTCAAAATCCTCTCTCAACGTTCGGCCTATAATCTGAAATGGTTTATTGATGGGGGAAGGATTCTGGGTTCTGCATCACATTCCCAGGACTCCCACATTGGATGAGATTGTGACGTCTCATCTCTGTTCTGCTGCTTGAATGACCCACAAATGGTTTGGCCACAGGGGGTTGTATTGGAAGGATTAGGAAGAGTGTTAATTTAAACACTTAAACCCTATACTTAGTTGACCGCAGCCCCCCCAACCAGGACTCTATACTAGGGCCCCTCCTGTTTTCAAATCTCTTCACTGGAAATAGCTGATCTACAAGTCCTCCAGGGCTCTGTATTAGGGGCCCTACTGTTTTCCCTCTACACCAAATCTATTTGCCGAAAATAGCTGATCTACAAGCTCACAACGGGTCGCGTTGTAGATCAGCTATTTTTTTCATTAAGTCCACCCCAGAATAGGGCGAACCACGGCTTCAAGTAGTCATTTTTTTAATACTCTTGGAGTCAAGTTAACACACTATAATTTTACGTGTATGAATTTTGCATCATTGGACAATGCTCCATTGCTACCCACAGGGGGTGCAGCCTGGGATATGAGGACCCTGGAGCTCATGTGTGGCTCAGCCTCTCCAAGCCTACAAGACCCCAGGGAAAAGCTAGTCCAGAGAGCGGGGGACTCTCACGGACGGTCCAGGAATTTTCCCACAATCTAACAAACAAACTAGAGCCACACAGGGCAGTGAAAAAAAAGACCCCTGTCCACCCAAGACAGCAAGGGAGGGAAGCTACAAAAACACAAGCTAGAAACTATACATTACCCCAAAGTCTCTCAGAAAAAAAAATGACTGTCTCACAGTCAGTCTGAATTAACACCTTGGGAAAATATGATCTTGCGAGGGTTTCATGCAGCTTTATATCTGAAGCTGTTCAAGCAGGGAATCGTCATGCTTGAAGACTCTTTAACCTAAAGGGTAATCTATAAGTAACTTTCAAACACCCAGGCGACCAGGGTCAGCTTCCACCACATAAATTGGCCAAACCCTCACAGTTCATCGGTAAATGACCTCATTATGATAATCTGGTTTTACAGAATCCAGCACTGCAAATACCATCTGCTAGGCATTAAATGGGGCGTAAGGCCACTGAGGACATCTGGATTGTTGGGGTTGAGGAGTTTGGGCTCATTTAGGGAGGATTTGTTCCTACCAAACTGACAACTCAAGATAAAGCCCCAAGGCCAGATAAACTACTGTAGACCCGGAGAGTTGTCGGCAATTTGACAATCCGGATCAAATCTCATCACTTCTCAAGCTGAGGAAATTCTCAGGGTGGGAATTGGGTTTTGTAGGAGGGGTCTTGGACATAACACAGCCACGTGACTCCAGAACTTGGTTATGGATGCCTTGGGGTTCTCACCACGACCCGTCAGGCTAATTGAATTCAAAGCACATAATGACAAGCTCTCTGTAAACAAAACCAATTTCCTGGAGGGTCACACTGGCAAGTGAACAACCTGAAATGTCAAAGGTCAGCTTGCACCACAGTGCACTATGTGTTGAGTCTGTCTTCAACAAAACACACTCTGACCTCTGGAATAGAGGACTGTGTCTATTATAGTCGACTGACACAATGTCTCTTCATTTTTATTCAAAACAGCTTTGAGTACAGAGAGAGCAAAAAACCTCGTGGGACTTGATGTAAATACTTGGATGCACATGGATGATTATACATCCAATCCAGCCAAAAGTGGTTTATGGCTTCACATTTACAACCTTCTGATTCTGGATTTGCAGCCAGCGTTCAATCACGTACCTCGTCATCTTTAACCAGAATCAAACTCCCCATAATTTTGCAGCGTGATCGATGTCTTTCAGCTGGATATTTAAAAGGTTACATCTTGAGAAAACGTGGCATGCGAGCCTCCTTTTGAGTGGATCGGCAACGAAAGAATCCTCCGACTTCCTTTTATAGAAGTAACCCCCCCGAGTTGGACATCATGCTATTATAAATAAGAAGCTGGAATGCAGCAGGGGAAAAAAATAAACATCCAAACCACTCCGTTATCTACACCCAGCTGTGCAGTTAAAGGCCAGGCCTTGGAAGATGATGTCACGCAGCTATTGTGTTACTGTTGTACTAGCGTTCCTCTCAATGTTGTGTGGATACTAATCCACTTACCAAAAAGGTAAGCAAACTTCACTGAATGCTGACCCCGTATTAAGCCCAAACACAAGTAACTTGACCTGAATTCGGTCCCACCGAGCATGAAGTGCAACGATTGCCAACTGCCCGTCGGTGAAGGTATCATCTTTAAAATGTCAGTCGGCCAATGTGAATACCAGCCATGTTAGCGAGAATGTCAGGCAAATGACTGACATGAGGCAGAATATCAAAAGACAATACTATTATGGCCAGTGAATTCCACACAGTGGTCCACACATCAAGACCATGAAAATATCTAACCAGAAACCGCTCATTAGCCCTTAAAAAAAAAGCTTTCTCTAGGGTTCCTCGATGCAATGTCTGGTAACTCAATGAGCCGACATGGAGGTGGTGAAGTGATGTCGGTAAAAACAGTTTCAGGACTAGGGCAGTGTTGCCAGATTTTGCGAGAGAAATAAGCAACCAGGTCTATGAAAACAAGCCCAAAGTCGCTTATAATAAGCAGGCATGGCAACACCGATGGCGGTGCAACAGTTTCAGGACTCGGGAGGAGGAAAAAGTGAGGGGAGAAATGTCTCCAGGTGGGATCACTGCCTTTTCGAGGTAATTTCAGAGGTAAAGTGAGTCGTGGCGTTTGTGGAGGTGGAGGGGAAACCTGCAGCACTGAACAGTAAAGGGGGTGCATGGGGGGGGGGGGGGGGGCTAGGCGGCTGACGCATTGGGGGTTTGATAAACGATTCCATATGTGCTCCAGATCCCTGGTGAAAGAGTTGCTTTGTGCTCAGCGAGGCAGCACGCGCACAGGTCCCGAGTGTAAACCCCTCACCCACCTCCCTCCCTCCCTTCCATCTACCGACAAAACCCTCCTGACCCTTCTCTCGGTAGCGCAGGGGTAATATTAGCCAGGCATGGGGTTCAGGAGGAGAGAGCGAGGGGCTGAGTGCGGGGTTCGGACGCACCCGCTCTCGGCCTCTGTCCTAGTGCAGCCTGTTTTGACGGGAGCTAATTGCGTGTGACTACACGGGAGACTGGGGGGGGGGGGGTATCGAAACAACTGTTTCATTGAGTCGGTGGAGCGGGGGTACAGACAGAGAGTAACCGGGAGGGAAGGTTGGGGAGGCAGGAGGAAGAGGTAGGAGGGGAGAAAGATTATGGAAAAGGGGGGTAGGATGCTGTCAGGGGAAGACGTATTAGGATATTCTCAACCCCCATTACCCCCAGCGCTAAATCATTCTCCATGATGGGCAAATAATGCCAGAGGACATTTAAGAGGCAATCTGAGGCGAGCACCTGCTCCCCGCCGCGCCTCAGATATGATTGAAGTACCCACCGCTCAACAATGATGGACGCTTAGGCAAATGCAAAATAAAACAACACCGCACCGTGGCCACCACAAGCAGCTCCTCCCCGCACACTTGGAACAATCAAGGGTGCAACCGAGACTCCAATTGCCTCCCGATTTCAACCGGCAGCGGAAAACCTGCGAGCCTAATCAGGTAGCCAAGGCAGCAAACTACTGTTTCCAACAACACAGTGTTGGAGCTGACAGTCTGGTCTCGCTACAGTAGCGCTGTGTAACAATGACACATTGTGCGAGCGAGGCGGGAAACGGACGAAGAGAACCTGAGGCGTCTACTTGACAATTTACTATCCAGGGTTTATGAGCTTTTAATTAGCCGGCCTCTTGCACAAGTCTATTCCTTATACTTTGAGTGTGTGTGCGTGTGCGTGTGCGTGTGCGTGTGCGTGTGCGTGTGTGTGTGTGTGTGTGTGTGTGTGTGTGTGTGTGTGTGTGTGTGTATCTGACAGTGACACTTTCGCTTTTCTTCTACGGCTGAGCTGAGAGAGGAAATTAAGACTATAGGGAGAGACTGAGCAGGAGGAAAGAGAGGAATAGGGGGAGGAGGAGGAGGAATAGGGGTAGAGGAAGAATGTAAAGCGTCCACCAATGTTTTCTTTAATAGATCCCATTGGACAAGGAGATTTCCTCCTCAATGGTAGAGAATATGGCCCATGAGGTATGGTCTTTTGTAGAATCACAGCTTGCAGTTCAGCATACTTATAGTCTACCACACTTTAACTGTTCTCTTCTGGAAAGACAAGAGGAAAGGGTCAAACCTGGAAACATATTCCTTACTGGGTGTAAGGTAGTGTTACCCAAACAATGGGTCGGGACGCATTTTTGAGTCACAGACCCATTTTTATGGGTTATGGCGCGAATACCCCATTTTTATTACATTTGAGCTTGTAAATCGGTTATTTTCACGATTAACTTGGGCTTAAGTAGCTATAATTAACGTATTTTTGCAAGTTTTGGTCTTGGGGGCGGGGGAGACACCACATTTATCTCTAGAGGTATCGAGCTGAAATGTTTGGGAACCACTGGTGTAAGGTAACAGCCAACATTAAGATCATATCATCATGGCATTGCTTCACGGTTGGCCGAGACCCATTCCTGAAGCAGCGCCAGCCAGCCAGCCAGCCAGCCAGGGCTGCTGGGCACAAAGGGGGCATTCCTGCCACGCTGCGCTTCCTCTCCAACTCAGGTGTTTCACAGCAGCAGAGAACAGCTCCACTACTGTATGAGGGAAACAGACCGGAGACTGTTCCAGCTGCCCATCAGCAAGTTCTCTGTAACCAGTGGTTCTCAAACGTTTTCGTGTCATGGACCCCCCAAATTGATATGTATCTGGCTGCGGACCCCCATCTAAAAAATATTGTGCCAGGGAACCCCAGAAGAGAAGATTTGTGTAAAAAAAACGTATCAATTTTTTTTTTTTACAAACATTTTTGATATTTTTCAAACTATTTCAAAAATAGCAGATGTACAAGCTTGCAGCGCGGCACAAAGTGACACGCTGTGAGCTTGTAGATCTGCTGTTTTTGAATAGCCAACGTACAGTCAACTGTATTAACTACTTTTGCTGTTTACATTTCTGACAAATAAAGTATTCAATCAATCAATCTTTGACTTTGTACCACTACCATGCAAAAATAACAGCGGTAAGGGCAAAAGCATGTCCTTATACTCTGCAGCTGTGTGGAATGGGCTTCCTAAAAGTCTTAAATCCATGGTCTCAAAGGACTTTTGATTTTAAATCTTCCCACAAAAGATAGCTGATTGATAGCAGGTGCAGGACCTATTCATAACTATGCCCTAATTGTATCTACTATCTAGATATACCACTTTTATATATTACTGTTGTGTATTGAACCATCTTTGAAAAGGACCACAAAGGAAATAAGCCTTCGAGCTTTTTTGTGTTTATCCTTTTGACTATTGTATTGTATATGCACGTGTTGTTTTACTTGTACATGCGGATATGTCAATAAAGAAGTCAATCAATCAATCAAACAGATCTCTTATGAGAGGCCCTGGCACAAAATATTTTAAAATGGGGGTCCGCGCAACCAGATATATCAATGTGGGGGTCCTGGACATGAAAAGGTTTGAAAACCACTGCTGTAGAGTGTACACTATAATATACTGTGTGGACCCCCCATTGCCAGGCTCCATGCTCTACAAATGACAATGCCATGCAGCTGCCCCTTAAAACATTCCGAGCCTTCTTCTCAAGACAATCTATCATTTATCCATCATATTATCCCTGTAAAGACTCCATGAACCGCACACAACTGCCGAGGCAACCAACATCCTCATGGATTCATGCTGGGGAGAGGAAAGGCTGAAAACCGAACAAAAGTTTCAATTTCCTGTTCTGTGCATTCATCTCCTCAGTTGTGACACGTACTTGTATGCAAAACTTTCCACAGGATAAATCCATCATAACTGCAAGCACGTTATACATGCCATATTATATTCATAATGGCCAGGATACAGAGATCATTCATAATACAGTATGAATGATCAACCGTGTAATATATTATATTATGTGTATAGACCACAGAGCAGGCATTCAATACTCTTCTAGCTTAAACCGTAGCCAGTTATTATTGAATATTCATGCCCGTGAGTTTTATAACTCAGACTGTGAAATGTGGGCCTCATTGCAGGGCAGGGCGGGCAGCCAGGCATACTGTCCATGTCACACTGGAAAAGGAGGCCTTCTTTTTTTCTTCATCCTCAAATACTAAAAATACATCCATGCTGTTGTGTAGATAGACCCATATTGCATGCTGTGTAACTCTAGTACTCGAATGTAAAAATAAATGCAATGCCGTTTGTGTGTAGGCCCATATGGATGCTATGTAACTCTAGTACGCAAATGTGAAAATAAGTTTGCCTCCAAATGCAACTTGCACGCCACTGGGGGGGAAAAAAGAGAAGAATCTATGAACTAATTCCACTGCCAACACTTTGACTTTCTTCAACATCTCCTCGACTGGATGGGGGGGGTACATTTGTATGCATTTGTTGTACTAATGCAACAAATGCATACAAATGTTGCATTAGTGCAACAAATACAATACTGAGTAGGGGGGTGCAACAGTTAATTCAACAAATCTATTTAATTGGATTATAGAAAATAATCGATTTTAATAAAATAATAGATTTGGGGACAAAAACTGATATGTCGTCGTCGTCCCCCTTCTTTTTAAATACAGTAGAATAAATGGGCCGTAAAGTCCAATAGGGCTCTCTGCAACAGTTAACCACAACCTGATGTCCTTATTTTGGGCATGTAGGCAAAGAAAATTAAAAACTTTGAAAAAATGACAAATATATTATTACAAGCTATCAACGTGATGAATCTGATGCGCTTCTCGATTATCCATGAATAAAGACAACTGTGTAGATATCAATAGTATAATAGCTAAGAAAAGTATTGATAGTTTGCAGCCCTAATACGGATTGAGTCTGGTGTAGGATTATACCCTCACTACTAATTACTCCCAGACGACTCTTGCTTCATGCCAGAGACGCTGCGTTGATACAGTAACCCCGGCATGCAGCCTGCCCGCCCGCCCGTCCGCCCACCACACAAAGAGTGAGTGGGCTGGAGCAACAACACACTCCGGCAGAGAGACTGGCGCAAGTTTTTAATGCGTGCGCTGTGGGAGCTCAGCGTGTTGGTGATGACTGAAGGGTAAAGAAGAAAGGCCAGCTGCTGGCGAACATCAGAGAAGGGAGCTTTATTAGGCGCGACCGGGACACTGCCATTTACTTGTAAGGCTAATTGATGAACTACAGGAAAAGCACAGCACAGCTCTGTGTGCCTGAGAGTTGTCGGCAATGTTATAAATATAAGAATTATAATTAGCCCCTATGTGACTAATATCGGTTCACTTCTAATAACAATAATAAAGCTCCCACTTCTTTAGGGTATTTTTGTCACTGTACATTTGCACATACGTGACATTTGTCCTATGTATTTATTTACCCATCGTAACATTTAGGACCAGGGGTTTCTATTAATACAGCACCCGGGGAGAAGTTAGGGGTTTCTGTGTGCCTGTTTGAATGTTAGATCTTACATGTGGCAGCGGTGGCCTAGTGGTTAGAGGGGCGGCCTTGATACCGGAAGGTCCCTAGTTCGATTCCCCAATTCATCACATCAATCATGAATCACCGCTGAATAGCCCTTGAGCAAGGCTTCCATGCAGGGTCCGGCTGGAAACAAGTTTCGTACTTAGTCCGACACCCTGGGTAAACAACAAACTTTGCTTTGCTTTTGCTTTGCTTACTCCGTGCATGCAAGAGCCATGTGGCCTAGTCTGTAATGCATCTAATTTACATCTAACTGCAAGGTGCATGCCCTAAAAACCATGCACTGTACCAGCATAACGACTGCCCTGTTGCACTATCATTGTGCATGATTGAGTGCGTCTGTTTACATCCAAGCGCACCACCCAAGTGCACGCAAGAGCCAACAGAAGGAAGGTGTGGGCTAAGCACCGCACCCGGCTCCGAGCACACGCCACCGGCCCGGCCCGCCTCGCCTCCGGCCGGCCAGGTCCAAGCCTGCCGCACCAGCTTCTCACCTTACTGCCGCGACGGGCAGTGGCCAATGCCAAGCATAACATCTGGCCCCGGCGGAGCAAGTAAACCTCTGTCTCAGCGGCTGGTAGGAAACAATGGCCCTGTCTTTCCCCTGGCCAGCCCTCCCCACAGCTGGGCCAGGAGGAGTGGGCAGGAGCTAACCCAGGAGCCAGGGCAGAGAGGAACTTAAAGACACACCAAAGCCATGTGTGGGCATTCCATTACCTGGTAATGCACCCGCCAGCCACCCCTGAGCTGAGCAAGGCATCCACTTCCAGTCATACCTATAACCACACACACACACACACACGCACACACACGCCTCCGTCTATGCAGCCAAAAAAGCCTACAGTCTCCGCTTTGTCAGCAGTAAACAGTAGTCAGCGGCACAAGCCATAAAGAGAAGACCTCAGCCCAGTCACCTTGTTACTCTTGGACGTCAGACCTATTTTTCTTCCCCCCTTCCTTTCTAAAATACACAGGTAGGCCCAAACTGGTGGGACAGCTGCTTGAATTAAGCCCGAGAGCAAACAGGTGAATGCTGCCAATGTTTTCCCGTGTTTAAATTTAACATGCCGAGTCGACAAAGCCAAACGTGCAGAATGCTCAAAGCACATTAAAAGCTCAATGGATTTCACGAGGGATATGAAGCACGGCTATAGTGCAGGGCTTAATATTCTCAATTAATCTGTCTCTCGTTGCCCCAACAGAGGTCTCTCTGGAGTTTTGTGGGTGGGTGGCCCCTTGGAGCCTGTAAATCATGTGCGTTTTACATGGTCACAAATTCCTTCAACAGCCTTTACAGTAGTGTGAGTAAACTGACAAATCCTTCAAACCAACTTACTCTGAATAGGTTAGCCTGATTAAAGGGTGATTTCTATGTCAAAATGCATCCCAATCCCTTCACCCATCATCACAATTTCTCTTCTTTTACTACCTTTTGCTAAGTCTCTTCCAAATAGTTAAGTATCACTGTGGCTTACTGGACGCTCCACGTACTATGTTGAGCCAGTAGAGGGAACGCAGTTGATGGTTAAGTACCTAATGGGCAAAGCTGTGTCCATGATCCCAGTTGATTTTGTACTCAGCGTGATGCCTTTGCCTGTAATGCCTCGGCAAAGGCCCAAAGCTCCCAGACAAGATGCCATGCACTAAAGCCAGATGTTGTCAGATTAAATACCTCATAACACCATAAGAGTGGAATAGTAATGTGCAGGCTTTAAAAAAACGATATGTCAAATAGCAGGAACATTCAGACTGTTCCACAAAAGCATGACATAGGAAAGGAACAAAACCCACAAAAATGGCAATTCAGGAAACAAATTTTAATCCATGTTGTGTGATTAGCCTAATTTCTGATGTTTGGATGGGAAACATGAGACCGGAGATCTGTTCTTTGTTACAAGGAGAAATAGTTTGACATGCTGATGTTAGGATGATGTAAAACACAACCTGAAGGCACACACGGGCCAAATTTGGCAAAACAGAGAGGATAGACCTGCCTGCCTGTCTGTCTGCCTGTCTGTCTGGATAAAGCTACAATGCTCTGTATTTTCCAGTGCTGTGATGACACTGTAGGGCCGCTGAGGTGATATAGTGCCCTCTATCTACGGCGATAGGAATAGCAACGTCTGCCCATTGATTTACCTAGTGAACATTGCGAGGTCATCAGTGCGTCTCTCTCAGTGGTGGAAAACGTAACTACTTTTTTTACTTAAGTAAAAGTATCAATACCATCATGTAGAAATACTCTGTTACAAATAAAAGTTCAGAATTCTAACTGTACTTGAGTAAAAGTACAAAAGTATTGGCATCATAATGTACTTAAAGTACCAAAAGTGAAAGTACTCATTATGCAGAATGTCCCATTTCAAGTTTTCAAAATGTATACAAATCTTTTGGAAAATAGCAGATCTACAAGCTCAACGTGAGCTTGTAGATTTGCTATTTTCAAATAGCCGAAATATATATAGAGCATGAGTGGGTTAATGTATGTTTTGTAATAATAATCAAAATCTACAAAGTAAATAAAGCTGTAAAATATTTGCAGTGGAGTAAAAGTACAATATTTGCCTCTGAGATGTCAGTGGAGTAGAAGTGTACTGAAAAATGGAAATACTCCAGTAAAGTAAAAAAATACCTCAAAATTGTACTTAAGTACTGTACTTGAGTAGATTTACTTAGTTACTTTACACCACTGCAGGTTGGATACAGTGCATTTTTTTATCATGCAAGTCATCTTCGACCAATGATGATGGTAGACAGTAATGTCATTGTGAAAACAAGCTTCAGTCAATGTCATTGTGTTCATTGTAGGCATATTAAAGCCTGGAATATGTGATCTCAGATAAAACTGAGCGAAATGCATCAGAATTTTGCCCAAACGTATGTGTTCTGACTTGTAGTACGCATCTATATACGCGTCAAATAAAAATTGATATAAGACACAATTTATTTTCCCGTTCAAATTAGGTGTCCCCTCCCCACTGTGTCTTAATTAGCATGTTATGCTGGGAAAAACAGCTGCAACTCCAACATCCATCCATGCCACCACACAGACAGTAAACCATAGTATTCCCGTTCTTCTGACATATTTCGATCATGTCACACGAGTCAACGCAATCAAGTGACAGCCTAGCAGATAACCCATGATAATGCACGTTTCTGTTAGCGATCAGATGGCTTCAGTGTAAGCAATTGCAGTCGATGATGATGATGATTTAGCTTCCATGCGCACTGACTGACTGACTGACTGAGCACAAACCGAGAAGGCAAACATATATATTCATTTCTCACCAACAACAAAAAAAATGTAAAATAGCAAGACTTACCGACTTAGATTCGTCGCAGGGGGATACGTCACGCTTGGGTAATAATAAATCCCTTGACGCTGTCACTGTCAAAATGTATAGGAACACACACACAAAAAAAAAATCAAGCCTCGCAAGGTGCCATCAAACAGAGCGTCCGTCCTTTCAGCGTGTGTGTGTGCGTGTGTGTGTGTGTGTGTGTGTGTGTGTGTGTGTGTGTGTGCGTGTGTGTGTGTGTGTGTGTGTGTGTGTGTTGTTGTGTGTGTGTTGTTGTGTGTGTTCGGGCTGTAGCAGCAGCAGTAGTGTGTGCAGTTCATTCAGCCTCTCTATCTGCTGTACTGCTGCCTGTATAGTTAGTTGTCCACACAGTGAATGGCAGCAGCACTGTGTGAACCCACTGACAAGACGCTCGCAGCAGCGGCAGCACCACGCCCCCCCAGCCCCCCCCCCCCCCCCCCCACACTTTTTTTTTCTTTTAAAGGGACAGTATAATCTGTGGGAGCATTTTTTTTGTTTATCTGCGGGAGGCGGGCGATATATTATAACTCTATGGACTGGAGGCGGGAGCCCAATCTACATTGTAAAATATGTGTTCATTTAACTCTGAGAGTTACGGGTCCATTTGGTTCCATTTGTACACTCTCCGAGTTACAGACAAGGAGCCATTTGGTTCTTAAAGGAATAGTTCACCCAACAAAATGACTTATTTTCTACCAAGTACACTTATCAATTCCTAAGCCAATAATTTGACTCAAAGGCTCCTTTGAGTCATCCTACAGGATACTTTAGCATCTTTCCACCCAGTAAGGACATTATTGGCCATGAATTCAATGCTTCATGGGGTGTGTAATTGATAGAAAATAAGATTTTTTTGGGGTGAACTACTTCTTTAACTATCTATGATTTAGCTGGGGACCCCCTGGAACCCGCTCACAGTACAGCAATCTGGAGAAATGCCAATGTATCTATCATATCATATCATGCTAGCACGAAAGAAAGCTGCAGTGCTTCTTTTCAAACAAATTTCAAGGACAAATCTTAATTGGCATGTTATGCTGAAAAACTGCTGCAAATCCAATTCATAAACTGACCCCACCACCACAGTAAACCCTATTCCCGATTTTGATCATGTCACTGAAGTTATTCTTGTGTAAATGTACTTCGTTACTTTCCACCACTGATTTACAGTCTAATTTATACTCCGCAGGCGTTTGTTAGCTTGTTGATCAGTTATTTTTGGCAAGATGCAACTCTCTCGCGAGATGGGGGGGGGGGGGGGGGGGCGTAGGCTTAACGCAGCATCATCAATAGATTACTCCTTGTCAACCACAAACATGTCAAGCCTCCTCACTTCGGTAATTAATTATTTTCATCTACCTCGATTTACTTTTATTACCACCCTTAAAAAAACAGCTGTGATACTTATTTGCTTTTCACTGTTGACACATTGAGTAATATTAACATATGAGATCAGATGACATACAGCAGTGGTTCTCACCCAGGGGTCCTTGAGCGGATTCCAGGGGGTCCCAGCTAAATGAAAGATAGTTAGGAACCAAATGGACCCTATGTGTCTGTAGCTCAGAGTGTACACATTTGTACACTCTCAGAGTTAAATTAACACTGATTTTACAGTGTAGATTGGGCTCCCGCACGTAAAAAATGCCATCAAATGGGGGTCCATGGCCTCATGCATATCTAACTGGGGGTCCTTGAAATATTCAACCTGGCTGGGGGCCCACAGGCTAATGTGTATCAATTTGGGGGTCCTTGACATGAAAAATTTGAGAACAATGCACTGTGGGTCAGGCCTCATTGCCTCAGCAACTTGCTAATGCCTGATTTATGTGTTACGTGCGGGAAAACAGCAGATCTACAAGCTCACAACGCGTGGCAGCGTCAACACGTTGTGAACTTGTAGATATGCAATTTCTTTGCTGCACACCACCGTCATATGATGAAGTATAAATAGGGCTTAAGGGTTTAATCTGCTGAAATATGAAGGAACTGTAAGACTGGCTGTTTTGATCTCCCATAATCCTCCATTAATTGCACATTCTGAGCATTCATTTTGACCTGGACTCCATCAATTGTACAGTAATTTCCCATGTTTGAGAGTGACATAGCAAAAAGGTTGTACGTTAAAGTTGCAATAGCACTATATAAAAAATACTCAGGCCAGTATTTAAATTGTACTTTACCTAGTATTGGCATCAAAATATATACTTAAAGTGCCAAAGTAAAAGTATTAAAAAAATCACACCCTGTGTGAGGGAAGCGGTGCCTTTGGGGCGGGCCTTAACTCATTTCAGTTCGTCCCTATTGGTGGTCTGAGTCCACTTACCAAATTTGTACTTGGTAGCATGCTGCAAACTGGAATGATGGCTGTTTAAAGCTCAGCCAATGGGCAGACAGAGGGGGCGGGGCTTAAGTAATGACAGTTAGTCCCTATTACTGGCTTTAGTCCATGTACAAAATTTGTACTCCATAGCATGCTGCGAACTTGAGTTATGGCTGTTTGAAGGCCAGCCAATGGGAAGACAGAGGGGGCGGGGCTTCAGCAATTCATGCTGGTCCCTATTGGTGGTCTAAGTCCACATACCAAATGTGGACTTGGTGGCATGCTGCAAACTGGAGTTATAGCTGTTTAAAATCCCGTGCTCATCCCGTGCTCATACGGGCGCTGGGGGTCCCTGGACCCCTCTTTGATAACGTCATCAATTCATGCTCGTCCCTATTGGTGGTCTAAGTCCACATACCAAATTTGGACTTGGTGGCATGCTGCAAACTGAAGTTATAGCTGTTTGCTTCTTTGCCGTGCTCATCCCGTGCTCAAACAAACGGCCCGTGCTCAAACAAACGGACACGCAGACAGAGTCAAACGTAGAGCGGTTGGCACCGCTAAAAATAGCAGATCTACAAGCTCACAACGCATCGCGATGCAACGCGTTGTGAGCTTGTACATATAAAATAGGGCTTAAGTGGTTAATGTAGAAAGTACATTATTTGCCTCTGAGATGTAGTGGAGTAGAAGTATAAAGCATCGGAAATTGAAATACAGTAGTCCAGTAAAGTACAGTACAAGTACCTCAAACTTTTACTTAAGAACAGTACTTGTAGTAGTACATGTACTTAGTTACTCTCCACCAATGATGATAAAAACAGCCTGTTTGTGATGTCTGGTGTCATGGTGGGAGCGATGGAGTCGTGGCCATAGGGCACAGGGGAATTGATCTGATAAAGAGTGCTGGTTTAATAAGATCAATAAACAGGGAGTGAGTGGCTTTGACAGCCGTATAGCCCAGCTCTCCAAGAGCCAATATTTGGTCTTTTGACGCCACTGCACTAGTATTGTGTGGACACGACAGCTTGACAAGAAACAGACGTCAATGCTAAGTGGGCCACTGTCAGCTGGGACACCTGTGACTGTCAACAGATGATGATGATGATGATGATGATGATGATGATGATGATGTCTTATAAGCGTCAACACCTCACCTTTACTCCATTTGCAGGATGAGTTCAGGGCCACTTGATGGACAGAAAAAATATATTGTTGGTGTCGGGCAGAAACTTCTTATCTCCGTATTCTAACCTTTTGTGTTTTTTTCGTAAATTAACGCCCTACTTGATCATACTACAGCGTCACACAAAAGCATCAAAAGTAACAGATCCACAAGCTCGAAAGGCGGCGCTAAGCGATGCGTTTTGAGCTTGTAGATCTGCTACTTTTGATACTTTTGAATTTGAATCCTGAAAAGTAACAGTTTTGGACGTTTCCACCCGACAGAGATGATACAGTATATAAATAATCCTGGATTTCTGACATAGAGGGTGAGTAGTGTACGGCTTTTCCCGACAACAACAACAACAACAACAACAACAACAACAACAACAACAACAACAACAACAACAAAAGGTACAGATGATCACATCTTCTAAGATGTCACTAAGAACGTTCATATTTCAAGATATTAATAATGATCTTCAGCGATGGAGTTTTTCATGCCTGAAACAACTTTGGTATAGGTGCCACATTATTTCAACAACACACATCTCATTTTTGGAAACAAAGGCCTTGTGGACTTGTCCAGTAGCTCATGAGCAGCTTGCCCTGTCAAGACTTGGCTGACATTATCCAGTGGAACTGAGTGATTCAGCCCTGGGGAGAAACCAAAGTAAGGGGCCTCGATTAATCTCTTCAATTTCCAGGGCTGGTGGGGGAGGTCAAATCTATAATCCAGAGTGGATAGGATATCATAGGGGAGTTAGCCTCATGTCACATAATGACACTCAGTCAGTAACTTTAGCCAGGGTCCCTCACACTGAACCCCCTCCAAGTCAGTCAGTCAGTCAGTCAGTCAGGGAGACATGCATTCAGTCAGTGATGGAGAACTGGCGACATACAGTATAGTGCATACATAAACACACAGGGCACCCCAAAAACCACATTCACAAAATGCATAAACATATACACGAACTGACATGTATATGCAAATGCATACATATAGTAATGTACACACACGGACGCATGCGTGCGCTCACGCACGCACGCACGCACGCATGCACGGACGCACGCACGCACGCACACACACACACACACACACACACACACACACACACACACACACACACACACACACACACACACACACACACACACACACACACACACACACACACACACACACACACACACACACACGCGCACACACTCACACACGCACACATGCACACACTGGTCGTACCACCCAAGTCTTCTCCCATATGGCTCCGGGAGTCCGTTCAGAATTAATGTAACCATCCTATTGTTTGGAGTACAGTATACATGACATATAATTAACCTATCATGTCATAGTGAGCAGCGTCTCAAGGGGTGACGCCACCACAAGGAGGAATTAAGTACTTTTCCAGTGATCCTAGTGAAGGGGATACTGGTCCGAGGCTTAGGGGTTAGTCATTCCAGGTTTATACGCTGCCCTCTGAGAAACAGGGAGTCAGATCTTGGAAGAATAGTGGCTAAAAAACACATTTGGAATACTTGAGGAAAACACAAGGACCGATTGACTTAGCTCAGTGGTTCTCAAACTTTTTCAAGTCAAGGACCCCCGAATTGATATGCATTTGGCCACGGACGCCCACCTGAAAATGTTATGTGCCAGGAACATCCAGAAGAAAAGATTTGAGTTAAAAATGTTTGCTTTAAAAATATATATATTCAAAGATTTGCCCCAAAAAGTCATAATAAAAAAAAAATAGCACGTCTTCAAGCTCATCGTACGGCACAAAGTGACGCGCTATGAGCTTATATATCTGCTATTTCTAATAGCCAAAGTATAAAATATGGTTAAAGTGGTTAAAATGATTGTGAGGACCCCATCATACCCCCCCAAGGACCCCTAAGAACCTGTAGTAAGGGAGCTGGCTGTTGGAGAGTGTGTGAGGAGATAAATCAAGCACACCTCAAGCGATTCCAAATAGTTTGAAGCCATATTTCTCCCCAGGTCTGATGGAGAAAGCCAAAGCTAACAGATTTAGTTACACCAGGCATCGGCGTCTGTCAATCAGAGAGGCGACGGCTTGTTGCTGGACGGCCTTGATTTGACAGGGTTACAGACATGAGAAGGTCTGGCCTGCACATCAGCTCCGCTAGGGGGGTGGGAAAGAGGTTGGGGGGCTACGGAATCAGAAAATCACACACACACACGCACGCACGCACGCACGCACACACGCACACACACACACACACACACACACACACACACACACACACACACACACACACACACACACACACACACACACACACACACACACACACACACACACACACACATACACATCAGGCCTGGATGTGTGCCTTCTCTCACCTTCTGGCAGATCAAAAGTGGGCAAAAACTCATTCAACATCTGCAAAGATCGGCAAACATTTTTATGTCATCAGGGACGACCAAATAAAGTTTTTATACCAGGGACCCCCCATAAAAGAAGATTTTGTCATGTTAATAATTTTCCAGATAAAAAAAAGTAGGCCTAATAGCAGATCTACAGGCTTACAACATGTTGCACTGCGATACATTGCGATCTTATATATCTTCTATTTTCACATTTGTAACGTATAAAATAGGGTTAAAGTGGTTAAACTGATTCCGATGCTACAGTATACAGTATTATCTCATTTTGCTGGGTACCCCCTGGAATCCCCTCAATCCCAGACCCCACTGTGAGAACCACTGCTGTACACAGTAGGATTTTTCAGAACCAGATAACACAGAGTAATGTAAGCAGGCTAATGAGATGTAGTTCAACCACTTAGAAGTGATAAGCCACAGATCAAGTACAAAAGTGTTTTTCAACAAAGGACTGCCATAGAACAAGGAACAAAGCAGCACATACAGTACACTACACTTATAGTACAGGTTATGTGTGTGAAAACCAACCTACCAACAGCACATTTTCTTCTTTTCATACTGTGTAATGTTCAGCCACAAGTGCTGTCATATTACCCCTGACCAAACGTTAGTGTGAAAATCCTAATCTACCGGTATTTAGTTTTAGGATTTGGATCCAAGTGAAAACAAAAGCACAACAGGCTGCACAAATGTTTGGTATGAAGGACCCTTTCAGGACCATTACCGTTCACAATTGGTGTGACTGCGTGACGTAGCCTTAAGACACACCAAAGCGTGAAAGCATTCCTGGTCTACATCTTGGGATAAAACGCCTTAGTGCCCTTGACCAGGGGCACTTATCTCAAATTGCCTGAGTAACAAGCCAGCTGTATAAATGGGTGAAACGTTCGATGCGGTGAAAATTACTCCAGTGAGTGTGTCCGTTCAGCAATGTGAATGATGATGGAAAATAATAGGGAGTCGCTGAGAGGGAAATGACTTCATGCATTCCAAATGACAAATTTCTCTCAAAGTTGGAGAGTTATTGGACATGTTAATGCACAGTAGTGCTCTCTTTCACGAAGAGAACATTTAAGACAAGCAATTGTATTACTCTACAATGATAAGATGCCATCACAGTCACACGTTTGCATATTAGCTCAAACAAAAATATATATTTCAACTACATTTCATAGACATGTTTCAAAATGCAAACAAAACTGTTGTGACCCTGGAAATCCGGATATTGCAGGTATATGTTTGGCCTTTAAAAAAATATATTTTTTGTGTTGTATATGTACGTAATCTACGTATATGAACTACGTATAGAAGGATATAAAACTAGTAGTCTGATAAACAACATATGAGTAACAGAAATAATACAAAAATGCATTATCTTGTCAAACCGATTTACATCCACCAAAGATTTATCCTTTTCGATTTTTGTCAGTGAGAATATATAGTCCTACAGTATAATACTACAGTAGATAACACAGCAATAGACTTGGCCAAAAGAATAAAATAACAAGACAAGATTAATGCCCAATTTATAGTTGATTGGGTGCTGTCGCACACCAAATATAGCAGATCTACAACATGTTGGGCTATGAGCAGAGCTTGTATTGTAAATCGGCAATTTTCTGTGCGCGACAACAGCGCGCAACTGCATATAAATCACCATTAACATGATACAGAGCGTACAGAACTACTAAGGAGCAGGACGGCCTGGAAGATGGAAAGTCATATTGGGACACTGTAAATACAAACAGAGGTTAGTGTCAATGACTGAGTTCTTGTGGATGCTTGGAGTGGACTACTAAGCCTGATTTATACTTTGCACACTACCGTTGCACACTACCGTTGCCTGCGGTAAATAGCAGATCTACAAGCACGACACGGGCACGCAACTAAGTATAAATCAGGCTTTAGCAAGCTGTCATTGGTGGATTTAGACACAGATGCTACAGGCATCTGTTGGTTTGCACTCACTGGTTTTTGTCATTTTAGCATTCTAACACACACACACACACACACACACACACACACACACACACACACACACACACACACACACACACACACACACACACACACACACACACACACACACACACACACCCCTCTCTCTCTTCCTTTGTGGTGGAAGATTGAAGGTGAAATCTTTAATAAAAAGAAATGAAGCTGAATTCTCTGAGCCCTGCTGGCTCCATCTTTCAATCTACTTTGTTGTACTCTCTCTGTTCTTGTACAACAACTCTGCCTGAGGATCAATAAGAGGCCTCTCTGATCTCTCTGTTCCTTTCTTTCTTTCTTTCTTTCCTGCTTTCTGTCTTTCTTTCTTTCTGCCATGTGTGTCTGATGCAATCAGTTCCATCCTTTCATTTACCATCATGGCATCAAAGTCCCATCTCCCTTTCTCTTTCCCTTTCACTTTGATTCTATTGCAGTGCAGAGCAGTTATTATATTGCGTGTTTACACTAACACGTTTTGCATGTGTACTCCTGTGTGTGTGTGTGTGTGTGTGTGTGTGTGTGTGTGTGTGTGTGTGTGTGTGTGTGTGTGTGTGTGTGTGTGTGTGTGTGTGCGCACGCGCACGTGTGTGTGAATATGCAATGGTTTGAGAACAAAGCCATTGTTTACGTGCACCGATAGTGGTGGAAATATTGATTTATAGCCAACGGCACTCGGACAAAGAGAATTTGCAGTGCCCTCTGGACAACTGGAAAAAAAAAACATAATGCTCTCTTCAAGCCAGTAAGCCCTAACTGATAGTGGCATATAACCTATTCATCAATATGCAAACCGGTTGCTATGGAAACATCTGTGGTAAACGGTCACCAATCCCATTCGACCGTAGAGATCCAAAGTAGAATCAGAAACACATTGTCTGCTGAGGCTGTGTGTGTTTTTAGAGTTACATAACCTACTGTACTGTAGTAGTCAACAAGAGTGCACTGTAAAATGTCCCTGTGCGGCAGACAGTGCAATAATACATCATCATCAGCATGGATAAATAGGATCACTTTGTGGTATTGCTCGAAGGGCATCGAATCCCTCTTCCCTGCAGTTTGTCAAAACAGAGAGACGTCAGTCGATTTGGACCTGAACGTGGTTGTCTGATATCTTTTGGTTCTGACCTATCGCTGGGGTTAGCCAGAGGTGGGCCGTGACATAACGCAGCCCTATTGTGAGGAGCGGTATGCAATAACAGTAGCCCCCAAAGCGCAGCCCCCAGGATAGCTGGGGTCAAAGGCGTGAGAGTTCAGTACTGCAAGGTATTCCATTGTAACTCTACTACCACATTGTGGAGCGGAGAGAGATTTTGGATTCTCGAATCCTCGACGGCAGCGGCAGGAATTCGGTGCGCGTGTGAAAAAAAGGGGGTCTCGTGTTCATTTCCCATCCTGCCCTTTACTGTTAAAAGCAGAAAGCATTCCTGTGATACTTACATAACAATATATGTGCAATGAGGCACCACCTGCACTTGGCTTGAGCGGGGATCTGGATTTTGGACGGAGCGCCGCTGGGCCCCGGGCGTTCAATTCTCGGGAAGATGGAGAAAGTGGACTTACTGACAGATATTATGCCAATACTCCCAATCATTTCTCTGCTGTCGGGCAGAAACCAGTTAGGAGGTTAGGAGGCTTAGTTCATCATTGATAAGAACCGCTGAATGGACAAAGGGGGTGGAGCCTGGAGTCAATAAAAAATCACACCCTGTGTGAAGGTAGCGGCGCCTTTGAATACATTATGTCATCGATATGTGTTTATAATGTGTTTATAGCCATGTGTCATGTGAAGCTTGACCAATCACTTTGTTGACGGGTCTGACCAATCAGAGCGTCGACGACAGATAAAGTTAAATTGAGGATCTAACTTTAAATAACTTACCTAGAAGGAGACTTTAGCCAAATAGAAATATATACAAAAAAAAACATGAGGAAATAAAAAATAAACCTTGACATCATAGTGATGTCATGAATAGTCCCCTTGCCTGACAAATCACAACCTTGACGGGCCTGACCAATCAGAACCTTGACGGGCCTGACCAATCAGAACCTTAACGGACTCTTGGATTCTCGATCGTCTCTATCAAACCATTCTGTCATAACGGATGACTGGGTCCCGAACTCAGACTTTCTATACATTCACCCTTCATCTGTTCTTGTATCTTTCTCTTTCTATTCGTCATATTAACTTTAAATAACTTACCTAGACGGAGACTTTAGCCAAATGAATAATAAGATGAAGTCATTGTCATCGTTTATATAGACATCGAATTCTATATTCATGACATCATAGTGATGTCATGAATAGTGACCAATCACAACTTTGGCGCACCTGACCAATCAGAACGTTGACGCACCTGACCAATCAGAACGTTGACGCACCTGACCAATCAGAACGTTGGCGCACCTGACCAATCAGAACGTTGACGCAAAAGCCAGGCATAGAGGGCTAATATCCGCTCTATACCTAAAGGTATAGAGCGGCTAGCGCCGCTAAAAACAGCTAAAGCTGGTTTAGCAGAAAGTTTGAGGATCCAATGGAGTTAGCTGGTTTTGTCAGAAGCACTTTTTAATACTTTTCAGTGGTTCAATATTTTTCTTACCAACACACAGACGTAAAGGGTGTTCAATAGCACTGATTTATGGGGAAAAAAATGCAAAAGCATCAAAATGGAGTTAGCTGGTTTCTGCCCAACAGCAACTGTGTGTACTATTAGGTCTGGGCATGTTATATTGATGTTGTGGTATGAGCTTAGATAACTGGGATTTTGGATATCGCAATAATGTGATACAGCGTTATCTTTTCCTGTTTTGGTCACTTAAACCCTATATTTCATACTTTCAATATTTTTTGAATGTGTAAAAAATAGCCAATTAGGTTTTTGTCCATATCACCCACCAGCCTTACAGTGCATCGCTTCCCTCTTCAGCCGTGCCTCTTGTCTCTGTGTGAGAACAGAGAGCGTGCTCTGTGGTGATCTGTTCTATTTATACCAGGCGGTTAGGGGTGGTTAGGTCTGGGATCAGAGCTCCAGGCCCAGCGTGGTTGGTGGTGGTGGGCAGTGGTGGAAAAAGTACTCAAATATTTTACTGAAGTAAAAGTACCAATACTGCAATATACTCTGTTATGGGTAAAAGTCCGGAATCCAAAATGTACTTGAGTAAAATTACAAAAGTATTGGCATCAAAATGTACTTACAGTAGAAAAGTAAAAGTACTCATTTTGCAGAATGTCCCATTACCAAGTTTTCTAATGTATCAAAATCTTTTGAAAATAGCACAATATTACAATACAATATTTGCCTCTGAGATGTGAGTGGAAACAAAAGTATTGAAATACTCCAGTAAAGTCAAAATACCTCAAAGTTGTACTTAAGTACAGTACTTAAGTAAATGTACTTAGTTACTTTACACCACCGGTGGTGGGGTGGCAGTCTGCCCACCACCAAGCACCTCCAGGCTGCCATGGAGGACCACCTGGCCCCTTTGCCCTGCCCCATGTCCAAATTGCTGACCACATGCAGCTGGGGTTGAAAAGATGGATGGAGGGGAGTGGGGTCAGGGGGGGGGGGGGTCGGGGTGGAGGGAGGATGGCAGGAGAATGGAAGGCCTGTGGTGTACGTGAGCGTGAGCGGAGATAGATAAGGGACGAGCGGTTAGCTTGATGGGTAGAGGTCGTTCTACGTGTCTGCTCGGCACACTTGCAAAATCCTCCATGTTCTTTATTATCAGACCTGAGGCCGATTCAACAAATGCCTTCTAAATCAGTAGTTCTCAAAGTTTTCCGTGCCAAGGACCCCCAAAATGAAATGTATTTGGCCGTGGACCCCCATCTGATTTTTTTTTTGTGCCAGGGACCCCCAGAATAATTCAAAATTATTTCAAAATTTTTCCAAAAATGTTAAAAAATAGCAGATGTACAAGCTCGCAGCGCGGGCTTGTTACAAATGGATGAATTAGCATTGAGGATTTTTACTGTGTAAATTACATTCAGTTCAAATGTCACTTTTAATAAAGATGTGACCTTAAAAAAACAAAAACAAAACAAACCCCCCCAAAAAAGCTAAACATTCAGTGCATTCCGAGGTTTCGAGATGAGCGACGGGGAAGATTTGCTGATCCGCCATCAATGAGAGCTCTTGACGTAATGTCCATTATGAAATTATGGCCCGAAAATGTGTCCCTTGCCAAGCATGTCGAGAACCTCTTGCATCGCTATAAAAGGAGATGGTATGCTTTCATATTTTCCTGGCAGACAATTTTGACCACACGTCATTGATAGTTTTGGCAGCGTTTTGATGAGCTCTTATCAAAATATTATCAAACTGCTACAGTATAAAGCGGACACCGAGGAATCATGAGGACATGCCAACGTAATAACACAAGGTTTAATGGTAAAGCCAGATGAGATGACTGGAGATAATCCTATTAGATAAAGATAACCACTGTAAGCCTGGAGAGACTTTAACGTGAATGAAACCGTTTGGTAATGCTGTGTAAGTGATGACATGAGTATTTCTATTTTTGGTGTTTCTGCATTACCAAAAATACCTCAGACAGGCATTAATTCATGCTGGCTCTCTATCTGCAGAAGTATCCTTTGGATTTAACTTTTGTTTGAGCCTTAATGATTCAGAAAAGGGGAAAATCAATTGGCCATTGTTGCAGTCAGTTTCATGCAACATTTCATTTTCATATATCAAATTAGCACAATCTTGATTCATCATGTTCCCAAATTATAGTTTGTATTCTGATTGCTCCGTGGAAATAGTACATAGTGTTCTCCTTGCAGTAAAACCGTAGTGATTTGTTGAACTAAAAACAGAACCAAAGCATTCAAACAAATCATTCAAAAGTATACTTTGTACTTCTGCACAGCTCCTTGATCATTCTCCTCTGTGACAGAAGAAACACAAACAAGAGTCAAAGACTCCAAAAGCCTTAAATGTCAATCTCTCCGTGACTGCTTGTTCATCCTAGAATCCATCCCAGAATATTTATACTTTTGTGTCTCGGGGACGAAACAGTATTTCAGGAATGCAGGCAAAGTCCATTGTGCCTGGGCCTTGCTCGCTGGCTGTTTTGGCAGGCTCACCCCCAGCGTCTCGCTAGCATAACAGAGGGCAGAAGCCTCAGAGAGCAAAGCACGTAAACCAAAGGCCTAAAGAATTCCCTTGGACTGAGCTGCTGACCAGAAAACTGTGTGTTAGGGGGAAAAGGAGCGAAGCTGCTGAAACCCTGCACCGTAAATAGCATTGACTCCACCGCTCGTGACCGTCTGAGCAAGACACTTTGCACTTTGTTTTTTATAACTTCTTGCCCATTTTCGATTAAATCATGGATACGGAGATGAATTGTAATATAATGGCATTAATATTATATCAATATTATTCATATCATGTGCTTCATCATCACCACATAGGATCACAAAAGTACATGTACACTTGCAGACACACAGTAGGCTACGACCTATCTACCTAAACACAAGCTAGCTCTCTCTCACTCCCTCTCTCTATCTCACACACACACGCGCACACGCACACACACACACACACACACACACACACACACACACACACACACACACACACACACACACACACACACACACACACACACACACAGCTAAGCAGAACTCCCCAGGCTTAACAAAGTGGGCCGGCATGGGAATGTGCTGACCAGACAGACACAACCTGGTTGACAAAGCTAGCTAAGCAGCTACTTTTAGCCTGTCCCTCTTTCTTTTCTTTTTTTTTGTGTCCTTTTACCAAACCACAACGTCCATCCACCCTGGACATAACTCCACTCACGCTGACTGACTGCTACATGTACCAGTGCCCTGGTATGTGAATGTGTACCATGTTTCCCAGGGGTGACTCAATATAGCAGCTGACATGTGGTGTGTACAGATGCTACTGAGGATCTGTCCCATGCAATGGAGGTAGTGGAAACGTTTACGTGTGTGTGTGTGTGTGTGTGTGTGTGTGTGTGTGTGTGTGTGTGTGTGTGTGTGTGTGTGTGTGTGTGTGTGTGTGTGTGTGTGTGTGTGTGTGTGTGTGTGTGTGTGTGTTCGCAGACTGACAATGTCTCCCTACCAGCAGAAGCTTGTCTCTAATTGTGCCTCTGGTCAAAGGAGCATCTTGGCACTCTACCGCTAAGCCTGGGGCTCACTCACTCACTT
Organism: Gymnoscopelus microlampas; assembly: GCF_963454915.1. Classification (NCBI taxonomy): domain Eukaryota; kingdom Metazoa; phylum Chordata; class Actinopteri; order Myctophiformes; family Myctophidae; genus Gymnoscopelus; species Gymnoscopelus microlampas. The sequence continues at coordinate 10,202,385 of NC_139957.1, forward strand.
TCTCTCTCTCTCTCTCTCTCTCACACACACACACACACGCAATTACGCGTACACACACACACACGCACGCACTCACGCATGCATGCATGCGCACGCTCACACAAATCTATGCAACCTCAACCACCAAGCCACTGAAAGGCAGCTAGTTATCTGAAGCATCATCTTCTCCTAGTCTGTAATATTGGCCTGGCCAAATCCCAACCGCATCCCTCCTTTGAACTCAACGCCAAAGTCTCTTCATAAGGGATTGATTAGGCAGAGCTTAAGAGGGGACGCTGTTAACGGCTTGGTGGACTAGGTGCGTGCACGCACACATGCACACTTATGGATACATACTGTACATACACACACAGAGGCACACGTATACATAGTGTGTATGTAGCCTACACAGTGATTTAACTCACACTCAGAGTCCCAAATGGATACATGAACACTGAGGATTTAAACTGTGTGTATTCATGCTCACTCAGGCAAATACATAAATGTAGTACATGGACACACACACACACACACACACACACACACACACACACACACACACACACACACACACACACACACACACACACACACACACACACAGATTGGATATGGCAAATGTAAAGCTAATTTGATTTTGCAACATGTTTTTCAGTTAAATTATTTTCATTTTCATTATTTTTGGCTAGCGACAAAGTCTAATTACACATACTCGAGGTGTCAGATGTTGCCGTTTGCTGGTTGGTGCTGCTGAACTCCAGCTCCAGACAGTAGCCCAACTGTACAGTAGCCTGAAGGGCTGGATATGATCCTCGTGGTGTCTACAAACCTTTTAGAAAATATGCAAACGAGACCATTCATTCAGCTGCCTTTCTCTTCACAAAAAAAAAGAAAAAGAAGGAATATATCCACTTACTTCAGATAACCACCGTCTTGTTCCTTCAAGTGTGTGGCTTTGCTGGATGATTGGATTAAAAAGGCTGTGCTTGTGAGTATGTTGTTGTTTTTTTCCGTTGGTGTAACCCAGTGATGGGATGATGAAACACTGCACTTGAAAAAAAAAAACACATTACACCAAGTCAACAACTGAACAAATACTGCCGAGGAAGCACGTTTTGTTTAATTCACTTGAACACCAGCATCCCTATTCTGGGGGGAACATTCAGCAAAAATAGCCGATCTACAAGCTCACAACGCGTGCGTTTTGAGCTTGAAGATTTGCTGTGCAGATTTGGTCCAGATGGAAAAGAACGGTTCAAGTACAGTTGCAACCCAGGTCCATTTCACTAAAACTAGAGAGTTTAAGTGGTTAAAGTGTTTTCCTTTTGTTGTTTGATTCATTTTCATTTCAATTTTGTTTGTTCTGTTTATTATATTACGTGTTTGTGTGTTACTGTAAGTCAACGCTGAGAATTTCCCTTTATTGCACAATACGTCATGTCCCTTGCACTTTCTGTTTACGGCGTTTCTGAAAAGTAAAGTACACTGTACTAGACTGTTATTTTCGTAGCAGCCATCTTTTTTAGAGGCTGTGAAAAGCCTATCATAAAACTGAATCATCTTTCAAACAGCCAAATACACCCACAACCACAATACAAACAGCTTCCCAAAGAGAGTGTTACATACAGTGCACTCCCAGCCAAGCTAAAGCCCTACGACACTATAGGCACACCGTTTGATTGATTGCCAGGCCAGTGCCTTTAGACAAAAGTGTTGAATCCTGGCAAAGACGACTGAAAAAACAGGTTTGTTCTTTACTGGTGGATCACAAGTTGTTACAGTATGCCTCTGAGGTTTCACAAGCTCCAGATAGTACCTTTGTGAAAGCGAAAGACGCCGGGCCCTTATCTGTGCATGGCATGAAAACAGCACAGCAAATGTAAATAGTACCTCTAAACTCAACCTTTCAGGTTTTAAAATGTGTGTGTATGTCAATCACGCATTTTTATATAATGACTTTATCCAAAGCGCTTTACAATGTGCATCACATTCACCAGTCGACACAAATATTCGCACACCGACGGCAGAGTAAATGCTCCCACCCTGCTCATCCACTCAATGGGCCCGATTCATGAACCGTACTTACGAACAAATTTGTTCTTAGACCCACTTAAGAAGTTTTTTAAGAGATTTTGGCATTCACAAATGTTTTCTTAGCTGTGATTTGTTCTTAAGTTAAGAAGAAATCTACGCATACTAGAGAGCACTCTTAGGGTGGCCTTTGAGTTCTTAAGTGTGATATGTTTGTGCAAAAATAATTAATTCTCGAAGTTTCTTCAATTCTACAGTTGTATAATATAGGATTTAAATTACAATAATATTTTTATCATATCTTTAGAGCAAAAAAGGTTCTCAAAGGTGTGGTCTGGGGACCCCCAGGGGTCCTTGAAGCTGTTCCAGGGGGTCCACAGCAAACGAGGAACAGTTTAATCACTTTAACCCTATTTTATACTTTGTTTGAAAATAGCTGATCTACAAGCTCACAACGCGTCCCATTACTGGCAATTTTGAACTTGTAGATCGGCTATTTTCGAAACATTTTTAACAGCTAATTTCAGCAAATTTACATTGATATCGAGTGGTGATATGTTGATTAATGTGAGAGAAATAATAAAATACATTCATTAATTAAATAAAATAATTTGCTGTTCACTTCAGAAGTACCTCCACAGAAATATTTATTTATTTTTATGTTTGGAGTCTGGTGTTCCACCATCTTTAGGCTTTAGTTTAGGTATTCTTTACTTCATTCTCTCAACTTTATTTCTCTGTGTGATTTCCTGTGATTTCTGTGTGCAGCAATCACACACAGGTGTGACTGCAGGCAGAGCCTAAGAACATTTCATGAATCTGACTCGACTTCTCTTAGGAATTCACTTTTTTTTTTTTTCACAATTTAAGAAGACAACTTACGAATTTATTGCTGAATGAGGCCCATTGTGAGCATTTGGGGTTCAGTGTCTTGCTCAAGGACACTTCAATTAACTAACCAAATAACTAACTAACTAACTAACTAACTAACTAACTAACTAACTAACTGACACAGGGGGAGCCAAGGATTGAACCTCTACCTCCTGAGCTACTGCCCAGATTAACTGTCTGCCCGGTAATTGTGTGTGCCCGTGTAAGTCTGAGAATTTGTGTATGGTACATACAGATGAATGTCTGTGCGTGCATGTGTGCACGCACATGTGTGTGTGTAATCAGCCATGCCATTATGCTGTCACTCAAAGGGTTCTCACCCGGGCAAAAGTGACACTTGTTATTATCGCAAAAGCACCAAGACGCAAGGAAAGCAATTAAGGGAAAAATATGCCAATTAGTAAATGGACATGGCACATAACTATCACTTCACCATGGGGTGGAATGCAGTCTGCAGGGCAAGGCAGGTTCACCGGAATTCGTCATGCAAAACATTGAACGATTGAAACAAAAGAAAATACTTCTGTCTGTCTGTCAGTCTGTCAGTCTCACGCGGGATTGTAAGTCTGTTTCCGTGCGTCTATTTCATTCAGAATGGTTGGTTGCCTCCTTCAGGGTGAAACCACAGTTATGTCAGTGCTTAGCTAAAGAAAACATGGAGCCCTAAACAGGATATTAAAAAAAAGTTAACAGCTTCAAAACAAACCTTGTCTCAGCTCTAGATGGTGTTTACTGCAGGGACACTTTGGTGCAAGTCAAGGGACCGATTTAAACACACTGTGCAAGTGTGCTCCATAGAATGCAGACCTGGCTGGGTCAACAGCACTTTAAACAGAAGCCTGTTATGTACTGAACAACAACACAAAGCATACAGTACATACAGTAATCTGAAACCTAACATCCACTCATTAAGATTAAAGGCCAAGTCAATTTGCAGTACAGATATGTTTTTATTCTCTAGGTCAGACATCTTCAAACTGTTTCATGTCACAGACTTGGGATCCTGATATAAGAATATGTTGTGGTTTAAATTAAATTGTCCAAATGTCATAATTGCATAAATAGATCCATAGTGGTGATATTGAAACTAAGCTGTTAGAATATATCACTCTTTTGTTTTAATCTTTTACGCCTTTTTTTGTATTCAAATAATTTTAAGTGAATTGAATCACAGTGAGATTAGATTACTTCTCATTTGGCAGGAGAACCCACTGAAGGGCCCCTGGGGACCCCCATGTCTCACTTTGAAAGTGACTGACTGCTTGATAGACACTAGACAACAACTGTATTTGCTGTATTTTGGCTGTATAGGTTTGTTTATGTTTCTAACGTTTGTTTACCTTGCTTACTGTAAATCATTCTGGATTAAGAGCATCTGCTAAATGCCTGAATTGTAAATTGTAAACATTGAGCGTATAGTGAAAGAAAACTGAACTATACTCACAATATTATTGTGATTGATGATGGAGTAAGAAAGTTCCAAATAGCATATTTTCCACCTACAAATCAAACTCTTTGAGAATATGACGTGAATACCAAACTAAATTATGTTCAAAATCCTGAATCTGGAATTGGGTCAGTGCCAAAGCCATTATTAGGAACACAAAATTAAAAGTTCAAGCAAGAGGAAACAATAAAATAAATCCTCCCTCTCATTTCTGCCTCCTAGTGGCTGTCTGTCAACTGCATATCATGTGTGATAAGGCCTCTGTGAAACTAAAGAAACAATCACTAAGGACGTATAGGCTGAAGTCTGATTTATGCTTTGTCTCATGACGGTGTATAAAGTAAGCCTAAATCGAAGCCATGAGATACTGTTTACCACTGGTGAAATACTGCACAACTCCCTCCGAAGTAAAGACTTTTAAAAAATCTAAAGAACGTTACAATATTGATGTATAATTCTTGTCCATGCACTGCGGTGCATCCGGCTTGGCAGGGCGATCCAACAAGCACAACTGCCTGTATTGGTGGAAAGATGGCAGGGGAGGGTGATCTCTGCCGCACAGGGGGCCTGATGTTCAGCAGGAAGAAGAACTATGTTGGATAGTGTGCTGCTCTGCAGCGACTTCATATTGTTGCTGTCGGGCAGAAACCTCCTATCTCCTATACTAACTTTTTGTATTTTCTTTCGTAAATGAACGGCCTACTTCATCATGCTACAGCGTCACACAAAAGCATCAAAAGTAGCAGAGAGGCTAACTCGAAAGGTGGCACAAAGCGACACATTTTCAGCTTGTCGATCTTCTGTTTTTGCTGTTTTGGAATTTGAATCCTGCAAAGTATACAGTTGGAAGTTTCCACCCGACAGAGACGATAATGTATCACGTACGGAGACATGTAGGCTACTGAACTCATCTACACCCTCGCACGTGACTAACTGTAGGTGTTGGCAGTGACGGGGTACTACAATGTATGTAGGGAATACTGGGAACTAAAAACTAGAAGAAAAGAATGGATAAAGAAAAATAAGTGAACACTCATAAAAGGGCAGTGTTATACCAGCACTGTCACAGCATCAATGGTGTAAAGTAACTAAGTACATTTACTCAAGTAATGTACTCAAGTACAATTTTGAGGTACTTTTACTTTACTGGAGTATTTCCAATTGTCTATACTTTTACTTCTACTCCACTACATCTCAGAGGCAAATATTGTACTTTTACTCCACTTCAATTATTAGAACACTTTAGTTACTAGTTACTTTGCAGATATTAATTATTAGACCATAAAACATACATTAACCATTTTAGCCTTATTTTATACCTAGCCTATTAGAAAATAGCCGATCTACATCCTGAAGATTTTCTTGACACAGGACAAATATCTAATCAAAATCTTTCTAGCAGCAAGCAAGAAAGCGATCACGCGTCGCTGGTATCAACAGGATCCCCCAACCAAAGACAATTGGATGGACATAATAAGGGAAATATATTCTATGGAAAAACTAACATTCATACTTAGACTACAAGAGGACAAATCACACAAATACTGGGAAAAGTGGTCTTCACTTTTTCAGCCCATGGACATTGTATAACCAATATGTAACAGAAATAACTAACAATTGTAGAATGCAGCCTTTTTTTGTGTATTTTATTCTTTTTTCATTTTATTGTTATTTTTATTATATTTCTTGTGTTTTAGTACTGTTTTTTTGTTTTGTATTTCAAGTATGTGTATCTGTCTTTTGAAAATCTTTTGTTCCAATAAAAATTGAATTGAGAAAAAAAAGAAAATAGCCGAACTACAAGCTCACAAAGCGTCACATTGCGACGTGTTGTGAGCTTGTAGATCTGCTATTTTCAAACATTTTAGTACTTTTACTTTTGGTAGGCCTACTTTAAGTACATTTTGATGCCAATACTTTTGTACTTTTCTGAAGTAAATTTTAAATTCCGGACTTTCACCTGTAACAGAGTACTTCTACATTGCAGTATTGATACTTTTACTTAAGTAAAACATTTGAGTGCTTTTTCCATCACTGTTACAGCATTCATCTGAACGTGGCCTGATCATGGTACCTGCCTGACTGCTGGCTGGCTGCGCCACATGGCACGGGGCTACACGCTACGCAACCCTAGCCTGTCAGCAGCAGTTCACCAAAGGCCTGCGTTGCATTCTCGTGGAATCCTGCCCCCTCAATTGCAGAACGCCAAGGGTCCTCCAAAAACACCGGCCAAGCCAAAGGAATGCTGGGCCACATTTTTGGCCATTGGGAGTCCATATGAAAGACATCCAAGCCAATTCTGATCCCAGCACGACCTGTCTCCTCATATAAAATGTTCTTCCCTGTGTGTGAGTGAGAGTTAAGGTTGTTCTAATAAGTTATGCGTGGAATTCTCCCCTAATTTGATAAGTAATGAAAATGTTTGCTTTGCAAACAAGGCCTAGTATAGGTATTAAGGGATAGCCGCATAGGTTTTTCCTTTAGGAAGAGTTTTGTTGCTGTTTGGAATTAAGTAAAACATATTTTTTCTATGCTGAGGTCAGAAACACATTGTTATAAAAGTGTTAAAGCATTTTTTTGTTTGTGGACTGCATTCCTGGGCAGATCCATGGACATTGGTGTTCATAGATTATATATATATATATATATATGTCCAAAACTGTTACTTTTCAGGAATCAAATTCAAAATTAGCAAAAGTAGCAGATCTACAAGCTTGAAATGCGGTGCGAGCTTGTAGATCTGCTACTTTTGACGCTGTAGTATGATCAAGAAGGGCATTCATTTACAAAAAAACACAAAAAGTTATAATATGGAGATAACAGGTTTCCACCCGACGGCAACGATATACATGTAGATGTACATGTAGTGCATTGGCCGCTGTTGTTCATTGGAGCGATGCATCAACACAGCCGTCATATTGTCAGGGGAAAGCCCTGAATGCATACATGCCCTACAGTATGTCTATTGAAGCAGGAGGTCTCTCCACAGTTAAAAATGATCATAACTCACTGAATTCTCACCCGATTTTCAAGTGTTTTGGTTTGTTGCAAATGCCAGACATGTAGTTATGTTATGATATAGGATAGTTTGCCAAATAAAACAGCATTTGGGTTTACATAGATAGTAACAGTAATGGTTATAAAACAGGAAAAAGAAATGTAGTCGGTAGGTACTTCATGCACAACTCAGCAAACGGAGTCATATTTCTTGCGGTGGAGTTATGGCAAGCTGCCCTGCATAACATGGGGGCGGCGCTGACATACGTTTTTATGTCTATGGCAGTGACCTCCAATCTCATTTAAATAAGTGATAGGCTGTACTCAGAATGACAAGAGTAAGTTAACTTATTTAATTTCTTCTCCATGTCTTTGCAATAAAGGACAAACGTTTCGGTTAGCCAGCCTTCGTCAGCGTGTGACCTCCAGTGAGCTCCAATCTGACACACCTGAAGCCGCTCGCTGACGAGTAGAATTAAAATCATGGCGTGGGTGAGCCATTATTTGGTGGGTCTGGGTGTTATAAGCCTGAGTTATACATGGTTGTGTGTGGGTGTCGAGCACCAAAAATAGCCGATCTGTGTGAGCTGCATGAGCATGAGTATTAATCTGGCTTTAGATCAGAGAAACTGCTGCTCTGTTCTTTTTGTCTAGAGCAGTGGTTCTCAAAGTGTGGTCCAGGGACCCCAGGGGTCCTTGGGGGGTACCGGGGGGTGCCTAGTGTCACAATTAGTTTAACCACTTTAGCCATATTTCATACTTTGGCTATTCAAAAATAGTAGATGTACAAGCTCATAGCGCCTCACTTCGTGCCACACTATGAGCTTGTAGATCTGCTATTTTTATTGTGGAAATTTCCGCAGCCAAATACATATCAATTTGGGAGTCCTTGCCATGAAAAAGTTTGAGAACCACTGCTCTAGAGCAGAGACAGCACTGGCCTCCTGATGGCACGAGGAGGACATGCCCAGCCAAGCAGAAGCAGTGGTGTGTTCTACCGTGTTACGCTATATACGTAGTATACTGTCCAAGAAATGTATTATTATCATTATTTTTTACTATAATTTTTATCCCCCGATTTTGTAACCCTTTTTTCACCCGGTGCCAATTTGCTAAGTGATCCTGGGCACTACACTCCCCCCACCAGCCTAGGGAGGCCAGGGCCGAGCTCATGCCTCATTCAATGCATGAGAGCCAACTGACCTTCTTGTCACCTGACAGGGGGGAGTTTCCCTGGTTGGATGTAGCACGTGGAAGGAACACGTTATTCCAACCAGTTCCCTTCCCCTCCATCAGGCGCCCCGGCTGACCAGGGGGAGGCAGTCCAAGAAATTTAGAAAAAAAGCATATACCCTATACTAACCATTTCATTCGGTGACCACGCGCGTTTGAGTGTATATACGCGGGCATTTCGTGAGTGTGGGAGGGCATAATATGGTATACCCTCCGAAAAAACCTAGAACACACCACTGAGCAGAGGGCCTTGTTTTTTGTCTCTGTAGTTTGAGAGTTTAGTTTTAATTTATAAAGTTGGCATTGCATGGCAACACCAACAAGAACAACAACAACAACAACAACAACAACAACAACAGAATGTGAAAGTGAGTGTTTAAAAAAAATAATAATATTGAGAACCAATGAAAATTGGTCACAAGAGCTTGTGACTAAATAACTACACTGTGTCGGAAACCACTGGAACAATCCTCCACAGTTTCGGACAAGGATGGATTCCACCCAGCCGACAGCAACGATATACACTGAGCACTTGTTTAAGACGGGTTTTTTCCCCCCTTGCTTCTGACAGCAAACAAAACTGGAACAGGCTGCATACCATGACTGATGTCACAGCGTGACACACTTCCTGGTAGGACGATGTCAAACAGGAGGAGGGGGAAGGCCTCCTGGCACTGCCGCTCTATTTTTGGTAAGCATCTCTAGGGTTCAGGTAACATACCGGAAACAGCATGTCTCACACACTCACACACACCCCCACCCCCACACCCACACTCACACCCACACACACACACACACACACACACACACACACACACACACACACACACACACACACACACACACACACACACAAAGATATTATGTCTGAAATAGATGATTCAGCATAAGGTACTTCACTGTAGAACCCTATACTTAATTGAACGGGGTCCCCCAGGGAACCCCCCAGGGGTTCTTTTTTCTCCTCTACAGTACACCAAATCTCTTCACTGAAAATAGCCGAACTACAGGGTCACACAACACCTTGCAACGTAACGCGGTGTGAGCTTATAAATCGGCTATTTTCACTGAATGTGATGTGTTTTCCCCCTGTATAAGTTGTGCCTTTCCATTATATAACCGCTGATAACAAGTTTACTAGTTTTCTTTACTCTAAACAAGAGTGATAGGGGAATACACACCTCAAATGTTGACCTCTACAGAACTGAATCCCTAAAGCAGTGCTTCTAAAAGTGGGGTCCGGGAACCCACAGGGGTCCAGGGGGTCTCCAGCCAAATTAGTTAATATAGCCTCACAATTATTTTAACCACTTTAACTAAAAATAGCAGATATACACAAGCTATAGCGAGTCACTGTCGCCGTGCTATGAGCTTGTAGATCAAGATTTGTGCAAATCTTTGAACACATATTTCTTTTAAGCAACATTCTTTTTTACTCAAATCTTTGCTTCTGGAGGTGCCTGGCAAAAAATATTTATACAAATACATATAATTTTGGGGGTCCTTGACATGAAAAAGTTTGAGAACCACTGCCCTAGGGAACTGGGGCAAACAAAAGTACAGTGAAGCCACTGTAAGATGTTTGTAAGGGGGTCAGAGGGTAGAGGGGCTGGTAGGTGACCTTACAAGCCCCTGTTGCATTCCACATGGTATAGATATTTGTGCAGACATCCTAGTAGCCCTTTTCCCTAACACGCCGTTCACAAGTAAACATAACAAAGCACACCGTAAAATCTGGAGTGTTCATTTAACTCTGAGAGGTGTGCAAATGTAACCAAATGGTTACATGTGTACATGCTCACATACAAATGGAGAGATTAACGGCCCGCAGTTTGGGAATCGCTGATCTAGAAGCAATAATTAAAGTTGATCAAATGTGTTTAACAGAGATTTAAAAGCTTATTTAAAGCCAACAGGGAAGTCACTTTTTGTGTTTATCAATCTGTAACCGCCAAACATGGCAGTATAGTGGGCCGCGCCCATTTGCTTTATGAGTAAGCGTTATTGACCTAGTGTGTGTTGGCAGTGCCTGCACAGTGAAATCCTCAGTATTCATTTATCCATTTGCAGTGGTGGACAATACTCAAGTAAAGTGAAGAACATTTTCTGTAATTTTGATTTTTTTTTTAAATAGTGAAAATAGCAGTGAAAATATCTCAACGCATCGCAGTGCATTGAAAGTTTTTTTGCATCTGCTATTTTCCACTATATTTGAAATAGCGCTTAAGTGGTTAATACATATGTTTTTGTAAGTTTTGGTCCCTTAAATTCCTAGTGGAGTCAAAAGTACAATATTTCAAAATGTAGCGGAGTTAAAGTCAACACCTTGCAAAAAGAATTTAAAAATAGGCCAACAATAAAAATGTACACAGTACTCAAGTAAATGTACTTAGTTACTGTCAGCCACTGTCCATTTGAAACTCCAAGTGTGTACACTCTCAGAGTTAAATTAACACTCAGGATGTTACTGCGTATATGTGAATATGCACATGGAATGAGTCACTGAACCCAGGGCGACCTTTTGGCCTGAGTATCGAAACACTCAACGCGCAGTTATTTAGATAGTTATATAGATACAGCAACATAGTGAAACTAGAATAGTTAGGAGGCTCTCTCTCTCTCTCTGTGTTATCTAAGAGCAAATAAACACACACGTATTCACACTCACATGCACACAAATCCAGAAAAACCAATCTTACTGAAATGACTCATACTCCCCTAGGGTGGTTGCCGTAAGCAAACATACAATTGTTCTTCGTCACCATCATATTATTATTCCTGCTTTCTTTTTATTTTCTCATAATCCTAGTTCACAGTCAAATCCTTAGTGTTCATTTATCCATTGTAACTCAGAGAGTGCATAAATGGAACCAAATAGACCTGTTCCATTTGTTCACTCTCAATTTATTTGTTCATGCACCTAGAGTTAAATTATCATTTATTTAGTTCATGATGATTGGTTCAAATCTCTCTCTGAAGAACACATAGAGAACACAGTGGTTGCAGGTGGATCATGTGAATCAAAAATGTGCAAATGAGGAAGAGATTCCCAAACAGAATGCAAAACATTAAACATTAAAGGTGTGTCATATCGAATGTCAACACAGACCAATGGAGTGGGAGGTGAGTCTGGAACAAGAAAAACAGCCCAGCAAAGGTGCACATTATTATTATGCACGGTTCCGCTCTCTGATTGGCTAGAACAGCTTTTGAATCATTTAGCTTACTGTAGTAGGTGATACAACTGTAATTGATAACAAACATTCTTGGGTGTTGTTGTTAGCAAGCTAGAGGGAATGGTGTCAATGATATAAGATAGAGATATAAATTCTCAAGTAGGCCTATAAGGGGAGATGTTGGACACATACTGTGTCAAGTGTAGCTCAGTGTTATTGTCATAGTAGCAGAGATCTGGAATACATATGCAGGATCAGTGGTGGACAATGTACTCAACCCCAGTACTTGAGTCAAAGTATGGATACAAATGTTTCTCAACTACAAGTGAAAGTATTCAAAAGTATAACATTATACGTTTTTTTTTCTTTTTAATATCAATGCATTGCTGTATTACAATTGAGACATTTACCCCAGATTTTCCAGAGTAAAAAAAAATAAAAATGAAAATAGCATATTTGCTATTTTGCTATATAAATAGGGCTTAGGTGATTAATTCATAATGTACTTTTTCCCATCCTGGAAATGTAGTGGAGTCAAAAGTGCAATATTTTCTTTGAAATGTAGTGGAAAGTCCAAAAATACAAATAGTATTAAAAGTTTAAAAAAAAAGTAAAGTAGACTACAGATAGGCTACTAGTTTTTTTTTTTTTTACCTAATTACAGAACTCAAGTAAAAATAGTTACTGTCCACCGCTGGTTATTGTCATAGTAGCAGAGATCTGGAATTCATAATATGCAGGTTCAAGTATGACAGCTGTTTAGGTAGCTATCTCTCTGTCCTCCATATCTTTTGGCCTGGTACTACAGAAAGGTCAGTGGATCCAGGACGTTTGAACATTCACTCTGCACAATTTCACTGAGAGCAAGAGAGTGCTGCTTGAAAGATGAGAAATGACAGCTCACTTACGTGCTCATTCATGCCCCCCCCCCCAGGGCTCCTTAAGGGGGTTCCAGGGTGGTTCAAGGGTTATCACATAAAAAACAGTTTAACCACTTTTTGTAGATCTACTATTTTCAAAAAAATATTGAGGGAAAAAGGTGCAAAATGTTAGGTAAAAAAATAGGTAATGGGGGTCAGCTGCCACAAAATATTTTCAGATGGGGGTCCACAGCCAAATGCATTCATTTGGGGGTCCTTGAACCACTGATGTAGGCTACAGTAGATACAGTAGTACAGTATTGTTGTTACAGTGTTAACATAGCAATATATTACTTTGCAGATATACATTATTACATTATAAAACATAGATTAACCACTTAGCCCTATTTTGTACCTAGGCTATTTGAAAATAGCAGATCTACAAGCTCACAACGCGTTGACGCGTTGTGAGCTTGTAGATCTGCTATTTTCAAATATTTTAGTACTTTTACTTTTGGTACTTTATTCGTTTACCTTGGGGAGTGTTCTGGACCGTCCTGGGCAGCATTCCATTTTCGGGTATATGATCCGGTCGGGAGCGGAAGTAAAAAAAAAAAAGTGGCCGGATGGGCAAAACCGGAAAAACGTCTCACCCCAATATAAGTCCGTCCTAATAAAATCCTTGATGCGGCATAGTTTAGCTTATTCTTTAAATGTAAATGTGCGTGCACTATCCGGAGACTATTTAGCGTCTGTATTATCCCACGGGGAAATTCTATTCCATTTAAATAGGGATTGGGGAACCAAAACAAAGCGGCACTGCAAAACCGGATGGGTAGAATCCGGAAAAAGGATTCTTTTTTCTCTTTTTTTCCAGTAGGCGTGGCCTAGACCGGATCATATGGGTCTTCTGTAACGCAGACCAGGCTTTCCTCCGAGGTGGAAAGACTGGTGATGCGAGGTTAGTTATAGACCACGTGACTCATCACCATAGCAACAGGGTGCAACAAATCCGACAGGAGAGCGAGAGTGAGGAGACAAGCTGTAGCATCAAGTTTCCATCGATGCTAATGTTAGCAGCAGGAAAAGCCAACAAGTCAACTAAAGGCTAGAAAATAATGGTGAAACAAAAGATTCGAATATACGCTCGCGTGAAACCCAATGAAAGATCTGACGTCACGTCGGTAAGTTTGACAGACACGTGGTGCTGCTACTGACGTTATACAGTTGTGGCACTGCTGCGGTTATAATGTGCTGTTTACATGCAGTGGTGGAAAGTAACTAAGTACATTTACTCAAGTACTGTACTTAAGTACACTTTTGAGGTGTTTTTTTTCTTTGCTAGAGTATATTTCCCATTTTCAGTACTTCTACTCCACTATCTGAGAGGCAAATATTGTACTTTTTACTCCACTACAATTATGCCCTTTATATACTCTGGCTGTTTGAAAATAGCCGATCTACAAGCTCACAAGGCAATGTGTGAGCGATTTTCAAAAGATTTGTAGGCCTATATATTTTATACATTTGAAAACCTGTGAAATGGGACATTCTGCACAATGAGTACTTTATACTTTTGGTACTTTAATTATATTTTGATGCCAATACTTTCATTCTTTTACTCAAGTCAATTTTGAATACAATACTTTTGACTTGTAACAGAGTATTTCTGTATTGTTGTATTGATACTTTTACTTAACCTCATTAAGTGTCCTTTCCATGGTAGCCTATGGTGATGCTCAGCAGCAGGTGGTGCAAACACCTGCAGGTCATTGTGTTAATTGTATTATTTCCAGAGATGGACAGTTAAACCTTCATTTGCTCTCTCTCTGCAACAGCAATATTATATGCAGTGGTGGAAAGGTACTTTTTCTTTTTTACTTAAGTAAAAGTATCAATAATGCAATGTAGAGACACTCTGTTAGGAGTAAAGTCCAGAATACAAAATTTACTTCAGTAAAAGTACAAAAGTATTGGTTTCAAAATGTACTTAAAGTACGAAAAGTAGAAAGTACTCATTATGCAGAATGTCCACAAGTTTGCTATTTCACAAGTTTGCTATTTTCTATTTTCAAAATCTTTTTTGAAAATAGCAGATCTAGAACCCTAACCCTAACCCTTGTAGATCTGCTATTTTCAAATGGCCGAAATGCATATAGGGCTGAAGTGGTTAATGTATGTTTTGTAATAATTATAATGAATCATGACCATAAAACATTTGATTCTGTGTCCAAAAATATTTGAAATTAAAATGTATTATATACTGTACTATATTTACTTTTCTTTTCTTTCAAATATTTTTTTGGACACAATCAAATATTTCACCAGGAGCCTGGATGGCTTGGTTCCAGGCTTAAAATGATGTATATGAATATTTTCTGAACTCTCTATGGAAAAAGGAATGGGTTTTCTATCTGTGGCACCACAACATGGCCGCCACTGCTATACTGCCCTATCCACCTGTTTCCTAGGCCTTGTGTTTTCCACGTCCTGTCGGATTTCATTGGATATCACACAGTGAAAAGCCTAGGAAACAGGTGGATACACCATAGCACACTGAACGGTGCCTTTGTTACAGTATGTGCTGCTGTGTGCATGTTCTACTACTTCTAAATAGTATAATAGAAAAAAGTAAGGGTTTATGGCATAAGTGCATGGTCTTTATATTATATAGACCAGTGGTTCTCAAAGTCGGGGTCAGAGAACTCTCAGGGTTCTTTGAGGGTTCCAAATGGACCCTTAACACATTGAACCAAATGGACCATTCCGGGTCCGTTTGGTTCCATTTGTACACTCTCGGAGTTATACAGGGGTCCTTGAAATTAAAAAGTTTGAGAACCACTGACATAGAACATGCAATGCCGTATGCCATTTCCTCTTATTGTTTCCTGGGTCCCTGTCCATGTTTCACAGCACAACACCCCCCTGATTTGTAATGTAATTGATTCAGCTGCCAGGAAGACGGCTAATTTGGTCTCACAATCCTAAATGAACAAAGGGGCCCCTGCCAAACTGCTTTCTGTCCACGGTGTGTGTGTGTGTACACAGTCCAATTTATTGTCCGAGCACAGCAGCTGATGGAGGGAATAATCAAATTAAACTGAGGGTTTCAGTGACACTTCAGCATGGGGATGATATTGTCCAGCAAACTGGAATGAGCACAGCTACCCCCTGGGGGCTCTTTGTGGTCCTGCAGGTCTGTGTGTGTGCGTGCGCGTGCGTGCGCGTGCGTGCGCGTGTGTGTGTGTGTGTGTGTGTGTGTGTGTGTGTGTGTGTGTGTGTGTGTGTGTGTGTGTGTGTGTGTGTGGTGTAGACACACCAGACCGGTCAGAAAAGCAATACCGCAGGCACAGTGTCGGTGAAAAACAGTCCAATCACGCAGGCCTTATCTTTGATTCGGCGGGCCCCAGGGGGGCATGTGATTGCATCAGTGTCCATCGGAAACATATGCTGGAACATATGCTGAAGCTCAATAGCAGCGGGTGGGAGTGTTCGAAATTACCCGTCCAGACTTACTTTAAATGTCCTCTGCTGCTAGAGCTGAAAGTATATTAGGGTTACGTGTACTACAGTTTGTCTTGTACCCCCTGAGGCATGCCTTTTTGGGGAATTTGTTGTGCTCGGCTACTCGCCTATACAGTACCGTTATCCTGAATGTTAGCTTAGACTTGCTAGTATATTGTTGCTGTCAGGCAGAAACCTCCTATATTCATATTTTTACTTTTTGTGTTTTTTCGTAAATGAATGCCCTACATGTCACATGCAAGCATCAAACGTCTTTGAGCTTGTAGATCTGCTACTTTTGAATTTGAATGCTGAAAAGTAACAGTTTTGGACATAATGAGGTTTCCACCCGACAGAGACGATATATGCTTTCAGAAATAGGCTACCGTGTTTTTTATGTTGGGGGCTTATATTAGACAAGCCACAAGAAGCCAAAATTGCTCTTTAGGCGTAGGATGATGTATTACACCGCACACATTTAGCTGGGGCTCGTATGCGCGGTACCACATAACAACTATAGGCATGACTGGACATACAGTGAGTACAGTGTACATTACATGCGGTCAAACTGTTATGTAGCTAGTCTCAAATGCTATGCAGAGAGTCCAACTTTGGCCACTCCGCATGGCAGGCCAACTCTTAACGCCTGATTTATATTTGGTTGTGCATCGTGTCCCGCACCAAAAAATTGCCGATATACAAGCTCACAACGTGTTGCAGTGCAACGCCTTGTGAGTCTGCTATATTCGGTGCGAGACAATGCAACTAAGCATAAATCTGCCCTTACCATGATTTTTTCCCTCTATATGATGTTGGACCCTTGCAAATATGTCTCATAGGACTGGCTTGGTTGTGTTGTTAAGCTGGCTCTGCTGTTGTCTTTGCCTCCCACAGGTGTACTCTGTAGACAATGAAGAGCAGACGGGTGCCTCGCTGGAGTTTGTGGTACCCAAGGATCTTGCCGATGGCTTCGTTAACAACAAGAGGGAGAACTACAAGTTCAGGTGAAACGCTATGAAGGTCACCGCTCTCCATTCAGTCAGCTCGTACAGAAACGGAACCTAATTAAAATGGTGCTAATGATGCAACACCACAGCTTGTAATAGGAGCTGTGCTGTTGCATCATTAGCACATTTAATTAGGTTCACTTTCTCCATGAGCTGCTGACTGAATGGAGAGTGGTGAACTTTAGCATACTTAACCCATTAAGGCCTGAGGTTCCGATCCTACAAATGTCTTCTAAATCCTAACAGTTTTTTGAAAAAAACGTATGTTGCTATGTCAGTGGTTCTCAAACTTTTTCATGTCAAGGACCGCAAAATGTATATGTGTTTGGCCACAGACCCCCATCTCAAAATATTTTGTTCCAGGGACCCCCAGAAGCAAAGATTTGAGTTACAAATGTTTGCTTTAAAAATATGTATATTCAAATATGTACACACATTTTCTTGATTTTTCAAAAATAGCAGATCTACAAGCTCGTAGCGCGGCACTCGGTGCCGCACTATGAGCTTGTATATATGCTATTTTTGAATAGCCAAAGTGTAAAATAATGCTTTTTAGCTCAAATCTAAAAATGACACAGATGGGTTAAAAGCTCAAATTTAAATGTGGAACTGTAAAGAGCGCCTATGTTGGTTATGATGAATGCGTCCAACAAAAGAGTCGACAACATAACTGTAAAGGGGGGTGTGCATAGGAAACCTAAATTTAAGCACTCAAGGTTGCATAAGAACTTTGTCTGTGAATAATTCATCCACCAAATCTGTCACTGGAGAGCTGGAACATCTGTTTAAGGCTGGTGGTGAAAGCTGCAGTCTTTTATACCCATTGGGCAGGGCACATGCCACGCTTCCAAGAGCTAAATTCACAGTTTGGGAGTTAGGCAGCAGTGGACACCGAAACCCACAGGCCTCTTAGAATAGCCTGCAGAGGTTCCCTCATGCCCTTATAGAAATACAATTTCCACATTTAGCGATCCTCGTGGGCCGGATTCCTCTCACATCTCTCTCATCTTTCTCTGGGATAAAACATGGAGGGGTGGGGCAGCCTTTGAAGACAGAATGACTAAACTCCCCCACAGTGTCCACTTGGGGGAAAATAAAATAAAATACAGCACTCTGTTGTATCCTTATTCAGCACTGCTGTGGTTAATTGTGTTAAGCCTGGGATGTTTGAGATGAACCAGAAACCTTTTGGTTTTGTTTTAGGCTACGCTAGTTGTAGACTAAATAAAGAGACAGGAGTAAGGTATGTCATCTGTTCTGCTTTGAAACCCACAAGAACATATATTTATCTCTGTGTGGTTTGTTCTGTAACTTCTTACTAATGCCATGGGTTTTAAATTCTGCACCTCCCCATCTGTTTTTAACCCCGTTGATATTGCATGTTGTAGTCCGAATGTGTTTTGTTAGGCAGGTTGAAAATGCCTAACTACTGTAAGTGTGATAATATCTTCTTTATATCTAGGTTCCAAAAGGTGTTTGACCAGAATGTGAAACAAGAGGAGATCTTTGAGACCATTGCCAGACCAGTTGCAGACAGGTACAATTCTTCTATCTCTCAGGGAAAGTCAGTGCTGATTTTATTGTGTGTCGAATTACACTTTTGATATTTACAATGATAAATTGTTTTCAAATAATAACTGTCGACAATGAAACAGTTCAATCAATACATGTTTGACCACAGGTTAAGTAGAAAACAGGCGTGAATCTCTGATCGGTGCAGAAATTGCAGAAAGGTTTTGTGTAAACAGTGAAGTGAAAAGCATATCCATCCAGTGCTAGTCTGTCAGTGTTGTGGTCAGGCCAGGCCACACACCCTGCAGCAGCCACTGTTGATGGGAAGACAGTAAAGCTGAACTTACCCTAAGACGGAAACGGAGGGAGCCTGTGATTTTTGGCCCCGCTCACGACACATAAACCACTAAGTGGACTGAGCTGGCGTACGGGATGGCACACTCTGCCATCTCAAAGCGTGTGTGAAGATCTTCCAGCCACAACAGAGCACTATGCCATGGTTCCTCACTCATTCTGAACGGTTGTTTATTGTGCTAAGCGATAATTACCACATGCAGTAGACGAGCCTGGAGGCCAGTCTCATCTTCAGGCTCCATAGAGAGGGCTAATGGTTACTCCCCAAATCTGTCTTCATGAGTGGAGGTGAAGGAACCAGTAGCACTACCACCAGGTCCAAATTAAAAGAGAGCATTTCACCAAAACAAAGCTCATTTTGAGCAGTGATTCTCAAACATTTTCATGTCAAGGACCCCCAAATTGACATGTATTTGGCCGTGGACCCCCATTTTGTGCCAGGGAGGTACAGGATTTGTGTAGTGAGCATGTAGATCAGTCATTTTTAAATTGCTTTTAATTTACTTACTTTTGCCTCCAGCACCTCACCAAAGTTTATTGGCGGATGAGCCGTGTTTTTTCACTATTTCGTCTGAATTGCTGAAGTATAATATAGAGTCAAAGTGGTTAAACGTTCTTCATTTTGTTATGAACCCCTTGGGGACCCCTGGGGGTTCTCACATTGAGAACCACAGATTTATAGCACTCTCATTCCATGTAGTGTGAAATGCAGGTTAGGGACATTATGAAAAAGAAACAGTAGGCAGCTTGGCCTAAACCTTCACTGAGGGATGTTACTGGGAGAATAAAGTACATAGCCACTTTATATAGGATAGTAGCAGTTACATCAGATCCTGTGTATTGTTAAAAATCTCCTTGCAACGTTGTGTCAGTCTAAAAACAATGTATTCACTGCAATTTGGCTCTCTGTTCCCTCCCATCCCCCAATCAGTACGCTTATACGTCCATAATCTAATTCAGTTGCTTGCTTCTTTAACCTCCAAGCTACCCCTGCACCCAATTTTCACCCTATCCCAACAAAAGGAGCTGTTATGGTGTCTGACGGAGCTTCAACCCTGCTCAGAGGTTAGTCTAAATTAGGGCTGGCTCCCCAAAGGGAAAACAGCCAAGAGGAGAGGGAATTTACTTGGAATTTCCTGTGATCAAATGTTGGTTATGTTGTTGTTATCTGAACTAGGTTCTTCCTCTCCTCCAGTCCTCCGCCTCCCTCACATTCTGTCTTACTGGCTCAGTTTAGCCCAGCCATCTCCTCAGCCCCCCTCTCCAGTCCTGATTCCACTTCTCTTAATCATAATGGGGGTCTATTTGTAGAATCCCACAAGTGCTTTGTATTATCGTTGCCATTATGAGACACAGTAAACAACATGGTGAGCCATCTAGATTGGCCAGCTAAGACTTGGATGTCTTTAACTTGACTCAGAGAGGCTCAGTGGCTTGGGTATTGGGTTCTTGCCCTTCCTAGCTGACCTTTTAATACTTGAGTCCTTTGTTGTGCTAGATGGCTGACATCAGGTTGAAGACTTGCAGTCATCTGTGAGGTATGTGTCATACCGTATCAGTTTGAGCCTGGCGTCCGTCAAGCTTTGATATGACTATGTCAGACACAGCCTGCAGGGCACTAGTCATCACATCTGTTCACGAGCAGCCTGTCCCCATGGTCCAACATTTCTTCAGTTCGTAGTCTGTTGCCAGTACTTCGCACCCCCTGCAGAATGCCCATTTACATAGTGTTGATGGAATGTTATAAATTCCACAGGGTCTTGAACTTTTAAATCCAGTCTCACCACAATGGCTGAAACACAGTGGTGAGTAAGTCTGATGGTTCTAGCTCCCATTTCCTAGTGGAATATGCTCCCTTCTGAGACAATCAAAGGAATAACGGGCTTGGCCTCAGATCCATGCCACAACGGGTATTGAGAGAGATTATGACAGGCATTTCAGTTTAGAATGACTTACTGTCATTCATGAGACCCATGAACGTGGTTAATGCATCCAGTTGGTTTCTTCATGCCATTTCTCTTTTGTTGATATTGAAATTGTCCCACGTACTGTAGCATGCGCGGCCAGAGCAATCAGAAAGTGAAATCAAAACCGAACTGACAGACAATAGTTTACATAAAGCCCTGTTGTCAGGAAGCATTTGTGTTCAGGTCTAGTCAGGATTCACTTTGAATAACGGTATTTTCCCCGTCAGACCAACTGCGCCCACAACTCAAGGCAAGCTGGCGCTTATCTTCTCAACTAGCAATAACTGTCAGGTTGTTGTTTTTATTGGTACTCAGTCATACTGGCAGTCATATCACACCTCTGAAGTTCAGCCCAACGCTCCAACTTGTTCATTTGGACACGATCTCTCCGTCTCCGCTGTGGTGTAACCAAAACTAGGAACTTGAGCCGCAACACAGTAGTTTAAAAACAAACCAACAGTAATGGCTCTAATGGAGAAAGAGCCGACATAATGATGCTGGCCTGGCAAGCCAACTCCTCTTGTTTGCATTGTAACCCCAGTTCGCAAGGCTGCATTTGGACTGATACAGTATTGCTTTGTTTTGAAACCTGTAGCTCATCTTCAGTGAAAACAAGACTATGGGTCTAAAAGACTCACTAGCCACCCGTAGATGTCATGCTGCACCTTACATTTTAGATTTTTTTGATACATTTTGGCCTGAGGGTAGTGCTAAAAAAAAGGTCATAGGGTCTCTCAAATGGTTGGGGTTCATTCACTGAGGAGTGTGAATGCGCTCAGCAGTTTCGTGGCCACGATGGCCAGTTCGATTTTGAGCTATCTTGTATGTAAATGGACATTTTGGTCTAAAGTTGGTGCTATAGGAAAGGACATGGGTTCACACATTTTTTAAGTCACTAGTTTTCATTGAAAACAATGAGGAACTTAACTCAACCTGATTGGGCCCTTTCTACCATTTGGTTGAGGTATGTTATAGCAAAAAACACGTCCACTAGATGTCACTGTTTCCCAGTCACATGGATTCTCAGGTAGCCACCTTTTAGGAAGTGAAAATCAATGAAGTCACTCCTGAAAGGTGGGCTCTTTTTGGTTGAAATGTCAGAGGTAAGATTATGTAACTTGATACAATTAAAAAAAATCTAATAATGGTCTAATCATTTTCTGAAAAAATCTCTTCCAAACGGGTTGTTTGTCACTTTATGGTAAAAGTAGTGAAGCTAAACTAAAGTAGTTAAAATGTACTATTTGCTATGGATAAATAGGGCTTTTGCTAATTCAGTGTTGTTAATATAATACATTTAATGTTCATTATATATATATGCTGAAATAATTGTATTAGTATGATTTTATTCCTATCTAAAAAAACTTATGGTTGGCTCAACCAAATGGTTCAATTGCCATTTAGTGGTAAAGGCAGTGATGCTAAAAAAATAAATGGACCATTTTGATGCTCTGAGTGATGAAGATGACCAAACGGATGATTCTGATCAACTCTCACAAGCAGAAGAGACTGATGAACATATGGGAGACATTGATCTTTCTGACAGTCTAGTACAAGACCCCAGCCAAGTCGAGGCGATGGTACTTTCCCCTGTTTGGATACATCCTTGACCTGTGCATCTCAAATTCCTGGCTGGTCTAGTGAGATTGTGTTCTACTGAACGGGAAACCAATGTCTCTCAAAAGGTTCTGGCTAGCAGTTGCCCACAGTTTGAAGCAAGTCAACAAGCAAGCATTCATAGTTGGTTAGCCATCATCTTCCTCTCCACCACAGATGCCATTTCAAGAGACGCTACTCAAGACCGTCACAACCACAACCACATGTTCACTATGACAACTGTGGACATTGGCCACTTCGCTGTGACAAGCAGGGACAATGCATACTCTGTCCAAAGGGTGTGTCCAGATAAAGTGCCAGAAATGCATGGTTTTCCTGTGTTTGAATCCAAAATGGCAATGCTTCTAGCATATCAACAGACAAGAAAGTGGATCTAATGCTCCAAAACATTTGTGCTGTTGCACGGTTGCACCATACTCAAATCAGGCACCCATCAAGTATGGTTGTGGTGTGTGTGTGATGGCTGGTTTAGGCAGTCACACCTGGAGTACAAACTAATTAGGACTCAGGCCAGGACAGGTGTGATTGCCTAAATCAGCCATCACTCACACACACTGGTTTATTTCTACATAGGCTTGCACTTTGTAAAGGTATTTCGATACATTCGCTATGATAATGTATTATTTTGTTTAGATTATCTAAATTTCCAACTTGTATACATAGTCATGTTCATAGACAGAGATATGTATGAATAGAAATATCTATATTTTTCAGTGAATGCATATAAATCAATGTACGTAAATGCATGAAAACTACTACTACATCCGCGCAGGAGAATGGGGGCACAAATAAAGTTCTGTGGCAATCCTGCCAGTAGTATTTGAGACGTCCTGTTTCAGACCAAAGTGTTGGATGGACAGACAGATCGAGGGACATCGACATCCTTGGTAACCTTCTCCTAGAAGGGCTGTAA
Organism: Gymnoscopelus microlampas; assembly: GCF_963454915.1. Taxonomy (NCBI): domain Eukaryota; kingdom Metazoa; phylum Chordata; class Actinopteri; order Myctophiformes; family Myctophidae; genus Gymnoscopelus; species Gymnoscopelus microlampas. The sequence continues at coordinate 10,225,873 of NC_139957.1, forward strand.
AGGCAACTCAAGGCAAGTTTATTTGTATAGCACATTTCGACAACAATTCTCCTTTAAAGATGGTGGGACCATGAAGAGGGAAATAGAAAAGAAAGAACAGATCAGCAAAGTCACTAAACAAGAAGGGAGATGAATAAAAGTAACCAATGCGTATACTCAGAGAAGTGCATTGGCTAAGACCTTTTTCAACTCGACCATACCAATGGTGGCTTAGCACCAACTCCTCCCACAGTCATTCCTCCTGTTCGTCCCCTACTTATATCGTCCTTACCGTCTCAACAAAGGCCCAAAATATTACAGTCTGAAATTGCCCTTTCCCTTAAAAAAGAACCGGGAGAACAGAGGAGTCCAGTATCCTGGCTTAAGGACTGTTGGTCTCCAGGAAGGCTGAGGTGTAAACAGGAACAAGCATTGGGAAACGCCCCGGCCTCGGTGGCAGCGCTCAGGCCGCATCATTAGCGCTGACATTAAACTAAACACTGAGGCTGTGTCCTACCCACTCCTTCACCGCCATGACTCACGCAGGATTAAGTGGCTGCCCACTGCCCGGTGGCCGTCCAAGTCAGAATATATACCGACCGCCGCTCTCGTGAGTCGACGTAATTTTTTATGCCAACTGACACAGAGTTCTTCCTTTTACTCCGTCTCATACAGGGTGTGGAATCGCACAGCTCTGAGGAAGGAAAAAGCCACACTCCGCTCAAATTCAGGGTCGGCCGTTCCATTAGAAATAGCCAGAGGCAAGCCATTCTTTTCTTTTCGAGTTCTTTTTGAAATTTCTAAAGTATCGTCGAAAGAGTTTCCTTTGAACTTGGCAACTGGGAGAGGAGGGACAGAGCCTACGGTATAACTTCACCTTTGATCCAGGCTCTGGTGTCGGGGACTGGTCTGTCATTTTGTAATTTCTCCCTGGTTGCGCTCCAAGGCTGCATAACAGGAGAAGTATCCCTCACCTTCTCCCTGTTCAGCACCATAATTTTAGATGTTCATTTCACTCAAATAGAGGTTTGGTCCCATTAGAGAAAAAAAAGGGTTTCCATGGCCCTCCGCACGCGTGGTGTTCAGTTCAGTGCCAAACCAAAATTTACCAAGCCCCTGCCTAGTTTGACTGGGTTTGGGTCCTTTCCTTCAATCAAGCTCCGAGACATTCCTCCGTCACTGGCAGATGTCTGTCGCCGTTTGCCGCCGCCCTCCACTCGCTGCAGTCTTTCCCTGCGGATTTACAGTGTCAGGTTCGATTCACTCAGACATTTGGTGTCTGGTTTAGGATATTGTTGGCAGCTCCACCGCACTCCACTGCAAATTAAGATGGTGAGGTCAGACTGAGGCACATGATGCACATTAACAGTCTGACATGGCTATACGTTTTGGCTGTAACTATACTAGAGGTTTTCAAAGTGGGGGCCGTGGGCCTGAATTTCAAAAAAGGATTTTCAGTTTTTTTAAATGTATATAACAAAAAATGCAGATCTACAAGCTCACAATTCAACATGACCATCGTACCCTCCAATAATATTGGAAACCCCTGAACTATACAAAGCTGCAGTGCTGTGGATGAACTCATATTCACAGCACTTCTCTCAGGGTGGGATTGTTGATGTACAGTAACAGTATATAAATGGTGCAGTGTTGAATGCCAGTTGATTTCCAAAACAAACAAACTTGGGTCAGTGTTACAGATGTTAGGCTCCTATATAATGTCAATAAATATGTACACTGAATGCTGTGATGCTGTTGCAGCAGGTTAATACCATTAACCGAGATTGGAGGCTGCAACGTCCGTGCAGACAGTGTGTGTGTGTGTGTGTGTGCGTGTGTGTGTGTGTGCGGGCGTGTGCATGGATTAAAGTTCTCAGTCGTCACGACTGATTTCAGTCATTTGCATTCCAATCAGCATGTCTTATATGAAAGCAGTCGCGCACTGAAAATAGCAGATCTACAAGCTCACAATACACCATAGATTATATACTTGTGAGCTTGTAGGTCGGCTGTTTTCAGTTATTAGTTATTCTAAGATGAAAGAGTATTTGATGTGGTCAAACTAGCAATAGAATGTATGTTCAGAAGCATCTTCCATGAAACATGAATGGTCTCGGATATTTCATAAAGGCAAAGGTCAAAGCCTCAATCTTCTCTCTTCAACTGGTTGGTTGTGTGTAGAACAGCAGCAACATAGGTTTAGAATGATAACACATAAGCATCGTCATCTTACATACTGTGTAAAATATTTTAGAGCACTGGCCACAAATCACGGATTGGGACGAAGTGTTTCAGTCATGAGATTTTATTGTGCGTGTGTGTGTGTGTGTGTCTGTCTGTGTGCTCAGTGTGTTGGGAGGGTACAATGGTACCATCTTTGCCTATGGCCAGACCGGCAGCGGGAAGACCTTCACCATCACAGGCGGGGCGGAGCGCTATGCAGACCGCGGCATCATCCCTCGCACCCTCGCCTACATGTACCAGCGCTTCAGCCAGGTCAGCATGTTGTTGCACTCGGCCACTTGTTCCTCTTGCTTTAAGGTTTGGAGTATACTGTAGGCCCAAACATAGTTGAAAGTGATGTGCGTTTACCAACATTAATTGTTAATACACCATAGAACCATTGGCAAGTCTAATATAACCTAAATCTAATGTAAATCGGAATACATATAGTGGACCAAAATATAAAGGTAACAGTAAGTCATCAAACTTCATTGCAAGATATCCCGGGTGTCAAGATATCCCGCTGTCGGGCGGGGGAAACCCCTTATGTCCAAAATGTACTTACTTTTCAGGATTCAAATTCAAAAACGGCAAAAGTAGCAGATCTACAAGCTTGTAATGCGCTGCGTTTCGAGCTTATGGATCTGCTACTTTTGATGCTTTTGTGTGACACTGTAGTATGATTAAGTAGGGCGTTAATTTACGCTATTTTTGAATAGCCCAAAGTATAAAACAATGGTTATAGCAAAAATGACACAGTATGCGTTCCCGGAATGAATGGGTTAAAATATCCTCGGTGCACATTCAACTGAAGTTGAAGTTGACAAACTACAAAGGTTCGGTTCTAATCTGGTATTCATTGTTTTGTACACAGGACAACAGTATGGTGTACACCACCCACGTTTCCTACCTGGAGATCTACAACGAGCAGGGCTTCGATCTGCTGGACCCCAAACACGAAACCTCTCGCCTGGAAGATCTGCCGTCAGTATTTCTTTTGGGTACACTCGTGTAGATCACTGGTTCTCTTTTCCTTGGCAAGGACTCCCAAAATGATATGTATTTGGCCGCAGACCCCCAAAATGATATGTATTTGGCCGCCATCTGAAAACTTTTGTGCCAGGGACCCCCAGAAGACACGATTATTGTAAAATGAAAAAATCTAAATTCAAAATGTTCCAATACTTTAAAGAAAAGAAGTTCAGAAATAGCAGATGTACAAGCTCGCCGCGCAGCACAAAGTGACGCGCTGTGAGCTTGTATATCTTCTATTTTTGAATGGCCGACATATAAATGGATAACGTGGTTAAAATGATTGTGGTGCTCTATTAACTACTTTTGCTGGGGACCCCCTGGAACCCCCTCAAGAACACCTAGGGGGACCCCGGAACCTCACTTTGAGAACCAATGATGTAGATGCATTTAGTGAATCTAGTGCTTGTCACGCTTTCTCTGAGCTTTTAAAACAATTATTCAGCATCGTCCCGACATCCTTCATACACTTTTTCTCTATTTACTGAAATTAATACTTGGGGGAGAAAAAAAAGGGCATTTATATGTCGCCTTTATCCAAAGCCCTTGGGAGCAATTAGGGGTTCAGTGTCTTGCTCCCAAAATGATATGTATTTGGCCGCAGACCCCCAAAATTATATGTATTTGGCCGCCATCTGAAAACGTTTTGTGCCAGGGACCCCCAGAAGACACGATTATTGTAAAATGAAAAAATCTAAATTCAAAATGTTCCAATACTTTAAAGAAAAGAAGTTCAGAAATAGCAGATGTACAAGCTCGCCGCGCAGCACAAAGTGACGCGCTGTGAGCTTGTATATCTTCTATTTTTGAATGGCCGACATATAAATGGATAACGTGGTTAAAATGATTGTGGTGCTCTATTAACTACTTTTGCTGGGGACCCCCTGGAACCCCCTCAAGAACACCTAGGGGGACCCCGGAACCTCACTTTGAGAACCAATGATGTAGATGCATTTAGTGAATCTAGTGCTTGTCACGCTTTCTCTGAGCTTTTAAAACAATTATTCAGCATCGTCCCGACATCCTTCATACACTTTTTCTCTATTTACTGAAATTAATACTTGGGGGAGAAAAAAAAGGGCATTTATATGTCGCCTTTATCCAAAGCCCTTGGGAGCAATTAGGGGTTCAGTGTCTTGCTCAAGGACACCTTAACACTAACCCAGGGGAAGCCGGGGATCGAACCGGGAACCTTCCGTTTAGCAAGCGGCCGCTCTACGTCCTGACCACTGTCTGACCCTTCTGGAGCAAGGGCAAGTGAGGGGAAGAGAGAAGAACATTTTGGTGAATTATATTCCCTTTACATCTGCTGAAAGATAGAGCATTTGCGGTGCCTCCATTGAATTTCCATTGTTCATCATCAATATATATATTGGAGAATGTGATATATTGATTGATTTAATTTGGACAAATTGTTCGTTTAGGCCTATATAATGGTACTTGGCTGCCTCCCATTGGCCAATGGGAGGCACATTGACCAGTGACTCCAGTGTTCTCAAAAAGACTCCTGGGCTTAGTTTAGCCGTAGTCCCCAAAAGCCATTTATCAAGCTGGCCTAGACGCACTGTGTGGTGAAACATGGAGACTCCACTCCCAGTATTTACCGGGCCACTACACATCTGCCAACTGACATAATGAGCCTATATGAGAGAGAGAGAGAGAGAGAGAGAGAGAGTACTCAACCTGATGGCAGACTAAACCACTAGAGTAGAGAGCTGGGTAGTCATGTGGAAAAGTAGTTTTTCATAGTTGGTCACTTTGTTTTCTCATATCTGTCTACGTCCACCACTGTTGTTTAGTTTATTTCTTCTTGTCTCTGTCTCGTTCCCTGTCTGTCTGTCATCCTTCTTGTTCAGCTCATGATTTATCCTACGTTCACTTGCTATAATGTAATGCACCACTTTGGATATCCAGGCACAAGCCATGATCCATCATTTCTACCCCACACAATTTGGTCCTATATTTTCTTCCTGCACGAGTCCTATTTAACTTACGTTTCTATTTTTTTTCTTTTTTAATGTCACTTCTCTCCTTTCACAGGAGATTCGGCTCAAGGTTTAAGTGCCCACAAATCACAGTCTTCTGTAAATAGACGGTGCCCGCTGTTGACCATGCTGTGGTCACACTTGCTGATTCCAGGAGATGTGGCACTGAAAACCTCTTTCTCTATCTGTCTGCTTCTGCCCCCTCTCTCTTTCTCTCTCTCTTTCCCTCTCTTTCTCGCGCTCTCGTCTATTCACATGTTTTTCACTCTTCTTCTCACCGTCTTCCCATCGGTCATCATACTAACAAACAATTGACGGAAATGACTTAAAACCACGTTCACCCTGCCATCCATATTTTGGGATTGTCATTATAGATTATAATATATCATGTCATTTAATGTCATTATTTATCACATTTTCAAAAACTGAGAAAATAGCAGATCTAACAAGCTTGCAACACAGATATTTCTGCTATTTTTGAAAACAATAAAATATGGCTTAAGTGGTTAAAGTAAACCAAAGTCTTAAATTCTGTTTTGCAAAACATCCATGATGTACTATATATTGTCTGTCCAAAACTGTTACTTTTCAGGATTCAAATTCAAAAAGTAGCAGCAAGCTCAAAACGCGACGCGAAGTGACGCGCCTCGAGCTCGCAGATCTGCTACTTTTGATGCTTTTGTGTGACGCTGTAGTATGATCAAGTAGGGCGTTAATTTATGAAAAAAAAAAACACGAAAGTTAAAACATGGAGATAAGAGGTTTCTGCTCGACCGCGACGATATATACATGCAACCGTCTTGATGTTTCCCCCATTGATAAATGTTGTCGTCTAATTTGTGTTGAGTGGATGTTTTTGAAGTAGTTTTCAGTCCCATCCCTGCCCTGTCAACATGCGTGTTTATGCACAGTTGAAGTTGGGAGGTCTGACTTAATGTATTGCCGCATCAAACCGCATAATATGCCATTCTGCTGCTGGTAACTGGCAATTTGGTTTGTGCCGCCACACAAGTTTCCTTTGGCTACCGTCTGTGTGAAGGGTTTTCCATATCATCGGTTAAGATAAGATCTTTAAATGAGCGAAAAGTCACATTAACTTTACATGGTATATTTTACATACTTTTACAAACAAAAATCACTTAATGCGGTGAGGGCTTAGGCTGTGGGGGAATACGACCCTACTATATAACCATGAAACGGGGACGTAATAGTATACTGTATGTCGTCTCTGTCGGGTGGAAACCTCATGTCCAAAACGTACTTTTCAGGATTCAAATATAAGAAATGGCAAAGATAGCAGATCTACATGCTCGAAACGCGTCGCCTCGCGCCGCGTTTCGAGCTTGCAGATCTGCTACTTTTGATACTTTTGTGTGACGCTGTAGTATGATCAAGTAGGGCGTTAATTTACGAAAAAACACAAAAAATAAAAAATATGGAGATAAGAGTTTTTTGCCCGACAGCACAACGTTGTGCTAAACACAATGACCTACATATTCTTTCCATTCATGCCCAGCACCATTCCAGCTAGTTGATTTAACCCTGAAAGTGTACAAATTAACCCTTTGGTTCTATTTTCTATACTTTCATAGTTAAATGAACACACCAAATTTTACTCTGTACGTCACTTGTTGACATAATCCTGTAGCTATACTGTCACTTTGGCATTGCCATTGTTCCAAGGGCATTGTATGACACGACCGTTGGCCACCGATCCCAGCGGTCCCTTCATCCATCTCTGCTTAACATCGTTTGATGTGGCAGTGACTTTTGTTTTGTTTTATTTTCAGAAGTAAGCCCTGTCTATTATCACATTATGATCCCCCAGGGAGATAAAGCACAATGTGTCAAGTCCAAGTCCCCTCCCCCCTCCCCCTGGCTCGCTTGTTTGTTTGAAACTGGAAGTGATCCTGGACAGTCGGCTGCCCTTCAAGGCACACATTGCAACGGGCACTCTACTCCTGTTTGCTTGCACTTAACCCATTCAATCCGGTAACACATTGACCTACTACTGTGTCAGACTCATTTTAGATTTTTAGCTATAACCATTATTTTATACTTTGGGCTATTAAAAAATAGCAGATATGCAAGCTCTTTTCAAGCGAATATTTTTAACAGTTTTTCTGGGGGAAAAACGTATGTTACTATAATATCAGTGGTTCTCAAACTTTTTTCAAAGATTTGAGTTTAAAATGTATCTATATATCCAAAGATTTGCACACATTGTCACGATTTTGAGCTTGTATATCAAAGACATCTAAAATTACACAGATGCGTTCCCAGATTGAATGGATTAACAACATCAAAAAGATCAGACCCTTCCTCAACCAAGGAGTCTGGCCAGCTCCTTTATCCATGCCTCAGTCATTTCCAGGCTTGACTATGCACTGCCACTCCCTCCTTGCTGGTCTGCCAACATGTTCTCTCAAACTGATCCAGAATGCTGCAGCACACCTCTGGTATTCAGCCTCCCTCGTGTGTCTGCTCTGCTGGGCTCACTCCACTGGCTCCTGGTTGCTGCTCGCATCCAATTTAAAATCCTGGTGATGACCTACAGTACAAGGGCATGTCCCCCCCCCTACCTGTAGTGTATGATCCAGCCTTACAGCCCTTGCCGCACACTTTGATCAGCAATCACAGTGACGTCTACTGTACAGTACTTCTGTCCCTGCCGTCCCACATAAACCCTGGCCACCTCTTGGCTCCCAAGCTGTGGGATGACCTCCCCACTCAGTCAGGACCACAAACTCCACTCTCCTTCTGTATGCCGCAGGCTTAAAACTCACCTCTTCAGACGTACCTCACCCCCTTAACCATTTAAGACCGGGAAAGCGTCTGTGTCATTTTAGAGTTCTTTGGCTATTCAAAAATAGCAGATATACAAGCTCAAGAACACTTGTAACTCAAATCTTTGCTTCTGGGGGGGGTCATTGGAACAAAATATTTTGAGATTGGGGTCCGCGGCCAAATACATATCATTTTGGGGGTCCTTGAAAAGGTTTGAGAACCACTGATATTATTATAGCAACATTAGAGTTTTTAAAGGAACGTTAGGATTTAGAAGACATTTGTAGAATCCCCAGAAGCAAAGATTTGAGTTAAAAATGTTCGCTTAAAAAATATAGATATATTCAAAGATTTGCAAACATGTTCATACATGTTCATTTTTTTTAAATAGCAGATCTACAAGCTCATTACCTATACTCAGTGTTGTGCTATGAGCTTGCAGATCTGCTATTTTTGAATAGCCAAAGAAATAAAAAAATTACACAGATGCGTACCTGGTCTTGGGTTAATTATTTGCATCTGTACTTGTTGCCTATTTACATAGAAGCTAGTAAGGCTAGTCAGATGTACTGTATGTTGTTTACGTGTTCACTTTGTAAGTCGCTCTGGATAAGAAATTCTGCAAAATGGTTATTGTTAATTGAATTAACTCAATGTTACTGTATATGTAAGAGTTAATTTATGTCCCTATTTGCTTTAAAATCCTGACATACTATTTTTTTCACTATGATGTCTCTTTTCCAGCAAGGTGACAATTATGGAGGATCCAGACCAGAATATCCACCTCAAGAATCTGTCCCTTCAGCAGTCAGCCAATGAGGAGGAGGCTCTCAACTTACTCTTCCTGGGCGATACCAATCGTATGATTGCAGAAGTAAGGCTACTCCGTGCTTTTCCAGCAATCAAACTCTGAGTTTTAGTTCAACCCATTTAGACCTGAGGCCGATTCTAAAAACACCTTCTAAAAACAGTTTATATATATTGTTGCTGTTGGGCAGAAACCATCTCCATATTATAACCTTTTGTGTTTTTTCGTATTTTGGAATTTGAATCCTGAAAAGTAACAGTTTTGGACATATGAGGTTTCCACCCTAAAGAGACGATATATATCTTTATATAGCAAAATCAAAAATTACACTGATGCTTTCCCGGATTGAATGGATTAAAGAGTTGAATCCCATAACAATCTTCATAGTAGTAATATACACTGTATGATCCTGAATGTTGGGAATGGGAAACGGGTCCATTTGGTTCCATTTATTTGTACACTCTCAGAGTTAAACTATGCACTAATATGCACTGGTATGCTGAATATGTATGACCACCTCTAAAAGTAACTACAGTAACATACTGTTGGGGTTAAGTAAGGGTTTTCTTTGTACCCTACAGTAGAAACCCAGCATGCACTCCAAAGGCTACCTTATGACAGTTCTATAATATTATTTTGGTGCCCCTGTGGTCTCTTTTTTTTTTCACCACACTTTTTCCTCTGTAAAACGCAGCATTCCCTCTGTAATTTCTGTTTATGTTGTGGTGGCTCTTTTCTATGCTCAGACACCCAGACTCCCCAACCCGATGAGACAGCTGTGGTGCGTCAGTCCGGTGCACTCGGTGCAACCTGAGGTTTTGGCACAAAGCGCTGACCTCACCTTGTTTACTTTTGTTGATGATAGTCGGTTTTATTTGTAAGTAAATAACACACGGCAAAAGTGAACGGAGTCATCGGGTTTGAATCAGTGGTAGGCCCCTTTTTCAGTTTTTGGACCGACATTTCAGATTCGTTTTATTTGATGTGGCCAAGTTGATCCCGCATGCAAATAAAGCTGAAATAGATTTGGTGTCCCAGTTGGAGTTTTTACCACTTTAAGAGATGAGGGATTTGTGTGCAGTACCCTTTGTCTAACAAGCAACTAATCTAATAATCGACTTTGCTTAACTCCTTTGTTTAAGACAATGTTATGTTGTCTTTCCAATTTACACACACACACACACACACACACACACACACACACACACACACACACACACACACACACACACACACACACACACACACACACACACACACACACACACACACACACACACACACACACTCACCCAGTGTGCAATGCTTAATAGCCTGGGGGAATATTTCATTGGAAAACACATTCTTGTTTGTTATAGTAGACCGTTGATCAAAATGGTCAGAGGAGGCTGCGCAGTTCTGCAGGGAGCCGATCAACGACCCAAATCGTTTGTCCATAACAGTCCACCCACACAGGGACTGCTGTTGGCGTCCTCCTTGGGACTCACTCCTTCACATGAGGGTCTCCCTTGAGCTTTGAGCAAACAAAGAACCCATCAACATCAGCCGTTTATCAACGCCAGAATATTCCCCAGAACACTTGTACTCACCATAAGGTTCACAGAATCAGTTCCTTTCTTCTCTTTGCTCGCAGCCATGTGGACAAAAGATGACACATACTGTATGTTCACGCCACGCTCCAAACCATGAGCTCATCAGGCGTCGGGGAGACTTTTAGTGGCTTCCCTTGCTGTTTTATGGGACAGGAAATAAGATGCACTTTCTGAAACCTTCTCAACCTTCCCTCAACTTTTCAGCAGGAAACATTTCCTCTCATCTGGATTTCTTTTTCTGTCCGTCTCTTCTTCCTGTCCATTGCTCACCTCTGCTCAGCCCACATGTTAAAGCCTCATTTATGCTCCGTGGTACGACGGTGTCAGGCGTCAAAAATAACAGCTCAAGGTTTTTAGGTCTGGTTTTTCATTATGAATCGGGCTTAAGACCCCCCTCCCCTACACCGGTTCTCTATGCCAGTGGTTCTCAAAGTGGTACTTGAGGGTGTTCCAGGGGTCCCCAGCAAAATGTGTTAACACGGCATCACAATCATTTGAACCACTTTATCCATTAATACGTTGGCTATTCAAAAACAGCAGATATGCAAGCTATTTTTGAGCATTTTGGGAAAATCTTGAAAGAATTTGAATTTTTGAATTCTTTAACACAAATCTGTTCTTCTGGGGGTCCCTGGCACAAAACATCTTCAGATAGCCTATATCAATTTGGGGGTCCTTGACTCGAAAGGCACACACTGCTCTACGTCCACATCTCCCTCCTTAACTCACCCCGAGACTTATTGGAGAACGGGGGAGTGCGCAGCACCGCAGGTGGTCCGAATGCCCCCCCACAGACTTGAATCAACGATCTCTCCGGGTTATGGGGGTTTGTAGACCCATGCAGACCCCTCTGTCAGGACCGTGCTGACTCACTGCGGTCAGTCACTGTGTGTGGTCAGTGCACGGCCGCTGTGGGGTCAGCATGTGTTCCACAGAGGTCAGGAAGCAGCTCCAGTGAGGTCATGTTTTTTGCGGCGATGTCGTAAACCGAGAGGAGAGATGAGGGTTCTCAAAGTGGGGTGCGGGGACCCCTAGGGGTCCTTTTTATGGCAGTGGTTCTCAAAAAAAATCTTGAAAGTGTTTGCGGTCCGTGTGCATCGTCAGAGCATGTTTGTTTTGATGATCAATCAATCGATTGTGTTCTAGCTTTAAGCTTGTATCAATGGAACCAACGTAGTGCAGGCCTACTTTAAAGTTCCCTTTTCACAATGAAAACGAAATTTTCAAGCTTTTAAAGGAAAAATCCCATATCAACTTTTTTCCATAAATTTTTTTTATGTAGTATTTTCAATAACATATTTGGGGATCCACTTGCAATACCTTTGCCCCGGCCCACAGGTTAGGAGCCAGTTCCTTAGAGGGTTCCCGGGGGTCCCCAGCTAAATTATTGATGGTTACGTGCTGCGTACTGAATGGACCCTTACAGGTCTGTAACTCTGAGAGTGTACAAATGGAACCAAAATGGTCCCTTACATGTCCCTTTGGTTGCATTTGTACACTCTGAGAGTTAATATTAAACGTTATAAGTTGTCATACATAATTATAAACATTTATAACGAGTGTTATAATGCCTTATAAGTGCATTATAATGCGTTATAAATGTGATTATAATGCATTATAAACGCAACCTTTAAGTAAAGTGTTACCCAACCATTAATACTATTATATAACTGATCCTTCTAGAGGCCTCCTAAAGACATCTAAAGGCGCCATCGCTCTGCTTTAAGGGATACCCTGAGGAGCAAGGAGTGAAGAAAGATATGACATGGGCCAGTTGAGATATAGCAAAGGATCTGTCGTGGAGTTGGCGTAACCTTGACAAACAAGTGTTGGCATTTTTACCGCGACCATAAGTCAGGGTCAGAGCACCTTTGAAAAGCCATGAGAAGGAATGTGTGTGATCTTCAAATCATGACAGCCGGGACCCAGTGAGTCATGTCTATATCTCAAATCAGTGGTCGTAGACCTTTCTACCAATGAAGGAAAAAAAAATACCTCAAAAGCTAATTAAAGGCAAAGTCTAGTCTATTATCAAGGCCCCAACATTTCTGTACTAATTAAAAGCTGTGAGTATTTATACTCCCAATGTCTTCAACCCAAGTGCATACAGCTGCAGTACTAACGAAAACAAAATTGAGAGATAAACAACGTGCTTCTGACTGTCCATCTCCTGTATGTATCGTCTCTGTCTGGTGGAAACCCCATATGTCCAGGATTCAAATTCTAAAATAGCAAAAGTAGCAGATCTACATGAGCTCAAAACGCGTCGCTTTTGCGCCGCGTTTCGAGCTTGCGTATCTGCTACTTTTGATATGTGTGACGCTGTAGTGTGGTCAAGTAGAGCGTTAATTTACGAAAACACAAAAAGTTAGAATATGGAGATAGGAGGTTTCTGCCAGACAGCGACGATATTATCGCAGCATCGGCAATGCTCTCGCAGTGACCCATCTTCTACCAGTTAATAGAACCCTTTCTGTCTGAGGATGAGTCAAATTCTATTTCTGTCTCCTGCTGGCTTCTCCTGTGTCTGTGAACATCTTGAACATCAACCTCAGCTATTGTCAGGCGGCCACCATATGTATACAACTCGTCGCTCAACACATGCCTTTGATCTTCGTACCCAGTCAGAATAAAGTAATACAAATGAAAAGAAGCATTTTTTTCCTGTCGTTGTTGGGATGCGGAAAGTCCCTGAAGGATAAAAGAAAATGATTCACTTTTACTTTTGGCTGTCCACCATACAGTAAAAAACCTAATTTAACTCGGACGAGTGTACAAAATGGACCATTCTGGGTCCATTTGGTTCCATTTGCACACTCGTCTGAGTTAAATGAACTGTGCAATCTACTTGGTTACTTTACACCCCCCCCCCTTCTCTTCCTCGTATTCCCTCAGACCCCCATGAACCAGGCGTCCACGCGCTCCCACTGTATCTTCACCGTGCACTTGTGCGGCCGTGAGCCGGGCTCTGCCACCGTGCGGCGCTCCAAGCTCCACCTGGTGGACCTGGCCGGCTCGGAGAGGGTCGGCAAGGCTGGCGTGGGCGGGCACCAGTTCACTGAGGGGAAGTACATCAACCTCTCTCTACATTACCTGGAACAGGTTAGACACCACATGGTTCCTCAAACCTTTCATAGCTCGAGACCCCAAGAGAGAAATTTGTTAAGATATCTATCACGTAGGCTTTGGTTTTTATAAGCATTTACCCTGTATTTTATTGTTTTCAAGATATGTAAAATTATACCAAGTAAGTACTGTAATTAAATGAATCAGTCTGATGGGGACAAGCCCTGCGACACAGTTTAGTTAGTGTCTGTAGGTGTATTAATATTGATTAACGGTGTAATAATGATGTTGTAGCGCGTTGCACAGTCTTCCAGACATTTAATTTCTCCAGGTCAGGTATTCCATGCCACCGGTGATGGAAGAAGTACTTGTACTTAGTAAAAGTATCAAAACAGCAATGTACAAACATTACAGTATAGCAATGTAGGAAATAGAAGATCTACAAAGCTCATAAAGGCAATACTTTTCATAATTTTCAAGTAGCCGAAGTATATAAAAAGCCTGAAGTGGTTAATGGTATATTTTGTTATAATAATCTAAATATGCAAAGTAACTAGTAACTAAAGATCTCAAATGATTATAGTGGAGTAAAAAGTACAATATTTGCCTCTGAGATGTAGTGGAGTAGAAGTAAAACTATTGACATTTGGAAATTCTCCAGTAAAGTAAAAATACCCTAAAGTATACTTAAGTACAGTACTTGAGTAAATGTGCTTAGTTACTTTCCACCACTGCCTGGCACCGTGTCTTTTCAGCATCTTTCGTTTACACGTCACCTCTCTTCCATTCTCCCCCTTGTGCTTGGCAAGGTGATTATAGCCTTGTCAGAGAGGAACCGCTCCCATATCCCCTACAGGAACTCCATGATGACCTCTGTGCTGAGGGACAGCTTGGGGGGGAACTGCATGACCACCATGGTCGCGACCGTCTCCGCGGACAAGAGGAACCTCGATGTGAGGATGGGCCACCGTATACAGGCGCCTCATCAGGCCATAATGCTCACAAACAAACACTCACTGAAGCATGGAGAAGCAAGGCTACCCCAAGCACAGTTAACCACTGAGAGCCTTGGTTCAGGGGTCTTCAACAGGGGGGTCCAGGACCCCTAGGGGGCCCTCAGAGTTACTACAGGGGGGCCGCCAAATCTTTGTGCGATATGAACCCTTTTTCTTTATTTTTTTTACATTAACCAGTTGAACCCTAGCATCCCTAGTCTGAGGGGAACATTAGCGTTGTGAGCTTGTAGATCGGCTATTTTCGGCAAAGAGGTTTGGTGTTGGGGGGGGGGGGGGGGGGGGGGGGCGGGGGAAAGCAGACCAAGTACAAGTTTTCCAAGTATTTAGGGTGTAAGTGGTTAATTGTCTGAAAATACACATTAACATGAATCCAACGCAACGCTACACATTGATAGTTGCTGTCAAACACGTCTATTAAATCTATCTATTAAATCTATGAAAAGGTTTAATCTGCAACACAATTTTATACAATATGTAGTGCTTTATCTCTCTCTCAGCTAAGGGGTCCTTGTCCTTGACGTTGAAGACCCCTAGTAGATAGCTATTTTTTTGAAAATAGTAGATAGCTATTTTTGAAAATTAGTTCAAAAAATAGAATTTTCGTCTCAAAATGGGGACGACAGGGTTGAACACAGCTCCATTTTCCCATTAGCAGATTCAGTTTCAGTCACCCATGACCATATAAAATGTAGGAGGGGTTATGTACTTACAGATGCAGAAACGAGGCACATTGAAAGTGCTGCAAACCACGTCCTGAACCTCAGAATATAAAGTTACACTGTGATGAATGAATTAACAGTTAAATGGGGAAATACTGTAATTTTTCTATAGAGCTGCCCAAAATCAACTAATGCTTGCTTTATTAATTAACACGTTAATATAAAAAACACATTTATTAAAGTGGGCGTTAAAGGTCCATTCAGTCTCACCCTAATGATGACATACTGTACTGTCCTACCCTCAGGAATCCATCTCTACGTGTCGTTTTGCCCAGAGAGTAGCTCTCATCAAGAATGAGGCATTACTGAATGAGGAGCTGGATCCTGCACTGGTGAGACGGCCAGACACGCACGCGCACACACACACACACACACACACACATACACACACACACACACACACACACACACACACACACACACACACACACACACACACACACACACACACACACACACACACACACACACACACACACACACACACACACAGCACTTTGCTACCAGTGCCATAGCTTGAACCACACCGTCACACCACAAAGGCATGACTTAATGGGGCCGACACGCTATGGCCAGACCCCTCCACGCAGCTTCCAAACCCTAAAATTGATCAGTGAATAATTTGCAGGGAGGATCCATCTGCTAACTGCAGCCATAAGTGCAATCCACCATGTCCTTGAGTGTCCTCACTGGACTTCCAGGACCAAATCACTTTTTCCAGCGTCAGACAATCATTTGGGGAAGACAGTGTTTTTTTTGGGGTCTTTTTTTTCCACCTCCTGCACGTGGATGGCTTGGTATTTAGATAGCTCGATGGGCCTGTTTGCATTCTCTCTCTCCTCTTGTTTACATACCCCTGCCTCTGTTATGGCATATTTTACCCCAGTATACCTCAGTCAGTGCTTCTCTCTGCGGCGTGTCCAGCTGGATACCGGTGTGTGTGTGTGTGTGTGTGTGTGTGTGTGTGTGTGTATATGTCTAGACACGCATACACGTAAGCTACACGGATAGATGCACACCTCTTCAAACTCACTCCAACGCGGTGACATGAGGACACAAAGCACCTCTTCACTTTACATTCCCTCTTTTGCTCTCTCTCTCCCGCTCTCTCTCTCTCTTGCCTATTTATCATACCTGACGCACCTGCTACTGTTGTCTTTTCATTGGGTATTTTGTTATCTTAGATACCAATGGACCGGGAAAGACAGGAAAAGATAAGGGGACAAAATGACGTGCAACAAAAGGTGTGCGCCAGACGCAAACCGAAACCATAATTTGACAGTAGCGGTCGCGGGCCTTATCCCGCCGACCCAGTGGGATGCCCAATATCTCTCTTTGACTCTTCCTTACTTCCCCTGGGAAAGTATGCTGGGAAACAGAGACCTGGCGGTTGGTGTTTGGGCCCCCTTTGTCCCCTGGGAGATAATACGGTAGTAGTAGTAAGTAAGTCATCACCATTATACCCCTTCCTTCCCCCTCCTGCCAGGATCTGCCTGGGGATCAGCTGTTACTGTATTACTGCACAGGGGTTTGGCTGGCCACTTGCAAACCCTGCAGAGGTATTTTTAAGAGAGTCTGCGGCCGGCCCAGTAATTGTGCCGGTGTCTGGCTGTTCCCAATTGGGTCCGGCCCGGTTACAGCTTCGGGCAAACCCGGCTCCACGGGCAAGCTCCTTGACTCTGTTTATGGCTTTTCGGTAGTGTTTCATTTTTTTTTTCTCCTTATTTTCTCTCTGTCTTTCTCTCCCTCTCTCTCTCTGTCTTGCAAAAAAAACAGAATGAATGCAGCGGTAGAGTTTGCAGAATCAGTTGAGATCATTCATCATGGTCTGAGGGGGGGTGACACTCAAACTCTCGTTTTGGCCCCTCTGTGTAAGAAGGCACGCTGTCTACTGGGATTGACCTGCTCTGTTTTACCTCAACAGTCTGAGGGGAGTTCCTTTTTTGGTACCTATACTGTAGACCAGTGGTTCTCAAAGTCCAGGGTTCCTTGAAGGGCTTCCAAATGGACTCTTACAGGTCTGTAACTGTGAGAGCATACAAACGGAACCAAATGGACCCTTACGGGTCCATTTGGTTCCGTTTGTACACTCTCAGAGTTATGGGGGTCCTTGAAATAAAAACGTTTGAGAACCACTGCTGTAGACTGTATAGGCTAGAATATATGCATGTCCCCCGTGCAAAGTCCTTTAACCATTCAGTTGAAAACGGGGGGAAGAATAAGGTTGTGTAAGATAGCAGAGATTCCTTGCAAGAAGTCAGCGACGGATCACCGAACCATATTAGGTCGGTTACCGTCCTCCAACAGAAGCGAGGCCAATGTTAATCCTCCACAGAGACTGGACTAATCCTGGTTCCCCCGGTCATGGGAGGAGAGAGAGAGAGAGAGTCAGCACTAGTCTTGTCTGCCAAGGCACTTCCACCACCTTCGCCATGCCGTTTATATCTGCCTACGCCTCCGGCCAAGCGGGACTAGGTTGGAAATTGCCTAGACTGTGTTGTTGCGCCAGGGATCGCTTCAGGGTTGTTCGAGTTGAGCTGAGGTGCCCGTCAAAACAGTTTTCCGTAATACCACACACCCACCACAGGGGTTAATGATAGTTGATCTCATGGTGTTGTTGGTGGTGTTGTTGTGCACTTCAGCAGACGGGAACAGCGGGCTGTGTGACCCTGTGCGACCTGTACAACCCCCCCCCCCCCCATGCCAACACACACACACACACACACACACACACACACACACACACACACACACACACACACACACTAACGTTGTCCTGTCTAAAGGAGACAGGCCTGATTAGTGCATACCTGTGAGTCAAACAGAAGCCCGTTTTCTAGCCTGCCAGAGAGACGTGTTTGGGAAGTGGGTGTGAAAATTCCTGCGGTCGGTCGCGCTCCATACGTCCCAGGCCTCTCTCCCTCCCTCCCTCCCTGACTTCCCCTGTCTCGTCAGAGCGGCTCGCTGTGGAAACGGGGCTGAGGTGAGGGGAAGCCGGCACCGCTCGTTACTGTAGCGGCGGGTAGGTCCAGTTACTCACCAAGAGCGCTCGTCGCCCTCGGCTGTCCACAAAATGAATGCCGTGCACAGAACGCACAGCCCATGTGTTCCTGTTTTGTTGTGGGCGAGAAAAAGGGCCTACGTTTTTGGGTGCAGCAGCAGCAAAAAAACATGTCTCCTTCATAAAACAAGGGGCCCCGTAATAGCACCTTGTTTGTGAGTGGTCTGCAATATAATACACGTATTTGAAGTTTCACATGCAGAGTTTGCAGATTACTGTAGTTTGTGTGTGTGTGTGTGTGTGTGTGTGTGTGTGTGTTTTTGTATGTATGTGTGTGGACAATATTTCTGCACGGGGAGGTTATCTGCTCAAAAAACTAAAAAAAAGAAACATACAGACCCATATAGTCTCTGTCGGGTGGAAACCTCATATGTCCAAAACTGTTACTTTTCAGGATACAAATTCAAAAAGTATCAAAAGTAGCAGATCTACAAGCTCAAAACGCGTCGCTTCGCACCACGTTTCGAGCTTGTGGATCTGCTACTTTTGATGCTTTTGTGTGACACTGTAATATGATCAAGTAGGGCGTTGATTTACGAAAGTTAGAATATGGAGAGGAGGTTTCTGCCCGACAGCGACGATTTAGTACACACCTTTTCAAGTTCACAGAGCCAATAGTTGTGCTCTAAAGTCTTCTTTGCTGTCAGCCACAACCGACTGAGAGACATACAGAGTAAACAGAAAAAAAAGAGATAATGAAAGGCAGCGTGAGTGTGAGTTTGCATCTAGAATGTCTTTGCTTGGTCTTTGGCATTATCATTACTGTCTTTAACTTTTTTATCTGCTAGCAAAGGCCACCGTGGCAAACAAACATACTACAGGCCACCGTGATACCATTCAAGCGGCAGTGCGTCCCGCTGACCCCCCCCCCCCCCCCCCCCCCCGACCTGGCATTCCAGAAAATTAGCTGACATCATCAGTCACATGGCCTGAGTCAGGTTTTATTCAGAGCGTTCGGTAGCCAGCTGTGGTGCTGTGGTACCAGCGTGGGCTCGGCGCGCCGAAATAGACTGCGACCGAGTCCGCCGACCAGTGACTGGCGGTCAGCCTTTGAGGACACAGCTGGGTGTATTACATCAGGCCATGGGTGTGTTGGTTCCAAAAAAGAGATACAGGGAGCGGCCATGGTGAGGGATGGTCAAATATGATATTCGGTGTCATAAAATATGATACAGGGTGGATTAGCTTTAGAAATGTGGCTTCTGCCCAAAAACCACACAGCCAGGACTGTTTCTTCTCAAAGCCCTACTGGGTTTATGATGTCTGACTACTGGTGTTTGCCAGAAGTGTCGCGGCATTGCTGAGTTGGTTCACTTGGTCTGACCTTTCACCCGGGTCAAACTTCAGTGACCCTTGCCTCCCTAGCAACTTTGTGTCAGTGACTCTGTCACTTAGTTGTCATGTTCTGTTGTGTTTGTCTAATGTCTACTGCCACTGAGACTGTTCTAGTCTCACAGTCTGCCTTGGGATTGTTTGGGTTCACTTGGGTCTTGTAGAGATGGATAACAGGATATTTTGTCCAAGAGAAAAGTGTCACATGAGAGAAAAATAATATACCGTATGTCATTGTCTGCTCAGCCATATACTGTACAGTACATTAACAGACCGTTTTCCCGCTAGTGGATACATTTTTAGACTTCATGTTTGTTTACATTTGTCCAAAGTTATTAAAATGTTGCCAGACTTACCTGAATAATTGGGTCGGTGTTGGCCAAACATAATTGCACCGTTTGCCAACCATAACTGCACCATTAATAACTCACAGACATTTGAACATTTGTTCAGAAAATCTCTTTTTGAGACTTTTCAAATCAGCATGTGCTTTTAATGCATTAATACGCAACGATAATGTAACTTAGACAAAAATAACCACACAATAAGGTTCACTGTGTTGGGTTAGCTATCGCAAGCAAGTTGTTACTCGCAAATGAATGGAATACAACGGCTTCCTCGAAAGTGTACCTTATATGGTGAGTCATTCTAAATGTGCTTGTAAACATATCCTTTAACCACATGAACACTAACGGCACTATTCAACAAATGGCAAATATACAAACTTGTAGAATGGCTATTTTCTGCGAAGAGATTTGGTGTTGAGGGAAAAAGTACAGTGGAGTACATTAGGTGTATAGGGTTTAAGTGGTTAAATTGTGATATGATATCTTTAGACTGGTTGTTGTCGAGGCTATTTTGCTGTTGATGGTATAATATGATGAAGGATGGCATCATATGATCATATTATCTTACTTACACAGTAAGTGTATCCACTGTTCTGAGAACCTCTCCCACTTAGTCATTTTAGGCGTCTAATTCCTTTTCTAATGCCGTGAATGTCTGCACTGTGAGAGCGGTGGTTTTAAGTTGCTGCGTAAATAATAATACGTCAGACATATTACAGTATTTTATTATTATTCTATACAGCACCAATTTGGTTGGTATGCGACCTCTGTGTCAGTGCTGCACTAACACAATTTCACATTGACAAAAATATACAAATAGCATAATTGTGTCTGCCATGACAGTTCACAGGCCCTCGCTAAGACTGAGCTCTGGGCTGGTGGAATATTATAAAAAAAACAAGGAAAAACTAAATTCCATAATTGATTAGTCCGTGTCCCAACTAGGCCAAACACTGTCGTCGTAGGGATCAACCCGTTGTAGCTACTATTACATAGCATAACTTCAGCCTTGACCTGAACTCACTAATCTTGCATGTGCGAGCCTAGGCAGCTTAGATGACAACAGCTCCCCTCCCCAGGCTGCCATGGAGCCGTTTAGGCATTGACCCCCGGATGAAGAAAGAGGGAGTACCACAGGCTTATCTCTTAAAAGGTCAAAAGGTTACATCTTAGAGACAGGGGGGACAGCCCTGGACACACTTAATGTTTGGTCGACTCTCCTTTCATGCCTCAAATACTTACCGCGATAAAGTCCACCACATACATAAAGCTGCCAGGGTTCCTAGACATTCCATTCCACAATCTGTTTCATCAAAAAATGGCCATCTTGAAGTTACCACCGCTCAGCAGGTAGGGGAATGCGGTATCTGGGGTAGACGGCTTAACAAATGTGCCTCTGTCTGCTCGAAGAAATGGGGAATTGCATTTCAGGCTGTTTATAAAAAAACAAAGGCAAACTTTTTATGATCTGGAGTCATATCGCTTCTCTGTGGATCTTGACTCTGACATTAATGTGCATTCTTTCTATTATTACAGTTTCTATGCAAAGATTACTATCTAAGTAAGTACTCCCCTAAAGACTGCTTTAAGAGGCTGTGTCTGGGATTGGTGAAATATTCTGCTTTTTTAAATATATATATATATACAGTAACTGGACCCGGCCAGTGGTTACCGACGGCAACCGGCCCGTTGGCCGGGCTTGCAAGCCTTAACTAAACACGTGCGGACAGACAGCGGCAGGAGGTTTTATGTGTTGCTATTCGCCACCGTATAGCTGGCGAACGCTATTTTGTGTTTCTGTGCGGTATCGATGGCTTCCTGGGCTGTCTTGTCGGAGCATCCAGTTGTCTGGAACCGCTTAGGTTTGTCCTCAGAATGCATCGCAAAGATAAGCCGCAAAATCATTTTTTGGGAGGATTCTGTCATCAGCTGGCAGTGGCTGAGGCTTTAGAGAGTGTCTGTGTGTGTGTGTGTGTGTGTGTGTGTGTGTGTGTGTGTGTGTGTGTGTGTGTGTGTGTGTGTGTGTGTGTGTGTGTGTGTGTGTGTGTGTGTGTGTGTGTGTGTGTGTGTGTGTGTGTGTGTGTGTGTGTGTGTGTGTGTGTGTGTGTGTGTGAGAGTGATTTATGAGTTGCACTGCAGGGTGCAGTATATATTTAATATAGTCTTATTTGAAAATGTGTTCCCTAACTGTGCTTTGTACTTACATGTGTACGTGTGTGTGTACGTGTCTGTCCATGTGCATTTACAGCTGATAGTGCGTATGAAGAGGGAGATCCAGTCTCTGAAGGAAGAACTCTCCATGGTCACGGGCGAGCTGAGAGAGGAGCAGCTGACTCCTGAGGAGATCCAGAAGTACGTCGTCCTCCTCCTCTGACCACACAGAGCATCGGTCGGACATTATGCCACGCTTATACTTGAGGATGGTTGATGACTGGCGATGATCCGTGTCAAACATCACGTCAATAACACTTAATTACTCAACATATTCACATATGCCTATACATCAGTCGTTCTCAAACTTTCTCGTGCCAAGGACCCCCAAATTGACTTGTATTTGGCCGTGGACCCCCCCCCCCCCCCCCCCCCATCTGAAAATGTTTTGTGCCAGGGACCTGCCACAAGAGTTATGTTTAAGAACCCTAACCCTAATTCAAAATGATTCAACATTTTCCAAACATCCAAAAATCTAAAATAGCAGATGTACAAGCTCGCAGCGTGGCACGAAGTGATACGCTGTGAGCTTGTAGATCTGCTATTTTTGAATAGCTAACGTATACAATATGGATAAAGGGGTGAAAATGATTGTGATGCGACGCTAACCACTTTTGGTCCCCGGACCCCACTTTGAGAACCAATGGCCCACGTGCTACCAGCTAAGTGGCCTTTGTGGTTAGAATGGCAGCCCTAAGACTGGGAGGTCTGGGTTCGATCCCCCGCCGGGTCATACCAAAGACTAGAAATGGCACACGATGCCTCCCTGCTTGGCACTCAGAACCAAGGGTTGGATTGGGGGGTAAGTCCCTGCAACATACTAGCATCATGTCCAGGGGGAGTACTTGTACATCAAGCTGCAGAAACAGGAAATAGGCTCCTGCCCTATGGCAAGGCTTACCTACATGCTTCTGACCGAGAGTGTCGACATAACGGCTCATGAACAAACGCCCGGAATCCAGATTTGAGGATGCCACATGAAGCCAGAACGTAATAAAGACATTTAAAGTCACCATAGTTGTTCTGGACAACCTCGGAAGGTTTTTGTTTTTGGCACGATCGTTGCTTTTGTGTGTGTGTGCGTGTGTGCACAGTAGCCCTCGGCGAGCCAGTCATCTCAGGACAGTGAGGACGGGAATAGGCCTGCGCTGGTCCCTGTCAGCCCTCCAAAATGTTTACAGCTAGAGCTCAGACTCAAAGAGGAGAGGAGGTCCTCCTTTTTTTAGGACACTAATTTGTATTTGTCATGCTTTAAGGCTCGGAGACTCTACCGGGTAAATATGTATTTCTGATTTACTGCTATGTTCGGGGGTTTGGGGTTTGTCGAAAGCGCCCACATGGCTACGCGTCGTTGCTGAGTTGAAGGCTCGGCTCACTGATGCAGAACCGTATGTAATGGCGTTCCCCCCGAGGCTGTAGCTCAGCCAGGACGGCTATTTTATTGTCGTTGCACTCAAAAACGGTACAGAAAGGAGCCCAGTCAGTGAGGGGGCAGAGATCAAGCCAGAGGTTCCATTAAGGACTTGGCACACGCTGCCTCCAGTGCTGATGTCTTTACCGCTCCCTAGTCCTCGCTCAGGCCGTTTTTTTTATTATTATTTCCCCCTCACCCCAGTCGACTACTCGTGCACCCCCCCCCCCTCCCCCCTCCCCGGGTTTGTGGTGGTTAGCCCACGCAGGGGGGGTGTTTAATGATGTCTGTCGTGACCACATTCACTGACATGCCGACTTTTTATTTAATGACCTCCTCTCTTGGATTATGCTTTGACATTGTCCCGAGTGGCAAATTGGCGGTGCATGCGAACGTTTTCCTGCATTGCCGCCGCGTTTGTTGTCGCATTTCCAGAGCTAACATAATATCAACAGCCATACAACGGTTGACTTCCCGCACTCGTGTTCTCCATAGGCAATCGTCCTTGCTGTCTGGTGCAGCCCGAGTATTTTAGTATCAGTTCATTCAATGATGCGCAATAAAATCATCAATGTTAGTGTATCCATTTGTAACTCAGAGTTAAATGAACACTGAGGATTCTGCTATATATACACAGAATGGCCTTACAGTCGGTCAGAGATAAACAGGAGGTTTCTTTTTTCATGTCTTTTATCTAAACATTATATCCAGTCATTTGCTAATCCTCACATCATCTCACACTTAGGAAAAGTCGTTATTTGGAAACGGTTGCATTGTGGCTTTTTGAAGCATGAGGGCTTCTTTCTCTCCTCAAATATTGTACATGGCATTAGTAGGACATTCTCCAGCTCGGGCTTCGTATCGAGAAGCCCCTGATGACTCGCAGGGCCTTGAAATAAGAGCGCAGCGTTTGTTTTAAGTCCTACCCGTCAGTGTAAACGTTGCGTGTCTCAATCCCTGGGTGATGTTCTAGTGGAAAAGTGAAGACCGCACGTTGTTCGTGCCTACATCGGATCCCGTCTGGACCGGTGCCCTCTTCTCTGGTCTTTTCCAGTGGCCGCTTTTCCAGATCTTGGAAGAACCAATGTTTGGACTATCATCTAGTGATAGTTTATCAACAGGGCCAGGCAGTGGTGGAGCTGCAGCACATGTTTAAGTAAATAGTTTTCTTTGACTGGGACCACGTTTTAAACATCAGAGGTTTCAGCTTCAAATATAGATCTTAACTGTTGGAGTGCCTGAGCACTCCGTGGTGATGACTGATGACGTGGGGGGGACCGCAAACTGACATGTTGCCCTGAAATTGATGCCCTACTCGATATATATATATATATATATATATATATAGTATATGCCATACTACAGTGTCACACAAAAGCATCAAAAGTAGCAGATCTGCAAGCTCGAAACGCGCCGCGTTTCGAGCTTGTAGATCAGCTACTTTTGCTATGTTTAAATTTAAATCCTGAAAATAACAGTTTTGGACATGAGGTTTCCACCCGACAGAGACTATATGTGACATTATATGTACAGTTTGTCTTAATTTTGAAGCAATTTCAATTCTTCAAGATACATATTTTGTGTGTGTGTGTGTGTTTTCAGGTTGGAGGAGTTAGTGAAGGTCTATCTGGATGACCCAGATCCTGAGGTGACCCTGCAGGCTTTGGGACCGGACATGAGAAAAATACATCACTGCTTCTATTTGCTCAAGGTACTGTATCCTCTTCTAAAAAAACTTTGCTCTTTTATTTAACCCAAGACCTGAGGACGATTCTACAAATGCCTTCTAAATCAGTAGTTCTCAAACTTTTTCGTGCCAAAGATGTTGCTATACAGTGTATATAGATAAAATCTAAAGTGGCACAGATGCTTTCCTGGTTTACTCAATTAATTAATTAATTTATACATTTTATTGGACGTAAACCCACTTACATAAAGATGAAAAGTACCCTTCTGTCTCTCTGTCTATAATAAGTGTCTCTGTAGCATGTACTGTACCATTATGGATATACAGTGACACCTGTGATTATTAGCACACACAAGCATGAAAGGAGGATTGGTGGCCAGCTGACCACTCACTACTTTTAAATGGCGCCCCCTTCTGACCTGTTTTTTGAGGTGCATTATTCTCTTGGTCCTCCTCAGTCTACCACAGTATCCGTCTACTTACTGTATGATGGCTGTTACAGTACTTTCTGGTCACCGGAACTCACCATAAACTTGACCAAAAGTTTAATATAAACATTAAACTTTTTTTATGTTTGAAAATGTTTGCTTATGACACACCAAAAATAAGGATGGTTAAAAAAGAAGTGGTTAACCTATACACTTTAACCTTGCCTTTTCTGGACAGTTCTTTTTCCAAGTTCTTTTTTCATCAATGGGTTTTTCAAAGACCCAATTTCTTCGTGCTAATTTTCTGACTCTGCGGCTTGGCCAGGAAGTAATAACTCTGTGCCTTTGGCCAGAAAGTGACAACCTGTTGATTTTCCCATGGCCCGGCTGGAGTCTAGACAGTTCAGTGTTTGCCGATTTTCTTTTTGTCAGCTAATTAGACGTAAGGTGTCAAATGTTGACGCGTTCTCTCTGAGGTCCTGAAGTATGTGTATGTGGACCCGCCGGCGCACAATTCTCACCACTGCTAAGAAACTATGCCACTCAGTGTTGCTAGGTTTTGCTGAGAAATAAGCAACCGGGTCTATGAAAATGAGCCCCAAAGAAGCGGCTGTCAGTTTAACCACTTTTAAACCATAAATACATTGGCTATTCGAAAATATCAGATCTACAAGCTCACAACGGGTTGCATCGCAAGCTTGTAGATCTGCTATTTTCAAAAATATAAATGCAAATATTTGGAATATTTTTTAAACATTTTTACTACGCAAATTTTGTATGGGGGTCCCTGGCACAATATATTTTCAGTTGGAGGTCTGCGGACAAATGAACCTACATATTAATTTGAGGGTCCTTGACATAAAAATGTTTCAGAACCGCTGCATTAGGAAGCAAACCATAGACTGTAAAAAAAAAAGTATGGACACAGCGAGCCCCATTGGTTTCTACATACACTTTTTCGGTGAATTGAAATCCGCCATCTTTGAACTTCCTCTCCCGAAATGCTGCCGGAAACGACTGTTTCCGGCTATTGGCTGCAACCACAGCGAGGGCGGGTCTTCACTCGGTAGAACCAGTAGAAACTCTAGAAACATACCCTACTTTATCATTCATTTTAAAATTAATGGGGCTATAATTTACTAAATGCATATCATGATGATTTAAAAAAGACTTTAAACTAGCGATTGAAAACAAGTGTAACTAGACGCGTCGCAATTCCGGGGAAATTGCAGAGTGTGGTTGCGCCGACGCCGGTCGCGGGTCGCGGCCGCCGGGACTCGAGGAATAGGCCGGGAGGAATAACGTCGGAGGCTGCGCCAATTACATTGTCACGTCTCTCATGAGATCGCTTGCGTTTCATTTTGAAAGGATCGATCCACCCCGAAATAATGTTTTTGCATCAAACGGTTACATTTTGCGCATTTGTGGCGCCCCCTATGGGTCAAAGTGGAAATGTTTTTGGGAATTTGTTGAGTAAACCACCCTCGACATGTGATTTGAATTTGGGATTGACCGGACGTTTCGTTCGTGATTTCTGGCATTTTTGGTAAAACGGGCCCCTCCCGCTAACTTTGGAAGCCATTTACGGACGAACGGTAAGGACTATGAAAATGCCGTTTGGATATGTTTACCGCATGGGCTCAGAGATCATGTGTACCGATTTGTGTGAGATTTGGAAAAAAATTGTAGGAAAAGGAGCAAAAAGTGTGTTTTGAAGAAAATTCAAAATGGCGGAAAATCTATCCTGACGCAAATGGGCGTGGCCTATATGGGGAGATGCGTAATGACCCAAGGAATCCAGGGAAAAAGAAATTTTGATTTTGCGACCTACGGTTCAAGAGTTATAGGCCAAAAGGTAAAGTGGGCTGTTATAGCGCCACCATGTGGCCGACTGGTGTGATTATTTTCATAATAATTTCGCAAAAAACTATTAACCTCCCCTCCAAATCTTGTAACTGTAGCCCTTACGGTTTCCGAGAAAAAAATACTTGAATGGGAGTTTTTGCAATTCCCATTAAAGTGGATGGGGAAATTTAATGCAGAAATAAATCAATATCAAAAAATCTATCCTGACGCAAATGGGCGTGGCCTATATGGGGAGATGCGTAGTGACCCAAGGAATCCAGGTGAAAAGAAATTTTGATTTTCGGACCTACGGTTCAAGAGTTACGGGCCAAAACGTAAAGGGGGCTGTTATAGCGCCACCATGAGGCCGAATGGTGTGATCTTTTTTTCAATAATTTCGGACAATATTATGAATTATCCCTCCAAATCTGATAACTCTAGCTCTTACGGTTTTTGAGAAAAAAATACTTGAATTTGAGTTTTTTCACTTTTCCATTAAAGTGGATGGGGACATTTAATGGCACTAATAAATTAATATCAATTAAACTATTCAACCAATCTCCTAGCCCTATACAAGCGCACGATTCCCGTTCAAGACGGTCATTTTGATATATGGCACAACATTAGGGGATAAAAACTGTGGGAGGAGATGCGTCTGAAAAAAAGTTTATCTATAAATAAATAAATAAAGAGTATAGAGTACTATAGTCTGGTTGCCCTGTTGGGCAACCACACTAATAAAATCAAGTGTAAAGGCCGCCCAAAATCTTGTTCACTTCTATTGAGAGTATAGTGTATTTTGACCGGTAGAAGGTGAAATAGCGATATCTGCTGGGCCATTAATAGGAACTGCATGCTGTGTTCCAGCTCCAGGGGTTTGCCCCTTGAAGCAAACCCAAAGAAACAATTACACTTTAGGAACAAGCCCCCAAAACGATTCAACCCGCAACTACCAATATTTACAAGTGACTTCACATAAAATCAAGGGCAAAGTTGCTTATAATAAGCGGACATGGCAACCCTGATGCCATCGTGTTCGTCACTGCTCACATTTCCACTGCAGACGTGCTCTCATTCATCTACAGTACAAGTAATGTATTCAAAGCTGAATATGTTTTTCTTAATACAAAAAAAACCAAGTGATTTTAACAAAATAACTGTGATTGAAATGTAATCAAATGACTGTCATCAAATAAGCGCAGAGAGTTGTAAATTACAGAGAGGAATTTGTTTAGAATACAACTTTTGGTAGACCCATCCATCATGAGAACATAAATAAACAATATTTATATAATACCACATGTAGTTTCTTAAATGGCAGATGTCAGACTTCCTGGTGAGAAAATTACCCTGCTATGTACAATATTACGGTATTATTTGCAGTGAATTGAAGCTGATTCCAAGTTCCGACAGTACCTCGGTAGACAAAGTAAATACTACAATTAAACATGGGTTTTGCTGTGTCCTTTGTGTGACTATATTTTCTCAGGTAGGAGTGGTGGGGATCATTATAACTTGGATATCGTCTTTGTAAATTGAATTGAAAAGTCTCAACAATAGCAGATCGACGAGCTCAAAGCGCATTGCTTGGCGCCGCCTTTCGAGCTTGTAGATCTGCTTGTGATATGTTTGTGTGGCGCTGTGTGGTATGATCAAGGAGGGCGTGAATTTACAAAAAAACACAAAAAGTTAAAATATGGAGATAAGATGTTTCTGCCCGACAGCAAACAACGACACATTTCTTGGTTGGTTTTTAGCATTGATTCTCGTACAGTTTGTCAGCATATTTTCTGTAGTCTCTTTCATGGTGTCAGCAGGATAATGGTAGAAAACTCTTATTACGATTCTGTTTGGGATTATAGCTTCATGGCATAATTATTTGTATAAAAAACGACTATTCAGCCGTTTCTGTCATTGTGGGCGACAGGCCGGCTCACCACTGCTTAAGACCACTTTAACCCCAGCATCCGTATTGTGGGGAAAGCTTTCACAGAAAATATCAGATCGACAAAAAAAATATCAGATCGACACAACGCGTCGCGCTGCGACGCGTTGTGAGCTTGTCGATCTGCTATTTTCTGCAAAAACAATAAAGACACTAGCCCTGAGGGGCTCCCGTCAACCATATGGGGTTTAAGTGGTTAATGAATTGAGGTTGAAACAGTGTGGCGTTGTTGAGCGGAGCCGTTGCGCGGGGCGGGGCTCTCTCTCCTCTGGTTGGGAGTTGGAGCGGACCACCAGAAGCCATTCCCAGATCCCACTCCAGTGCTCTGTTTATCTCTGCTCCGGTTTGTTATGGTCCCAAAAAAATACTCCCATCTCCTTTTCAGTTTACATTCCTCCCTGCATCACCCCAGTCATACTTCGCTGATTCTCGGATCTGGCTTAAATTTCTCTTTTTTTGCATTTGCTTTGTTCTTTTTGTTCTCGTCTCTAAGCTGGCTCCTCTTGTCCATACCGATCTGTCCATCTGGCTGGCTTGTTTGTTTCTGTGTTTTCGCCGTCTATTTATCATTGTGCACGGTGTGCACGTTGTACATGTACATGTATTTTGACCTCAGTTTCTGCCTTGCTCTTGCATCTTCATCCTTTAGGATGACATTTAGTCCCAGAAAGTGTTTGAAATCTTCTTTTATGTATGTTCACATTCGTGTGCCTACAAGGACCACTTTTCAGAAGAGTACGTTCAACGTTCATTAACCCATTAAAAGCATCTGTGTCATTTTAGACTTTAGCTAGCATTTTTTTCTTCTGGGGGTCCCTGGCACAAAACATTTTCAGATTGGTGGGGTCCGCGCTGCCAAATACGTCTAATTTTGGGGGTGCCTCCTTGGCACGAAAAAGTTTGAGAACCACTGATTTAGAAGGCATTTGTAGAAATGGCCTCAAGTCGGCCTCAAGTTTTACTGGGTTAAAGAATGGAAAGGGCTGCGTTGTTTCTTTCATTCTTGACCAATGATACTAATGTCTTTTACTGTGCAGGTGATAATCCGGCAGAAGCTATCTGGTGGGGATGAGCGACAAGATGGGCAAGTCAGGGAATCAGAAAGCCATGACAGCCCAGAGCCAGCACATCTCACCAGGCTGAAGGAGATGCTGACACAACGTGACAACGAGATCAGTATCCTTTGGCCATTGAGGGGAGAATATTGTTTAAACTTACAGTATATTTTTCTGTACAGTATACGACTTAATATCGTTGCTGAAACCTCTTATCTTCATATTCTAACCTTTTGTGTTTTTTTGTAAATGAATGCCCACTTGATCATACTACAGCGTCACACAAAAGCATACAAAAAAACAGATGTACAA
The DNA here is from genome assembly GCF_963454915.1 of Gymnoscopelus microlampas. NCBI lineage: Eukaryota > Metazoa > Chordata > Actinopteri > Myctophiformes > Myctophidae > Gymnoscopelus > Gymnoscopelus microlampas. The sequence goes on from NC_139957.1 coordinate 10,256,714, forward strand.
GCTCGTCTTTGCGCCACGTTTTGAGCTTGTAGATCTACTACTTTTGCTATTTTTTTATTTGAATCCTGAAAAGTAACAGTTTTGGACGTACTGTATGAGGTTTCCACCCGACAGAGACGATATATTTTAATAGACCCCAGCCAGTGTAACTTTGCCATTGTTTAAGTCATACTGTTTCTGTTTGCTTTGGTTCAAATGTCCTATAATGTCTAACATACTGTGAAAAATGAAGTCTAATATGATATACAATAAGCTTATGACGACAGTATATTTTAGGTTTGAGCCTAAATTCAAATTTTATTGTTTTTTTACGGTCTAGCCAAACTATTTAATCACACTTACTGTTGAAGGCACAGGAACAGTTTAACTTCATTAGCAGAGAGATATTTAATCTGAAGTAGGCCTACGGCTGCTGGTGGAATTACACGCTTGGAGCGCGGTGCTTTCTCAAACACATGAATTATGTAATTTAAGCAGGGCTGAAGTCCTCACCAGCCGCCTCCCCCCCCCAAAAAAAAAAATCCACACGGAATGTTTTTGTAATATGTATCTTCAAATACATCTTCCACCGTTAATGACAGCAATTACCGCTATTAATCATAATTGTTCTTGTCTAAAAGATGATATTTCCAATGGCTTTCGGAGATGATTTTTTTCTCCCCCCCTCTCGTGCCCCCCCCCCACTCCCCACCTCACCGCGGCTTCTCATTAGATCAGGGCACATTAGTCGGAAAATCTAGATGTCCACTTGATTGTTTAGCCGCAAAAAAACTCATCTCTCCAAGACAAATAGGATATTATCATGGAGATATTTCACCGTGGTGTGTCTTGGAGCTAGGCACGTGTAACGATTTGAAAAATCCTTCAAAATGTGACATACAATTAGCCACACCCTTCCCCAACAGTGGTTGCTCTATACATAATGCAGACATCTTGACGAAAATTGCCGCTGTATGGGACAGATTATCTTTGATGCACGTTTCAATAGTACACACACACACACTGTATTTTCGGAATGTATAGCAAGGCCTGTTATACGCTACAGACGGCGTACGTATTATCTCTCTATCACAGTTATTATTGTATTTGTTTTCACGATGAACGTCTTGCAGATGTAAACTCGCCGTTCCTCGCAGTAAGGGTGGTCTGGCGTTATGGGATGTGGTAATCATCCCCTCGTCAGCTCGGCCGGCGTGATGATGACATCACCTCCAGTGTCTATCTCCTAATAGCCACCTAGACCTAGAGCAAGGTTACAACTTAACCCATTAAAACCGGGAACGCATCTGTGCAACCACTTTAACCATTTTTTTATGCTCGGTGCTGCACTATGAGCTTGTAGATCTGCTATTTTTGAAAAATTCATTTTTTGCAAATCTTTGAATATATATTTTTTTTAAAGCGAACATTTGTAACTCAAATCTTTGCTTTTGGGGGGTCCCTGGAACAAAACATTTTGAGATGGGGGGGGGTCCGTGGCCAAATACATATCTAAATCCTAACAGGATGTTGCTATCTCAGTGGTGCTCCAACTTTTCCATGTCAAGGACCCCCAAAATGATATGTAATTTGGCCGCGGACCCCCATCTCAAAATATGTTGTTCCAGGGACCCCCAGAAGATCGGAGTTATTTCTTTTGCTTTAAAACATATATATATATATACCGATCTACAATGAGCTTGTAGATCTGCTATTTTGAATAGCCAAATAAATCATAAAATGACACAGATGCGTTCCATGTCTTAATGGTTTAAAGCCCATATCCGTTTGCTAATCACCATGCTTCCCATGGTGTGCGCTGCCCCACCACCACCACCACCCCATAAGACACTGGGCTGGGAGGCATTAGTTCCCATCCCACAGATCTCTAGCGATGCCAGACTGATGCTGTGTCTCCACAGGGTTCATTATGTGAGAGGTTCCCCTTGTGGAACAAAGCCACAAGTGGAGTCTTGGGCAGTGTTGCCACGTCAGCTTATTACAAGCAGTTTTTTTTTTGGCTTATAAATATGGGTAGTTGCGGGTTGGTTTTTTTTGGGGGGGAGGGGGGGTTACTTATTTGGGCTTGTTTCCTAATGTTTTTTTTTCATGGTAAGGACCCCCAGATTAATATGTATTTGTCCGCAGACCCCCCATCTGAAAATATGTTGTGCCAGGGACACCCCATACAAGATTTGTGTTGTTAAAATGTTTTTTAAAAAAAAATATTTTTTTATCAAGATTTTTAGCCGTAGCCCAGTAGTCCGCTTCTTTCGGGCTCGTTTTCATAGACCCGGTTGCGTATTTCTCTCACAAAATCTGGCAACACTGGTCTCGGGTGTACCCTCTCCACCAGCCCTTGTACAGAGACTCCAGTGGGCACATGGTAATGGTTAGCTAAGCCCTACTGCAGAGATGACACACACATCCACCACAAACATTGGAACATGATGGTAGAGCAACAGGGCTGACTAACAAACAATGGGTGGATGCTCAGTAGAACATGATGCAGCACGGTGGCTCTCAAAACATCTACAATGCTGCAACCAGTGGTGTAAAAAGTACTCACATCTTTTACTTATGTAAAAGTATCAATACTGCTATGTAGATATACTCGGTTACAAGTAAAAGTCAAGAATTCAAAATTGACTTGACTAAAAGTACAAAAGTATCGGTATCAACATGTACTTCAAGTACCAAAACTAGAAAGTACTCATTGTGCAGAATGTTCCATTCCACACGTTTTCAAATGTATAAAAATCTTTAGAAAATCGCAGATCTACAAGCTCACAATGCGTCGCATCGCGGCGCATTGTGAGCTTGTAGATCTGCTATTTTCAAATGGCCGAAATGTATTGGGCTGAAGTGGTTAATGTATGTTTTGTAATAATAATCAAAATCTACAAAGTAACTAGTAACTTAAGTTTTCAAATAATTGTAGTGTAATATAGGCTGTGACCCATAGGCCACCATGCCAGGGTCCACCTGCATGCACCGCAAGCTTCCCTGCGAGCAGGTGACATTTGAGCGTGTTGAAGGCACTGGACAAGTCAAAGAACATGCTCTCGAGTCCTTGCCAGTGTTACCCTGTAGGGCAGTGGGTTTCAACCTTTTTCCCGTCAAGGACCCCCAAATTGACACATATAAGCCCACGGACCCCCATTTGAAAAGATATGCCAGGTACTCAACCATTTAGGTTTATTGGGGGTCCCAATCTACACTGTATCACCATCATCAGTGTTCATTTAACTCTGAGAGTGTACAAATGGAACCAAATGGACCCGTTAGGGTCCATTTGGTTGCTAACTATTAATTTGGCTGGGGACCCCCTGGAACCCCGTCAAGGACCACTGGTGGTCCCCGGACCACTGGTTGAAAACCCCTGCTGTAGGGCACTGGTTCCCCAAACCTTTTAGCTCAAGACCCAAAAGAGAAATTAGATGTTTGCCCCGGGACCCAAACTAGTGAAAATAGCAGATCTACAAGCTCAGATGCTGCAGGACCAGTCGCTCAAAGGTCTTCATGACCTGTGATGTTAAGGCGACTAGCCTGTAGTAATAATAATGTTTCCTTTAGTAGAATACGTACTAGATTGCAGCTTTAATAATGAACTACTGGTTGTTTAGTTTAGTATTGATACTCTTTACGTCTGGGCAAAATGCCACATGGCACATACTGTATGTTACCACTGTTGTAGTAACTTAAGGGTTTTTAGACTACTTTTAGAGAAGTTTATCCTTGATAGAAGGGGAGTTATTCAAACAGTGCACAGCAATATCTTTTTTTCCCACTATCTTCCTACGGCCCCCCCATTACTACGAGGCTTGTGCTGCTGCATGTTTGGGCGACTTATCATAAACTAGCTTGACAATAGTAAGCCACTCACTTATTACCTTCGCAACTGCGAGTGGAGCCGAGGTGTAAATAATGGGAGAAGTTGGATGACAGTGATTCAAGAAATCTCCAAGAGGGTAACTTGTAACTGAGATCTCAGGTGGAAAAATGAATCGGTAGTAATAACAACCAGCAGGTTGTCCTCTTTTATTTTCTCTTGGCTCACATGAACTGTTGATTGTGTCCAAGAATGAGAGTTGGCTTCTGCTGAATCATATTTGCCGGTTTGATATGGCGTGCAAGTAATGTGCAACGCCATGTTTATGTTATTGGCAGCGATCACCCAGATTCCTCCTAACAGTTCTGGCGATTGTGCGATATGCACTCTCACGTCAAGACATTATTACCCCCGATTCCCCTTCCCTCTAAATAATGTCCTGAAATTTATTGCTACGGCTTAAACAGGCCTTACTGTGTTCTCTTCCTGTACTCACAATATCCCCCCCTAGGTTACCAGTCATGTTATCGTTGCTGTCGGACAGAAACCTCTTATCTCCATATTCTGACTTATTGTGTTTTTTCGTAAATTAATGCCCTTCTTGATCACACTACAGCGTCACACAATAGCATCAAAAGTAGCAGATCCACAACCTCAAAACACGGCGCGAAACGACGCGTTTCAAGCTTACAAGTAGATCTGCCACTTTTGCTACTTTTGAATTTGAAACCTGACAAGTAATAGTTTTGGACATCACCCGACAGAGAAGATATACTGTACTGTATTGGAGATATTTATTCATCTAGTACTTTTTTTTCTGCTTCCAGGCTTTCAGGCTATTTTCAGGCTTTCTGTTTTATTGGATGGGTGAAAGTGGAGATGACTGGAGGGTTGGGGGGGATAGGGGAAATCAATTAATTGCACGCAAGCAATCAGCTGAGCTCAACAGAAAAGGCGTTAATTAATTCAAAACCTTTTGCATGCAACAATATATGACCTTATTTTTCTTTTGTATGTTTTTCCTGTAAGCCAATGTTCATTGGGGTAAATCCAATTCAAATTCATTGATTTGGTTGCGCTTTTGGAAGGTTGGCATTGGCATGTTGGTTGTAACCCCACAAAGTAAAATTGGTAATTTGTCCATTTGTACACTCTCAGAGTTGAATTACCACTGAGGATCTTACTGTGCAAGAGGTAAAGCTTTAGCTTTGGGTATACACTAGTGATATCTCTGCACGTAGCGGAAGTAGTTGTATGTAGTTGTCTTTCATTACCTGAACTGAACACCTTTTTCTTTTGTAATCACAGCATCTCTTCCAAACTTGTAGATCTGCTACTTTTGCTGTTTTTGAATTTGAATCCTGAAAAGTAACCGTTTTTTGACATCGCTTTCCACCCGACAGAGATGATTTGTAGAATCGGCCTCTTGGTCTTAAATGGGTTAAATTAACTCCTCGTTTCCTACATTTGCTTCCTTTCCTTGTGTCCTTCCTTGCGTCCCTCCCACCGAGGATGCATTGAGGAAACGAGGCGAGGAGAGAGTAAATGAAGAAATGTTGATTTAGAGAAGTGGTACGTACGGTATATTCCTCTTACGTGTCATGTTAAGCAACGTCCAAAATGTTCACCCCAGAAAACGGATGCTAGGGTTCATGTGGTTAATTTGCTAAGATGGTAAACACTTGGTGTGGTGTTAAAAGTCCTTAAATTGTCACTTTAGAAACATGCAGATACCCTGTATACAGTTAGACAGTATGTTGGTTTGTTTACTGTTGAGTGAGAAAACAATGCTACTGTAATCATGTGGGGACCCCCCAAAATCACTCCTCACTTTGGGAACCATTGGTGTAAGGCACTTTTCCCACTCTGTCCTGAGAGGTTAACACAATTGGAGTTTTATTTGAGACTTGAATCTTTATGGTAAGGTGGATTCTCTTTAGAATGGCTCTAAATTCAAAATAATTGTTTCGGAATGCAATGGGGACTTAATGAAAGCTGTTGGTGATTTAGGAGCGTTACAGACACCAGTGTGGAAAAGGCTACGCGCGTGATTCATCTTCAGAAAACATCTTTTACTTTGAAGTGCATCATGTGAACTCCTGGGCTCATGAAATTGCTGTGATTAACCTCTTGGTATGGTATTATATGCATAAAATCTTCTTCAAAACACATGCATGCACACACGTTTATTTAATCTACATAAGCATTCTGCAACAATACTAGCGATCCTCTCCAATCACCTTCAGTGTGGGACTCGAGGACGCCAGAAGTGTCATGTTTTTCCCACGCGTTAACATCTTTCAAACCACACTATAGCGTCTCTGTCGGGTGGAAACCTCATATGTCCAAAACTGTGACTTTTCAGGATTCAAATTCAAAACTATTCAAAAGTAGCAGTTTACGGGGTTCCCGCTGGCCTAGCGGTCCAGGCGCATACCACATATGCTGGTAATCCAGCTTGACATCGTGTCGCGGGTTTCGACTCCCGATCTCGACGACCTTTGCTGTGTGTCACCCCCCATCTCTCTCCCATTTCCTGTCAACCCACTATCCTATCAATAAAGGCAGAAAAAGCCTTAAAAAAAAAAAAAAAGTAGCAGTCTCCAGTTTGTAGATCTGCAACTTTTGATGCTTTTGTGTGATGCTGTAGTATGATCAAGTAGGGCATTCATTTACGAAAAAACACAAAAAGTAAAAATATGGAGATAAGATGTTTCTGCCTGACAGCAACGATTTGCTATCCCGCCCAACATATCTGGTTGCAATAAAACCTCATGTTCTCTTATTATTACTAGCACTACTTTAGTGTTTATACTATATACTATATATACTATAATATACAGTACTTTGTTGACCAGGGTCCCCCAGGGCTCTGTACTTGGCCCCTCCTTTTTTCCCTCGTCACAGAAAACAGCCGAACTGCAAGCTCACTATGGGCTGCGTGAGCTTTTTGATCTGCTTGTTTTCACCAAATGTTTGCCTACTATGACATGCCCAGAAGAGAGATGCTATGATTCATGAGGTTAATGTACTGTACTACCACAGTGTAGCAGTACATAAAAGTCAAGTCATTGAAGTATTGGAGGTTTTTGTGTATTTCTGGGACTTCTGGGACGTCTATTTGTGTGAGAGACACATATTGTGCCAATATTGTGAGAACACCAGCATCTAACGTGTTTCTCAAACTTTTTTTGTGCCAAGGACCCCAAAAGTGATATATATTTGGCCGCGGACCCCCATCAGAAAATTTCTCCCAGAAGATAATATTGGTGTCAAAATTATTCAAAAAACACATTCAAGATTTTTCTGTTTCAAATCTTTTTTATTGTGAAGCACAGGGTAATATTATACATTTCTGTTCATACATATGGATTGCTTCCTTTTTTCTTTTTTTTTTAACAAAAACCAACAGACATATACACAAAATAGACGAGTAACATGAAAAGAATACACTCAAATTTAAGCAAAAAACAATGGGACCCTCCCGCCTCCCTTCCCCCTCCCCAGAAGTGCTGCCCCAGACTAGATTACTTGCGACACGGGTCATCCACAAGGATTAGCCTATCAACCTTTAAGAAAGGAGACTAAAGGCTTCCAAATCTTTTCAAAATCTTTCAGTTTGTCTTTGAGTATAAATCTGATTCTTTCTAAATGATGATTTTTCAACAATTTTCAAAAATAGCGTGAGCTTGTACATCTGCTATTTTTGAATAGCCAATTTATAAATAGATAAATGGGTTACAATGATTGTGACTCTGTATGAACACATTTTGCCGGGGACCCCCTGGAACCCCCTCAAGGACCCCTGGGGGTCCCCGGACCCCACTTTGATCTAAAGAGCTTTCACTTGTAGGGGAACCGAGTCTGCCAAGCAGCTTGAAGTTGTTTTGTGTCTACTGTTATGAAAATGATTACTGATTGAGTCAAATTGCTGTTCCCTTATCTGTTTACGTTGGTCTTTTCACAGCGTACAGTGCACTTGTCTGTTCTTATAAAATTGTGAATTGTACGTAGTTGAACATAGCTGCAAGTCAAAATTGGGCTTTGAATAGCTCGTGACTATGCAAGACCACCTTTATCTGGTCAGATTGTGTGTGTATGTGCAGTTTGGCATGTGTGTACTGTATGTGTATATATCGTGTCTGTCGGGTGGAAACCTCATATGTCCAAAACTGTTACTTTTCAGCATTCAAATTCAAAAGTAGCAGATCTACAAGCTCACAAGGCATCGCTCGCACCATGTTTCAAGCTTGTAGATCTGCTACTTCTGATGCTTTTGTGTGACGCTGTAGTTTGATAAAATAGGGCGTTAATTTATGAAAAAAACACACAAATTTGCCCGACAGCAATGATAAGCAAAATAGGACAGGGTTAACCACTTCTTATCTACATACTTAATTGACTGGGGTTCCCTTGGGGTCTATACTTGGTCTGCTCCTTTTTCCCGCTCCACCAATTCTCTCTGCCGCAAATAGCACATCTTTGTCAACATGTAAATGAGATATTTTCGCTGCATGTTCACCTATTCTTCGCTGAATGTTTGCCTATTATGATATGCCCAGAATGGGGACAATAGGGTTCATGTCGTTCGAACAACGATTTCAATGATTGTGAATTACAGTTACTAATGAGACTCTCGTGATAAGCTATGTTGGGACAAGCATTAGCGAGAGTGCCAGGATGGCTGATACTGCACAGTTTGTCTTTCTTGGATAAAACATTTCTGGCTTACTGGCTGCTCAATAGGAATGTTTTTTTTTTTAATTCAACAATGCCACAGTTTGACTGATGAACTTGAGGTGCCCTAAGTCCCAGCCAGCTGTGGTAAAATACTTATTCCTTCACGTGAAACATGATTGATTAATGATTACAAATTTGCAAGCATTTTGGCAAACCTTTTTCAGCATAACAGACTGCTTATTTGTCATCTTCTGTTCATTGGCATTGCTAAAGCACTTCTATCATCTATTTCAGGAGCATAGATGAGTGGTTTTCAAACTTTCTGAGTCCAAGGCACACCAGTGGGCAAGTCAATATTTCAAGGCACACCTGTATTGAAGTCTGCATTGAAGAGACACTTGTTCATACAAGCTTTTGGCATATAGTTTGTTTTATTTTTGTTGACCTTACTTTAAGCGTCTTTGGGTTTTTGAAAGGCACTATATAAATTCAATTTATAATTGTATTCATAGCAAAGCAATAATAATAGATAAACATTAACATAATTTGTCACCTATAATGACATGGCCAGAATAGGGATGAAGTGCTTACAATAAATATATTTTTTAGAGCATAGAACTGACCTCTTTATTGGAATTAGTACCCACAAGCCACAAAGTACTCATATAGTAACTTTTTGTGTAGGTGTATATATTGCAATAATGTGTGGTTGTAACAAAACCGGCACACCATTTGAAAACCGCTGTTGTAGATGATCTAATTCCTAGATCAGCTCTGTGGGGAATAAATACTGCTTTCTCATCCGTATCCAGTCACCATGAATGTGTCCTTGAGCAAGGCACTAGAGGTGCAACAGTTAATTGAGCTAATCGATTTAATCTATTATAAAGATAATCGTTTTTTTTAAATAAAGAAAACAGAAGATTACAAGCTCATAATGTAGCATTTTTTGTGTGACACTGTAGTATGACAGAGTATAAAATAGAGCTTAAGTGGTTAATCAACTGATTTAGTCGATTGTAAATCTATTACATCAATCTATAGAATATTCCGTGTTGATTCGTTGATCTATAGAAACTATAACAAACTCGAAAAAGTGCTCCTCGGAGCACAGGTCTCCACCAGGTCAGGTAGGTTATTGTGGCCCAGCAATGTTCGGAATTTGTCAATCAAGATGGAATAGGAAAAATCGAACAGATCCATCTTGATCACATGACCATAAGATAATGTGTACTGATTTGCGTGATGTTTGGACAAAATCTGTAGGAGTCATATAAAAAAATGCGTTTAGCAAAAATCGTCCTCCTGGTGGCACTATAACAGGCCCATGTGAAAAATTTGGGGCAGAGGTTCTGCTCTGGAATCCAGTGTGTGCGCACAGTTTCACATCGGGCCAACGGTGCCGGAGATTAGCTGTTCAGACGGACGGATGGATGAACGGACACACAGATAGACAGGGTGCAAAACATAGTCTCGGCCATGCCTTCGGCCTGGCGGAGACAATTATTAAAAAAAAAAATTGAATGTTGTTTTTGCCAGTAAGGATAGAGAATTAGACTTTGTTTACACTCATTGGACTGTCTGCCTTGTTGGCTCAGCAGTATAATGGAGGGTGACAAGAAAGATGAAAAGGAGAGACTCAACAGACGTCATGCGCTGAGCGCGGAGACCACAGCATTCTGAGCACATGGCATGTCGCCCCAGCCACACAGCCCGGCATACCTCCTCCAGGGAAATTCAGAACATACACTAGCAGCCATTGGTAGTGTTTAATCAGTACAAAATGGAAAATGAAATGAAAATGAAATGTCTGTAATGGAAAAACCCTGCTGAACAACAGCCTACGAAACAATAACATTGGACCCAGGAAAACGGTGACAACCTTTACCTGGCTTTCCAGGCTTGGCACGCAAAGCTCATTTAGAATTGTGCCGGTTGTAAGGTTTTTGCCATTTTTGCAAAGACTGTACGGTTTGGTTTCGTTGGAAACTGTAACTGGAGAATGTTATTGCTTTTTGTGTTATTGTCTCCGCCAGGCCGAAAGGCGAGAGTATGTTTTCCACCCCGTCCGTCCGTGTGTCCGTGTGTCCGTGTGTGTGTCCGTCCGTCCGTCTGTGACCAGCTAATCTCCGGCACCGTTGGCTTGATCGCAGCGAAACTGTGCACACACACTCCCTGGATGCCAATTCAGAACCTCTGCCCCATATTTTTCTCATGGGCCTTTTATAGCGCCACCAGGTGGCCGATTTGTGCAAAACATATTTTTTTGTTGGTGACACTGTCGTCCGCTTCGAATCCACTGAGAGAAACATGAATTGGATTCCCTGGCTTCGCTCAGAAATCGTCTGTCGGGTGGAAACCTCATACAGTATGTCTGAAACTGTTACTTTTTAGGATTCCAATTCAAAAATAGCAGATTGACAAGCTTGTAGATCTGCTTTTTTGGATACTTTTGTGTGACGCTGTAGTATGATGAAGTAGGGCATTAATTTACCAAAAAAAAATACAAGTTAATATGGATATAAGAGGTTTCTGCCCGACATCGACGAAATAATACCCATTTATCATCCAACTGCAGTTTTTTTTCTTCTGACTGCACTCGATTGAAAAGCCTGAATTGTGTGTCGACCAACCCAATTTCAGCCCGGCCACAACTAGATGTCTCCTGAACTCATGAGAAGAACCAGGCTCATGTGATGACGGCTAACGTGTTGACGGCAAATTACCAGTTGTCGTTAGCTCATCAAATACGCTCCACTGTTCAGTGGAACAACGGGAAGATGTGGAATCATCTGTTTTCCTCATGTACTGTAAAGTGGAGTGACCCCTTCCCCCATATCGCTGTTGTCGGACAGAAACCTCTTATCTCCATATTAACTTTTTGTGTTTTTTTCGTAAATGAATGCCCTACTTGATCATACTGCAGCGTCACACAAAAGCATTAAAAGTAGCAGATCTACAAGCTCGAAACGCGGTGCGAAGATCTTGTAGATCTACTACTTGAATCCTGGAAAGTCACAGAGACGATATGAATATCGTCACTGTCAAGCAGAAACCTTGTATCTTCATATTTAGTAATTATGGCAAACATAGCAGATCGACAGGCTCAAAATTTGTCGCTACGCGCCAAGTTTCGAGCTTGTAGATCTGCTATTTTGGATACATTTGTGTGACGCTGTAATATGATCATGTAGTACGCCATTCATTTATGAAGAAAGTAAAAAACACAAGTTAAAATATGGAGGTTTCTGCCTGACAGCGACAATATACAAAAAAAATGTCACATGAAATAAGTCTTCATGGGTCTATATCTGTGCCAGGATAAATTCCCTTCCCGCCTTCACAACAGGACAGAACTGTGTGTTCCTGCTGTGTTTCTCTCGTCATGTAATGGTGTCAGACGACAACCAGAGCTGTCTTGAAATGTCTATTTTTGTGTTCTATGGTATAGGCATTAATGATGGGTACACAGTCAAATCTGTGTTCATTTATCCATTTACACACTACACAGAGTGAAAGTTAACGGTGTGGATTTTTACTGTGTACTAATCAGTGAATCCGGCCTGAAAGCGGTTGATTGAAGCCAGAGTAGCAGTTTGGCAGTTGGAAGGGCACAGCGTGCAGAGAAGGAAACCATTATAGGCAGTTGTCCTAATGCACAGGGACAAGGTGTATGGAGCAGTGAAACGTGTCATGGCATAAGTGTGAATGAGAACCTAGAGGGGCTTATGTCAACTCCTGCAGTGTGAGCCATCCAGTACACAACTAGAGCAGTGGTTCTCAAACTTGTTCGTGCCTAATGGACCCCCAGAAGAGAAGATTTATGTAAAAATATATCTATATATATATATGAAAAATATATTTTTCAAAAATAGCCGATGTACAAGTTTGCGGCACGAAGTGAAGCGCTGTGAGCTTGTAGATCTTCTATTTTTGAATAGCCAACATATTAATGGATAAAGTGATTAAAATTATATTGTGATGTTACATTAACTGCTTTTGCTGGGGACACCCTGGAACCCCCCCAAGGACCCCACTTTGAGAACCACTGTAGAGAAGTGCGCTCCTTGGAGCGCAGATCTCCGCCAGGTCGGGTTGCCTACCCAGGGCTGTGTCAGTCATAGGGTGCAGACGCCAGGATCAGGAGGGAGATTGAGGTTGTACGACCGTGTGTTCCGTTTGTATACGCTAGGTGTTAGAAAACTGATAAATGAACACTTAGGATTTTACTGTGTGCTCATAAACAGACTTACGGTGCACACACACACACACGCTCGCTCGCTCATCAGCAGGAGAAGATTGTGTGGAATCTTGGCAGGCTGTCTGCAGCCTCTCGGGCTCCGCTGATTCATCCCAGACCATGACATCTCCCTGGGCCTGTAAGGTCACATATCTACACTGCAGCACATGGCGGTTAACAAAAAAATAAAATATATATATATATATATATATATACAGTGTGTGCATGCGGATGTTTACCTTTTTATGTTTTTATGGCGTGGCTCTGCAAGAGGCTAGCCATCTATGAGAGGATCTGTGTGTGTACACTACAGTATGCCTACGTGCGTGCGTGCGTGCGTGCGTGTGTGTGTGTGTGCTCGGTCTGTCTGACTGTCCTGAGCTAATCTCGCAAAACGCTAGACCGATCAGCACCAAACGTTGCATGCACACTGGCAGTGGGCCACAGAATTCTTTCACGTTTTGTACTTTTTGAAATATTGTAACTAACATTTTATTATGGAAGCCATTTCACTGAAACAGTCATACTGTATGCCATATATACTTCATACTGTAGATGACTGATGTCACAGGCTGTTCACAGGATGGCTGAGATCCACATGGGAGCCACACCGTTTCTATGTGGATCCCGAGATCCGCACCATTGCCTATTTTTAGCATCTACTGTATCTAGCTCAAGCTTTTTCGTGACACCATTGCTTGCCTCAACTCTGTCAAATCCAGAGTGTTAATTATCTCCTTCAGGTCGGAACGGCCGGGAGAAGAATAGGGAGACCACCTCCATCCACTGCAGATGTACTAGTTATGTTTTATTAACATATAGACTGATTGAAATAAGGTTTTATTCATTAAAATAAGTTATGCATTGCAGCTTTAGAGTGTGAAAATGGACCCACCCTGTAAAAGGTTCCGTTGTCTCTTGCTATGTTTTACTCTCTTAGTCTTTATGTCCTCAACCTGTCTTACTTACGTACGATACACAAACAAAATCCGAGAAGCTTAGGATATGAATTGGTCCTTGAATACTGATGATATCATGGCAAGGGCTGTTGCTATGCATTACCGAGAAGCTTTCTTTTTTCTTCGGAATGCCAAAGAAACAGCTGTTTGTCCTTAAGCTCAAGTCTTGCAGGTATCCTAGTTGGCATGCTGAGGAGGGAGAAGAAGAGAGCCCAGGACGCCGCTGCTCAGCTAGATAACATCACCAACGGCCGCGGTCTGCCCTCTGCGTCTGCACTGTCACTGCCTGGGGCTGGAAGCACTGACAGCCTCTCTACTGGCCATGGGAGGCCGGCTGCACTGTACAGGAAAAGAGGTACGGTATGTATGTTTGGCTATCGTCGCTGTCGGGCAGAAACCTCTTATCTTTTTGTGTTTTTTTCGTAAATGAACGCCCTACTTGATCATACTACAGCGTCCCACAAACGCGTCAAAAGTAGCAGATCCGCAAGCTCAAAACGCGTCGCTTCGTGCCGCGTTTTGAGCTTGTCGATCTGCTACTGCACTTTTGCTATTTTTGAATTTGAATCCTGAAAAGTAACAGTTTCGCACATATGAGGTTTCCACCCGACCGAGACGCTGTGTAATTTGATTTAATTGCCTCTCAGGAGCCTTTGGTATCCATTTTAAGAGACAAGCAAATATTATTTCAGAGTTCCCCAGATACAGCCTCAGGCCTCTGTAGTTTGAGGGCGGTAAACTGGCTCACTCTGCCAATAACTACCCTTCCGCAATAGCTCCACGCTAGGTGCTAACGAAATCTCCTGTCATCACCGAGATGCCCAACTATCCATTGTGAGCTTAAACTGTTGCTGTGGATGTGGCGTTCCCGATGTGGGTGTGTGTGGGTGTGTGTGTGTGGGCAATATTCCGCTGACAAAGTGCAAGTTTGATTAAGCACAGCTATATCTAACTGGGCAAACAAATATTACGTACCCCCTTCCCCTTTATTTTGAGAACCACACATTGTACACTCACTGGAGAGTGTGCACAGACTGATAATGGCAAAATAGAATGCAGTAAAATAGGTCTTGGGGTGGGTTGTCGCTTTTCAGCCACAGCTGTAGCGACTGTGCTGCTGTGTGTCAAACTTCCAAACCCATCAATTGCGCTGCTGATAAACATTAACCCATTAAGAACTGAGGCCGATTCTACAAATGCCTTCTAAATCAGTGGTTCTCAAACTTTTTCGTGCCAAGGACCCCCAAAATGATATGTATTTGGCCGCGGACACCATCTGAAAATGTTTTGTGCCATGGACCCCCAGAAGAGAAGATTTGTGTTAAAAATATATATTTTAATACATTTTTCAAAAATGTTAAAAATTAGCAGATGTACAAGCTCACAGCGTGGCATGCGCTGTGAGCTTGTATATCGTTGCTAGTTTTTGAGAACCACTGTTCTAAATCCTAAGAGTTTTATTGTTGCTATATATAGCTGAAATCTAAAATGACACAGATGCTTTCCCGGTTTTAATGAGATAACTCTACCAATCCTAAAACTAGAGGTTTAAAAAAACTTGTGTTGAAGCAGTGAAAAGCTGAAAATGCCACCGTGCCACGTTCTGAGAAACGGGGTGTACATTACGCTTCTTTCATACTCGCTGAAAATAGGTAATATCTACAAGCTCACAACTGTTCTTGTTGCGAAAGCTTGTAGATTAACTGTTTTCAGTGAGCGACACCGCCGTACAGCAGAGTATAAATGAAGCATTAGACTGGGAGCCATGACTGACTCTGTGGTGTTGGAAATTGCCACTTCATTGCATAGTTGTGCGCCTTTAGACCTTTCCAGAGCAGCCGTGGCGTGGAGTTCAAACCTACCAATTTACACTTGTAAAAACCTGGCCTCCAGGATCAAAACAAACTATTAAAGCAAATTACATTTTCACTGTTTCACGGAACGTGAACTCCGTTCTCTGAGACACCCCCGTGAGAGGTGGGAGAGGAAATGAATAGGAAATACATTTGGGGCTATAGGGCGGGCGCACAGCAGAGGGGGGGGGGGGGGTGGGGTGATCTCTCTCCTTTGGAATGTCGGCCGCTCTTTGCTTGTGGTCATGCCTATTTTCGACGTGCCTGTTGAGGTTGTCTTTGGAGACATTTTTAAATGCATTACAAATCCCTGACTTGGGGATTTTGCTGCATAGTGAGGACCTCGGCCTGCCAGAGGCTCCAGATTTTCTTTTGCCAGGACTGACCTATTTCTAACCGATCTCATCAGCGGGCTCGTATCCATTTAGGAGTATCCTTTTTAGAGGTCACTGAAGTGGCTTCATATACTCGCGTCAGCACAGTAACACCAGGCAGTATATTAAACCTGTAATTTGTTGCTGATTAGGAGCTGAGGACTTCAAAGCCCATAATAGTTAGTGGAACATGAGCTAAAGGCCAAGGGCCAAGGCTATTGCAATGCAAACTTTAGAGTTACTTTTCAGATGTGCTTTAGGGTCCAAGATTTGAGAAAACTAGCTAGCAACAGGGCTCTAAGTATGGTCCGTCCGCAACTTTGATCCCAAAACAACAAATCTTGAAGATTACTCACTGGATTGCCTCAGGAGTTTGAGATTTGTGACTTTGAGATTCTCTCTGAGAACAGGAAGCACAGACTTTAAGGAAAGGTTACTGCCGATCATTCCCACACGTCCCACAGTGTTCCAATTGATCATCATACCACCGTTTCTCTGTGTCGTTGTTGACACGGCACTGTCTTAGAAGGTGAGTCATAATGAAGTCCCTGTGATCTATACTGTATGTAGCACATGAGAGATCAATAAAAGCGAGGAGATAAACCCTGACAGGGTGATGCAGGACCTCAATGCAAAGCACACAGCCGTGTATGGCTGAAAGAATGATGATGATAATAACTTGACTGAAGTATAACCACACTTTTTTTTTTAATTAAGTTTTAAAAATTATGTTTCTGCTATAGAAAATAGTCCATTACATTCTACAGCTGCCACAGGTGTCGCTAATGAGCTGTTTGCGAACAATCCAATTGTTATCCAATAGCAGTGGTCTGCTATTGAGAAATAAGAGACCGCAGAATGCTGTGATTGACCAGAATCGAGCATTCAACCAAGCCGTGTAATAAAGAGACTTAACACTGTTACATTTCTGTACACTGTCACTCATCCGTGTCATTTTAGATTCAATAGCGACTGAAGTAAAGCAAACTGGGTACACTTAAACCCCACATCCGTATTCTGGGGAGAACCTTCGTCGAAAATAGCAGATCGACAGGCAATGCGACACGTTGTGAGCTTGTAGATAGGCTATTTATATTTAATGTAGAGTGAAAACAGAAAAGACACTAGCATAGATAGACTAGAGCCCTGAGGAAAACCAGTCAACCAAGTATATAGGGTTTAAAGGCCAAAAGGATGGAGACGCAGAGAATTAGAAGTGGATGAAAAGTCAAGTCCATCACGACTCTCTTGGAGAGACATCCTCCCTGGCCGGCGGCAAAGCATTTCTTTGGCTTCCTCTGTGTTTTTTGGTTAAGTGGAGACTTAAGTGCGATGATAAACCTGAGTCCCCGTAATGAGCGCGATCATAGCCGTCGGGTAAAAAGGGGCAGGAGCCAGCGACTCATCAAAAACCCAAGCTCGCGCTCCTGTCTTCAGTAAAAACCACAACTCCCTCATCCTCTCTTCGACATTTTTGGCTAATGATGCCCGGTGCGGTGAAAAAGGCCACGCACGGGGGTAATTGCAAACAGGGGTCTCTGAAAGAAGAGCCTATTAACCCTTTAAGACCGGGAAAGCATCATTTGTGTCTTTTAAGATTTATTTGGGCTATTCGAAAATATCAGCTATACAAGCTCATAGTGCGGCACAGAGTGCCATGCTATGAGCTTGTACTGTAGATCTGATATTTTTGAAAAATCGTGACAATTCGTGAAAATGATATATATTTTTAAAGTGAGGTTTTTTAACTCAAATCTTTGCTCATAACATATTTTGAGATAGTGGTCCGTGGCCAAATACAAATCATTTTGGGGGTCCTTGACATGAAAATGTTTTGTTCCAGGGACCCCCAGAAGCAAAGATTTGATTAAAAATGTACTTTAGAAATATATATATTCAAAGATTTGCACAAATGTTCAAGATTTTTCAAAAATGGCAGATCTACAAGCTCATAGTGCGGCACTCGGATAGCCAAAGTATAAAATAATGGTTAAAGTGGTTACACAGATGCGTTCCCGGTCTTAATGGGTTAAAAAACAAACACATGCTTGGACTTAGACCAGACCAAATTAGGGATGGAATCTATCACTCGCAACAGGGACAGTGAGCGGTGCCGTGATGGATGGTGTGTGAAGCAACGGTTTATATAATAAACATTGATAAATGACACGTCTTCCACATCAGTCCTCTCGGAATGGCATGTGATCTAATGTGGAACAAGTTCGAGAGAGAGAGATCGCTGCTTGCCTTTCCCCACGCGCCCCTCGTTCATTACTTCTCTCTCTAGTTCGTTTGACACCATGACCCCTTTGGAATCTATCTCCATCTGGTTGACCTTTTTCTGCATCCCCTGCACTGCGAGCGCACACGCCACAGCATTTGAGAGAACTACATTGTTCCTCGAGTTGAGTTCAACCGAACGCCAGATGGATGGGGAGGATTGAGGACTATTTGATACAGTTGGCTTGTTGCATGTATACACAGATGCCTTCCTGGCAGGTAAAGGCTCATTTAGGAGTTTTCCCCCCCAAAAAAAGGATTTAGCATGAAAAAAAAGGCAATGGGTTTTAAATTATGAATGCTATATACTGTAGTGTTGTAGCCAAAACGTTGGCAATGCTTACATCCTCACTGGGTTTATGTCAGGACTGCAATATATGATCTTTAAAAGCTAGCTCCTCTGTGTGTTCTATGGTTACCGCATGTTTACAGTAGGCAGCCATGAGCAACTGGACTTGCCCCATCATCAAAACATATAAAGCCTGTATGAAAATGACCATAAACTAAACAAGCTGGTCTGCAGACAAGCGCAATTTTTCACTTGAAATTCATGCGCCCGCGTAGCTTCTTGGACCCTGTAATGTACAAAAATTGAAAACCTTATGATAATACTCCAAATGGTTTGTAATCAAAGGAGGGGACGCATATCAATCCTGTCCAACACATATTAAAATGAGTCATTGTAACCGCTGCAGACTCTTCCTGGCTTCAGTGTAACTTGCTGCTCGAGTGTTTGAGGAACCCAAAAGAAAAGTGCACAAGGTTGCTTTTGGCCAGGGCGCACGTAAGGCAACAACTCCCCCTTCAAATGACATTTTCAGAGCTGCTCCCTTGTACTACGTTGAGTGATAGATATTTGCGCGTTGTGGCCTACTGTTTGTGAATGGAAAACTGTGTACCTGGTGGAAGGGGTTAAAAAAGGCCCTTGAATGTGATATTGGCAACATGCTGTGGACTGACAATCCTGTTTTTTATAGGCTTCAGACATGAGTAGGCGTAAACATACAGTATGTATTCATGGAGTTAATTCTTGTAAGGCAATGTGGGGCCCGCGGACCCCTGTGGTCCATGGGGGTGTTTCCAGGGGGTCTCAGGCTAAACGACTGGTAGTAAGGAACCAAATGGACCCTTATGGGTCTGTAACTCCGAGAGTATGAGAGTATACAAATGGAACCAAATGGACACCAAGGGGTCTTTTGTACTCTCAGAGTCTCAGAGTTAAATTAACATTGAGATTTTTACAGTGATTGGGGTCCCGGTGTTAAAAATCTCATGGGGGTCCACGGCCTCATGCGTCTCTGTCGGGTGGAAACCTCATTATGTCCAAAACTGTTACTTTTCAGGACTCAAATTGAAAAGTAGCAAAACTAGCAGATCCGAGCTCAAAACGCGTCGTTTCGCACTGCGTTTTGAGCTTGTGGGTCTGCTACTTTTGCTGCTTTTGTGTGACGCTGTAGTGTGATCAAGTATGGCATTCATTTATGAAAAAACACAAAAAGAATATGGAGATAAGAGGTTTCTGCTCGACAGCAACGATATCAACCTGGGGGTCCTTGAAATTAAAGCGAGAGTCACTGCTGTTGGTGACTTGTGCATAATGTTCTTCTACAAGCGGACCCACTTTGTTCTTGGTAGATCATATGACGAT
This sequence comes from Gymnoscopelus microlampas, assembly GCF_963454915.1. Taxonomy (NCBI): domain Eukaryota; kingdom Metazoa; phylum Chordata; class Actinopteri; order Myctophiformes; family Myctophidae; genus Gymnoscopelus; species Gymnoscopelus microlampas. The sequence goes on from NC_139957.1 coordinate 10,276,559, forward strand.
GTTGGATTTATTCCAAATGTATGGTCAGCTACGTGTATTTCTGTATGGGTTGCATATGTATTTCCATGTAGGCCTCTTGGCCACAGCATGTCTAATGGGTTGATTGATTGCACTCTGTGTCTTCAATCAGCCTCATTTTGTCATTTCCATTGGCTACCACTAATGGTGGCTAGTTGCCTATTAAAGCCAACATGGAAACATGGAAGTAATGCTGCCAAAATTACCGCACATTTATTTATTTTTGGCTCGCTTTGTCACTGTGACACAATTTTTTCACTACGTAAATAAATAATGTATTTTTTCATCCAAAAAGCCCCTATATTTTTTTGTCAGTGTCTAGGCTTTTTATGTTTACACTGGACTGTTACGCTGGCCTCTCGCACCTGGTTCACTCGTTGCTTTGATTCAATACTGCAAACGTTTTCATATTTTTGACTAGTACGAGCAGATATACTCACCGGTTACTGGAAGGGGAAAAGTACATTATGAATTTACCACTCAAGCCATATTTCAAAAATAGTGAAAATAACACAGCTCTTCATCTTAATCATCATAGAGCTTTACTTTGGTGCTTTGGTTTATTAAACGCGCTAAACAACGAATGGGGCTTCCTCGAGGAGTTTCATGCAATTCCAGGAATAGGTTGTTATCACTCAACATCATTCAGTATTGTCTAGTTTTATGACTGGAACGTAGTAGTCAATCATTACATTTTCACTTCACCCCACACTATACAGATGAAGTAATATACTGTAAATGATGTGTAGCCTGCAAGCTAGTTCAGGCAGATACACTCGAGAGGTTTACATGCATGCGCACCACTATGTGGGCATGCAGTATGTGATGTGTCAATCAGCTGACCAATTGGCGGTCTATTTAAGCTCGCCATTGTACTTCCTCTTGCTGTCAATGCCACTGAATGTTGTATGCGCTTACGCAGTTTGCTCCCACCACCACCCCAGCACCACCAGTAGGCTCTGCTTTCTCTAAGGGTTCCGTTTTACCCTGGAGGGGGTCGTTATAGATGTATTATATCTCCATGCTCTTACAGTAAATGGTTGTCTGCTAATGTGCTGAGCAGGGACTAATGTGTAGCAGAACCTAAATTTCAAGATCAAATATAATATTCACTCTTGTATTTGCATTTAATAAATAACACGTTTAACTTCAAGCCATTAATGTTCTCAATCTGTTAGTGAGTTATCTGACTGGAATATACTTAAAAGCTGATAGTTGAAAACATATGATTTCACAGTTAAACCATGACTTATAAATGACAACATAACAAAAGGCTATGTTTACAGTTCACACAAACAATGCTGGTTCATTAGTCAACATATAATTTCTGCAGGGGGGAGGGAAAGTGTGCTGTCGCTCCCATGCTTTGTGTGAGTGGGGGCCGTTTTATGAACTCCCAAAGTCACTTGTTGCTGGTTACATGTCCTCTCTGGAATGTTCATCCACCTTTCTCACACTCCATGAGAAGCTTCACTCCCTTTGTGCATTGCGTTACAACAAGCAAAGCTGTGGGTGAAACACACTTCCAAGAGCATCTGTTAACCGAGGGAGAAAATACAGTAGATAATTGTTTTTCACCGTCGGGTTCAGGGACCACCAGTCCAAATGGACCCTTAGGGGTCTATTACTCTTGAGAGTGTGTCCTTTTGGTAACTCAGGGTTACAATAAACGCTGAGGATTTTTACTGTGTGGATTGGGGTCCCAGTGATAAAATATTGTATCGTCTAATGCATATCAAAACTGGGGGTCCTTGAAATGAAAAAGGTTGAGAGTCAGTGCAGTAGATGGAGTCCCGAGATGCACTGTACTTTTGCAACGGAAAGCTTTAAAGAAGGCATACTGAAGAGCAGCTGCAGAGAAGGTCATAGAGAAAGACACTGCCTCACACTTCACTGCTTCTGCTAACATTGACATTGATGCGAAAAGAAAGTTACCTGGGCACTTCAAAACTACCCAAATATAAAACACTGTTTGACTCTGAGGAAGATGCTGGTCAAAACGTCAGCCACCCCTGCAAAAATAATCATGCAGACCAAGTTGAGTGCTCCAGTAATTGATTTGGGTAGTCTATTTTGAAGTACCCAGTTAACTTTATTTTCATATTATTGTCCTACCGCTGAGCAACGAGCCCTTCTACTCACAACTTGGCTGAAGTGCGTTGGCCTTCTCTTATTGACATTAATGTGCCTGTAAGCTATCTGAAGCCTATTACAATCAAATGACTAATGGAATATTGTCTTTACTTGAAAAATATCAATATTTCGATATAATAGTCACAGTGCTAAAGTGCTCATATCCCATGAACCCTCTGCACGTTGGCGACCAACGTATATGGGGACTTGATCATTGTTCTGAACTGGGCCCTAATTCAAAGCAAATGTACATGTACTGTTTTCTGTCCCTGTGCCCAGTGGGTCACTGGATGTTTACGTATGTTTTAATTCTCATTTTAATCAGAGGACTCTGGTCTTCTAGCCAACAGGCTCCCCATGATTACAGTGAGGATAATTGCTGCTCTCTGGTCTTCTGGAGATTAACTATAAATGTAACGACGATGACCTTTCCATGGAAACCATTCGAGCTGAACCTGTGTTCCAGTTTAAAAAAAGAACGGTATATAGTGGACGTTATTCTTTCCGTAATGCATTCTTCTGCGCTGGGACTTATTTTTGGTTCGCCACTACAGAACAGATCCAGGAAGTTAAGCTTGATAAGTCTTTCTGTGTATATTTAATGACCGCGGTGCATGCTGGAGCAAAGTTCTGGTGCGTTTTGTGGGAAGACTTTGATTTCCTCGTGGAATTGCAGTTCCGTGCTCACAGACCTAGAGCCCTCAAACCTGTTCCAAGTTGACATGCAGTGGGTCCGCTGTGCATTCTCCCCCCAGCTTAATTTATTGTCCTTTTTTCCAAAGGTACAACTCTATCTTCTTCCTGCATGGCCCCAGTAGTTTATAATGCATGGAGATAACTGATGGACAAGGCATGGTGTTCCTGCCGTATTTCAAGCTTCTAGTGACTAGTGGTCTCTCCGCTGTCGGAAGATTTGAGAACTAACGTGGAGTGTTGGATCTTTACGTTAAATCCTGTTCGTATGTAATGGAAGGATGATGATTCTAGCAGGCCCCGGGCACTGCTGGGTTCTGTGATCCAAGCTGAAGTCCATATGGATACCTGTGGGGTCAGAGACTGGTATCAGATTAGATGTCGGCGCTTTGGGGACAGCACTTTTGATATGATCGGGAGTCCGCGCCTGTGCTGTTTAAATCCGTAGTTTATTTTTGTTTGTTTCATTTTTAATTGTTGTAAATTACAATTAGCAAAATGGACACCCCAATTACAGGATTAATTACATACCGGTACTTGGCCTGAAAGATTTTTCTTTTTTAGTTACAGTGTACAAACAGGACTTTTTTAGGTTTCTTGTAGTCAAAAAGTATGTACTGTTACTGGTGTATGTATCCAGTTACAGGCATTTGTTCATGGGCAAGAAAACGGCAGAGGATGTTGACTTGCCTGTTGTGTCAGAATGAGATTAATCAGAATATGTTGATGTTCAGTGCGTATGCAAAGACTTCTTATAATAAATAGGTGTAACACTATAATCATACTGTACTTCAGCCCTTTGGTATTGCATGTCTAAAAATGTGTTGAAACAGCAACAATAGTCACAACACATTCCTTCTCTGTAAATGTTCAGTGGTTTGTCAGCACTTGAAGCACGGAAAAGAAGAATTAGGAAAGTTGGACAAAGCCATATGTGATCTCATTACCCCACAAATTTTGTTGGGGCAACATAGTATGATGTCATATCTCTTTTAGGCAGATATTCCTGGAATGTTGCTTTTTACGAGAGGCAAATGGACTGCATTTCCCTCAAGTAGCCCTCAGACAGATTTGTTGAGGTTGGCTGTTGCATGATCTGTCTGTGAGATGCCTCCTGGTTCCAATCAGCGCTTTCCAAAAATAAAGACAACAAAATTCCTGAATGTCCTACAATTAATCTCTCACATGACTTACTCCTCTTGCATATTTCTTCGATTAGGATCAGCGTTGTCACACGGGTTCATGAATCTTTACGAGTTCTTAGCAAGTCACCGAAAATCTAACTTTCCCGAAGAAATCATTGGGAAGTAATGGATTTTCCATGTCATTCAGAGTGCACGCTGCAGAATGATGCTGTTGAGTCACATTAGTGTATTTTATATTTAGTTAATTTATTTGGATTTTTCAGTTTTTTTGTTGCTGTCCTATTTCTCAATTCCCAATGTACTCTAGTCCCTTGTCACTGTTCCTACTGGTCCTAGAAAAAGCACAGACGATCACGTCTCTTCCGATACACGTGACGCCAAGGCGTCAGAAGCCAATGCATGCCGAGGCGTCAAATGCGTCAATTTGCCATGTCGCCATGCAGGGTTGTGGGTGGTACTCGGTAGTGCCGGTTTTCTTGGCTCACTGAAAGGAAACTACCAGCAAAATGGCTGGCAAGTAGAATCAGCCACAGCGCTTCTTTCCTATTGAATGATGATGCATTGAATGCGACGCATCAAAACGCTGCAAGCAGACGCTCCACCCCCTTGCTCCCACGTATAATGGAAGTGACTAAAGTGTAAGCGGTTGTGTCAACTGAGGCCTTTTCTACTGAGTAGGCTTTGAATGGTTTTCAATGGGAGCGCCGCATTTATTTGTGCTCGCACATTCATGGCGGGTTTGGAGGCGTTTTTTAGGCAAGTGCCTTGGTGTTTTCAGCTGGGAAATAATTGATCCGGGGCCCGCCATGGGTCCAAAATGGTGCGACCATTAAGCGCCTGCTACTCTGAGAGGATACAAATGCCACCATTTTTTTATTGGGTACCCCAATCTACAATGTAAATCTCCAATGTACACCCCCAGTGTTAATTTAATTCTGAGAGTGGACAAATGGAACCAAATGGACTCATAAGTGTCCATTTGTAGAGTTACAGAATCTGTAAGGGTCCATGTGGACCCCCTGGTGGTCCCCGGACCCGACATTGAGAACCAGTGCATTGGAATGCTGATTAGGATGTGGAAATGACCGGCGGACATAGGACACAATAGTTTGTTTTCCTCTCTGTGTTACATATATGTTGACTTGTTTTACTTCTGTACCTCCTTTTGTTTCTTCTTATTTTCTTTAATCAAGTGTTGATTAGATCAGCAGCTGCATTTGCGGTACCTGATTTTAAATGCAGGGACATGATAAAATGCACAAGCGAACATCGCACGCATCAGTGCAAACCCCACAAAACCATTTAATGTGCAATTTGAGGTGACATACTTTTTAGTTTTTTTGTCTTTTTTTGGGAACTAGATTGATGAGCGAGAGAGAACCTGGTAGCTTGACAACATCGATTATTTCTCACAAATTCTACATCGTTGCACGTTTGAAGAATTGCCTGTCAACGTGATTCCAAAGTCCTAGGTATAATTTTGGTTTCCTTTTTGGAAATAAATACTTGACTGTCATTACACAGAGCAAACGCATCAGATTTTTAAGTGCTCTCGGGCAGCAGGGAATGTCCTTGTCTCTTGTGTATGTCACTGTCCTTCAGCGTACTGTGGACTGAGGGAGGCACTGACCTCACGGCAGGGGGTCATTTTGGGGTTCCAGGGATCCTGGCAATTGCCACCCCCTAGCTTTCACATTTAATCTCCAAATTGGGATAGTGCAAGTAGTGTAAAGGTAGTGTAAGTAATTTATTTTGTTAAAATAAGTGTTAAATTGCTTAATATTCTGATAGTAATCATTTGTATAGAGTGTTTGTTCAGTAACAGCAGGGGTCTCCCCGTCCCTCAGCTCTTGATTAAACAGAAAATGCATTTTCAGGGCGGGATAGCAATTGTATCCAATCAGGAGAGAGAACTCACACAGGATAAAGGATAAACAAGGGAAATTGGAAGTGATGACACAAAGAAATGAGCAGACAAAATTGGAGCTGATAAATGGGCACTTTCTCCTGATTGGCTGCAGATTGGCCACCTGAATTTTCTGTTCATTAAAGAGCTGGCGAGACAGGGAGACCGCTGTTACTGAACAAACACTCTGTATAGCAAGGATTAGAGAGGCACAAGCATGGAATACCTGTAACAAACTCCTCGGAATCTGACAGTCTGGTATCTCAGCTGCTACCAGGGCCTTCAGGGCCTGTGTCGAAAGCATCCCGTTATATCGTCGCTGTCGGGCAGAAACCTCCTGTCTCCATATTTTAACTTTTTGTGTTTTTTCGTAAATGAATGTACTACTTGATCATTATACTACAGCTTCACACAAAAGTATCAAAAGCAGCCGATCCACCGCGACACGTTTTGAGCTTGTAGATCTGCCACGTTTGCTATTATTTTTATTTGGATCCTGTCAAGTAACAGTTTTGGACATACAGTATGAGGTTTCCACCCGACGGAGACGATATGGTGCTGAGACAAGGACTATGAAGAAGGAGCTACAAGTCCGTCTGGCACATAAACAAGGCTCCTTATGTGTGTTAATATAACATCTCAACCAGAGGAAACAGGCCAAATGTTCCAAGGCCTAGGAGCAGCAATCGCCGACAAGACCCGGTGGGAACAAAAAAGTGACATTTACAGTAAGATGTAGATGTCATCATCCAATCAAATGATAATGATTCTCCTCTCTTTTGGCAACAATGAGAAAGATCATTTCCAAATGCCATCAAATGCATTTCCAAATTCTTGATGTAGCATCAATATAAAGTGTGCATGTGAGCCAACTGTCTTGCATTTTTACTATTTGGAGTGCTGCTATTTCCACCTCATTTTGTGGTTTTTATATTTAGTATTTCCAAATGCATCAGAGCTTCACAGACAAACAAACCCAAGCACTTTGTGCTGACTTAGCCATAGCTGTGGTGCATATCATTTCATTAGAAGATTGAGTCTGAAGAAAATGCATCTAGCCGCAATAAAAATAATACTCTACGAAGCGCGTTTTGACCGTAAACAACTGAACCACCAACAAGCTACTTGCTATTGAAGACACACCTGTAGCATCCAGTTTGCTTACTAGTGGAAAGTTGCCAACTTGGTAATGCTGACCTGTTCAAAAACGGTTGTTTATGATTTCTGTTTATGTCCTCCCTAAACTGTGAACGACCGGGTAATGGTCCTTAAGTTGTGTAATTAGTGATAGGTGGGAGGTCAACTGTATCTTTGGGCCTCTTTAGCACGCATCTGGCTGCCAGATTGGAGGTTAGCGCCTGGGTTGTGGGAAAATGCAACAGTTCTCTTAGCAACTGTACAAATCTGCACAGTAAGACCTGGCGTCGACATTACGTCTGACTTATACTTAGCTGCGTGCAGGTGTCGCGCACGGAAAATTGCAGATCTATACGCTTACGGTGCGTCGCAGCGCAACATGTTGTGTACTTGTAGATCTGCTATTTTCGGTGCGCGACACCAGCATGCAACTACAGTACAAATCAGGCTATATTCCCATGATGGGAACATTATCAAAAGCCAATCAAATATTTTGTATCAGCATTACGATCATGTAATCTTGTCTATAGCAGTTAGTGGGTTAGATTTGATTTGTGACCTCAGCATTGTAATAATTATTATACCTGTTATTAGTGTGCATTTGGTAGTATTTGGCCTCTTGATAGGACATGTTTATGTGTGTCTATGCAAAGCTCTTTTAGCAAAATAAAATAGTAAAATACTCCATGTTAAAAATGGACAAATTAAAGCTACAATCCGTAAGTTCTATTTCCATAACCGATATTCGAAACCACGCAGGACCAAACATCCACTGCTCATCCAAGACGGAATTCCCGCTTGGATACAGTTGCTTTTGCGCTTATGAGCTTGAGGCAGTGTTACTTGTCAACCTGTGGGTGCCTACCCGACACCAGGGTATAAATGCAATTGTGCTAGTTATTTTCTATCATCATACTCTACCACGCAGGTTGGTTAAAACTGTGTTTTATTCATTAAAATAAGTTCTGGATTGTAGCTATAACCCTGAGGATATCATGTGATGATATCACTGTTATTTTCCTGTCAGCTCCAGAGCTGTCCATGGGCAAGCAAGAGGCCTTTGACATCTTCAGACGGGACCAGGAGGACAATCTGACCATTGAAGACAACAAAGCTGTGCTCAAACAAAGGTCAGCGGCAAAGAGGAGATGTTATTGGGCACTTCATTAACTTCTGTTTGCGCCCTACACCAAATATCGTTGCCGAAAATAGGGGATCTACAAGCTCGGGCTGTGTTGTTATCCCCATAATAGGGATCCTTATTATGGGGATGTGTGTGTGTGTGTGTGTGTGTGTGTGTGTGTGTGTGTGTGTGTGTGTGTGTGTGTGTGTGTGTGTGTGTGTGTGTGTGTGTGTGTGTGTGTGTGTGTGTGTGTGTGTGTGTGTGTGTGTGTGTGTGTGTGTGTGTGTGTGTGTGTGTGTGTGTGTCTGTGTGTGTGTGTCTGTGTGTCTGTGTGTGTGTGAGTGAGAGCTACCTAAAACAAGCATTCTCGTGCTGGCATTCAAATTATTATTTTTCTCATGTTTTTGTTCTTCTTTGTTATGGACATGGGATAAATGGGATTCTTGCCATCGTTGCACCTGTTAAAACAGTTTATGGGTCAGAAACTGCACTTTTATTGCAGCAATATGTTCCTTACCATTGAAATTAAAAATATATAGTCATGAAATGAGAAGGTAAAATAACATGACTTGATTTGCCAGTCCTTCACAGAGGCGCTACTTGGGTGGGAATTGTCATTCCAGGTGTGAAGTCGTTGCAGCCAAGCCATGCAGATATTTATTTTGGCCAGAGGGATATTACATTTTCATTAGCCACTTAAGCCCTATATACGTTGTTGTACGACAAATAGTCAAAATCACCTTTCGATAAGTTCGGTTTGCAGATATGCCATTTAAGCTATTTCTGAGAGTTGTGTCACGTGAGAGTTGTGTATAGCAGTGGTTCTCAAACTTTTTCATAAGGGCCCCCAAATTGATTATGTATTTGGCCACGGACCCCCATCTGAAAATGTTTTGTGCCAGTGGCCCCCTTGAAGAGAAGATTTGTTAAAAAAAAAATGTTCCAATACTTTCAAGATTATTAAAAACAAATCTAAATAGCAGATGTACAAGCTTGTAGATCTACTCTTTTTGAATAGACAACATATAAATGGATAAAGTGGTTAACATGATTGTGATGCTATATTAACTGCTTTTGCTGGGGACGCTCCGTAACCACCTCAAGGACCCCTGGGGGTCCCCGAACCATAGGTTCCATAAAGAGGGATTGATCTGTCTGAATCTGAAAACCGATGACAACTTTTGTGTTTTCAGGCAAAAATGCAATGCATACAGATGTGCCACTTCAAAACTTCACACGTTACTGTTCTTTCCCTGAAAGTGCCCTGAAAATGCATTTTTTTCCTCCCTGTTCTGCCCTTAAAAATGCACTGTTTTGCCCCTGAAAAGAAGTTGTCACTACACACCCCCGTTTTTCCCTTCAACAGACATCCATATACATGAGAACAAAAGAATGTGTGTTGAAGAAGGTGTCAGACTCATTATGAGGCGAAAGGTGATTTGAAGAGGTCCTTGACCAGTTGCTCAAATTAATTAGCATCATAAAAGCAGTGATCATCAAAATAATTCAGCATTTTAAATGCCCTTCTTTGTCCCTCTTATTGCCCTGGGAATCCCCTGAAAATGTACTGTCTTGCCGATGGCAGGACATTTGAATTTTTGAAATGGCACATCTGTACTTTCCAATTGAATTGATTGAGCTCTGACTCAATTCAGTAATATGTGAAACAGATCTGCTATTTTCAAACATTTTAGTACTTTTACTTTTGGTACTTTAAGTACATTTTGATGCCAATGCTTTTGTACTTTCACTCAAGTCCATTTATAATTCTGGACTTTTACAGTACCTGTAACAGAGTATTTCTTTATTGCAGTATTGGTACTTTTACGTAAGTAAAGAATTTGAGTACTTTTTCCACCACTGTGCGCAGGTTTTCTGAGGCCAAAGCGCTGGGGGAGCAAGTGAACGAGGCCAGAACCAGAGTCAGTAAGTCACCTCTCCGTCGAACACAGCACCACAAATCTGAGCATCGCTTTCATTGCTACGCCTAGCGTGAGCCACAGCATATGGACTCAATGTAGAAGCATTCTTATTGCATTTTCTTATTTCCCTCTGGGAGCGCCGTTGTTGCATGCAACCTGTAATAATGGCCGTGTTTTTTATATTATTCCCCGTTGTATCCTTAGTTTCTCGCACGTGAACATTCTTAAGCAGAAAACACGGTGCACAGTCTGGTGTCAGGAATGAATGTCCACTCGCTGTGAATTGTTGTGAGAGAGACGTTAAACTCCGGCTGCGAGCGAAAGCGTGTGAACTGTGTATGTGCAAACGCGTCCAGGAGGTTGATGGTCCACAGTGCGTGGTGTAAACTGCATTCCGGAAATCACTCCACACACTTGCGAGGGGCATAAAAACTCGACTATTCATTGTCATCATTACCGCCGGCGTCATTATCCTTAACAGCAAATAACATTCTCCGGTGCAAGTCTTTTGGGAATGCTGTTTTTTATTTATCCTTCTATTAACGCGCATGCAGGCTCTCCGATAGTCTCCAGAGATCACCTGGTATACCTGCCTGGAAAACGTTAGCGAATAGATCACCGTCGGGGTCCCGTTTCCCTGGAGCGCAGAGAAAGTGTCGTTCAGCACATTCCAAAACTTTTCCAGGACTGAGAGGGATTCTGATTTCCTCCCACCCCACTCTTCCGACCTAGGTTTTTTTTCTTTTCTTTTTTTTTTATACAGGACCTGGCTTTGGCTGTTTTTTTTTCTTTTTGTCTTTACGAGCGCTCCGTAAGAACACCCCTGTGTTCTTCTGGGTAATGTCCCTGACAGGTATAAGCCCGGTCTGCCAGATTGAGGCCTGGCATCGTCCCCTTTAGCTTCACTCACTCACTGCTGAACCATTCCAAACGGCTCGGCTCCAGAAGGAATCCACCCCAGCGCTTTGGAACGCAAGGTTCTCTCTGGTGTACTGTAGTCTGCACTACTGTGTGTCAACGCCTCGACACCGCCGCTAGTGCGTCGGCCTGTTCAGTGTTGCGTTGATTATTGTGTCAGCGAGTTGTGAAAGGATCCCGTACGCATGGTGTTAATGAGTCCAAATTTAGACCTATGCACCTGTATTGCCTATACACGTTAGAGTCCTCGGTGTTAAAAGCTGCAATCCGGAACTTATTTTAATGAATGATTATATATTTATATATTTCTAAGTTAAAATAGTGTGGTAGTTTAGTCGCTAAACTATACTGGGACCCCAACTCCACACTGTGAATTCTGTGTTAGTTACTCTGAAAGTGTACAAATGGAACCAGGTCCATTTGGTTCCTTTTGTACACTCTCAGAGTTACAGACCTGTAAGGGTCCATTTGGAACCCTGGTTGGGCCCTGGACCAGAAGTTGAGGGCACAAGTAGATTACCAAGTAGTACGGCCTGAAGCTCATAAGCCCAATTTCTCCCATGGCCAAGTGGGGACTCCGTCATGTTTGCTCTCCCATGCGGGAAGAGCCATGTTGGAATCCCGGTGGGGACACCAAAGTTACAGATTAAAGCTCTATAGTTTAACTCTGTACAAATGAAACCAAATGGACCCTTGTTGTAGGTCCATTTGGTTTCATGTGTACACTTTCAGACTTGCAAATGGATAAATTAACACTGAGGATTTTGTTTTACTGTGTATACAGTACAGAGAGGCCTTCATATGTCTCAAGTTCAGTTTGCTCAACGATCCGTCTTAATCACCGTCACGTTGCGTTCAGTGGACTGTTGAGAAACAAGGCCCTTCCTCCACCAGACTAGCAATAACAAATCATATCTCAGAAATGATTTCAGCGCGTATAATGGGGGGAATTTTCCAGCGTGTCATCACAATTCAAAATATCAGCGTGGTATTATTAGGGTTTGATCTGGTTTGCATCTAATATTGCAAGCTTCAATTCTTTTTTATAAGGTTTTTTTTTTTTTTTTGGTTCCGTTGGAATGTGTGTGTTTGCGGTTCATGTCAGATGCCAGTGAAAGGGATAAGTTCGCCTGTTCACCAGTGCTTTGGCGTCATTACTGCCTCATGTCACGCACACAGTGGTGTAAAGTAACTAAGTACATATTCTCAAGTACTGTATTTAAGTACAATTTTTTGGTATTTTTTACTTTACTGGATTATTTTCATTTTTTTTTAAACTTCTACTCCACTACATCTCAGAGGCAAATATTGTACTTTTACTCCACTACAATTATTAGAAAACTTTAGTCACTAGTTACTTTGCAGATATAAATGATTATATTATAAAACATACTGTACATTAACCACTTCAGCCCTATTTTAGGCTATTTGAAAATAGCCGATCCACAAGGTCACATCGCGTCGAGCTTGTAGATCTGCTATTTTCAAACATTTTAGTACTTTTACTTTTGATACTTGTATATAAGTATATTTTGATGCCAATACTTTTTGTACTTTTACTCAAGTAAATTTTGAACACGGGCCTTTCACTTAACAGTATTTTTATATTGTGATATTGCTACTTTCACTTAAGTAAAATATGTGAGTACTTCTTCCACCACTGCACGCATGGCGGTTGAGTAGCGTTCAGCTGTCACCCGCTCTTAGATGCCAGCGTGCATTTAGCACTGCTGGAATTCTGGATGTATCAGCGTTGAACTGTGGTGAATGCGAAGGCGCTGACACAGACATACATCAGAGGTGGTGTCTTGTCAAACAAAAATAATCTATGACCATTGACTTTTTGGTTTTGAACACATTTAGACTGGGAAAGCATCTTGTGTCATTTTAGATTTCTTTGGATATTAAAAAAATAGCAGATGTACAAGCCGCGCTATGAGCTTGTAGATCTGCATTTTTTTTTAAATCGTGTTTTTTTTAAAGCAAACATTTTTAACTCCGATCTGTGCTTCTGGGGGTCCCTTCCTGGAACAACATATTTTGAAATGGGGGTTCGCGGCCAAATACATATCATTTTGACATCTTTTGACATGGAAAAGTTGGAGCACCACTGATATAGCAATATACTGTTAAGATTTAGAAAACATTTTTAGATATGTATTTGGCCGCGTTCCCGGTCTTAATGGGTTAATAACATTAAATGACTGTAATAGGCTATAGTACAGTACTGCCCCGTACAACCTAACAGACTCCAGCACAGCCCACCAGAGCCCAGCAGTGCGGCACATTCCAGCACACAAAGTCCAGCCCACTGGGAGAATAGCCTAGGGTATGGGGGTAGTTAAATGACTGTAATAGGCTATACAGGGCTGGGTCCAGCTGGAATAGGCTAGACCAGAATGTTCTAGCCTAGGCCTTACTAGACTCTAATAGGCTCTATTAGGCTGTACTAGGCTCTTGTCAGCCCTGTAGCCCCTTTGCACTTGAGATTAACCACTGTGTCCACGGGCAATAGTTTTACATGGGTTTGTGTCCACCGGCAATAGTTTTACATGAAAATGTCTAGGCTATAGTATAGCACTGCCCCGTACAACCTAACAGAGCCCAGCACAGCCCACCAGAGCCCATTATAGCCCACCAGAGCCCAGCAGTCCGGCACATTCCAGCACACTGGGAAAATAGCCTAGGGTGTGGGGGTAGTTAAATGACTGTAATAGGCTATACAGGGCTGGGTCCAGCTGGAATAGGCTAGACTAGAATGTTTTAGGCCTTACTAGACTCTAATAGGCTCTATTAGGCTGTACTAGGAAATGAAAAGTATGCAAAAACGTCCAAAATAACCTCAGGGTTTTTAGGGTTAAAGCTGCAATCCGGAACCTATTTGAATGAATAACATGTTATATTAGTCTATATGGTATGTACTGTATAGTATGTGTTAACACGATATAGTCAGTACATCTGCAGTGGTTGGAGGTTCAAAAAACTCCATTCCATTGAGGCGTTTAGACCCTGCTGTTGGGAGGGTTTTTGATTGACTGAATACTTAATTGACACAGTTATTAACAGTACACTACAGGTAGCACAGTCAAAGGTTATGCTTAAAATGTAAAACAAAATGAATCAGTAATACATATAATCCATACAATACAATGCAATACAAATACAATACAAGACATTGGAATAAAGCTCAGTGGAATCATAAGGTATGTTTACAGAGAAAGGAGGGGTGAGGGCGGGGGGCATAGGATTCTTCTATCATGGCGTTCAAGGAGTTAAGCTTATGTTCACTTGTATTTTTTGAACAGTGAGTTCTTTTAGGTTTGTTTTGAGTTTGGGTGGGGACTGGGGAGTCGAGAACCGTTGTGTCTTTCGGTAGGTCATTCCACGTTTTGGTGGCAGCATAGTAGAATGCATTTTTAACCCATGTTTATACTGAATTTTGGGGGAACGGGGTCGGATGGACAGTATGCCCATGGGCACCACTTAGTCTAGAGCAGGGGTCTTCAACGTTTTCAGGCCAAGGACCCCCTGGCTGAGAGAGAGATGAAGCAGGGACCCCCTCTATATTGTATAAAATTGTGTTTCAGATGAAACCTTTTTTGTTTACTTGGTCTGCTCTTTTTTCCCTCTACACATATACTTGCCAAAAATATTGCTATTTTTGGCTAAAGTTCTCCTCAGAAAAAGGGATGCTAGGGTTCAAGTGGTTAAGGTAAAAAAAAAAAATCGTATCACACAAAGATTTGGCGGACCCCCTGTAGTAACTCTGAGGACCCCCTAGGGGTCCCGGACCCCCGTTGAAGACCCCTGGTCTAGAGAAGTACTTTGACAGGGCATTGATCCTAGTATTTTAAAGACCTCACCCATTGAGATATGTTGCACTCTGTCTTCTACTTGCCAGCCCATGACTAGCAAAGTGAGCTATAGAGAAGGCGAGTCCTGGGGAACACATGCTGGTCGACAAGTAGTACTGCCCAAAGCTCATAAGCACACAATCTCCGCTGGCCAAGCGGGGATTTGGTCTTGTATAAGCGGTATAGATGTTTGTTCGAATCTCGGGGAGGACATCAAACTTAACGTTAATACAATAAAACGAGTAACATCTGCAGTGGTTGCAGGTGGTCTCCCTACTTTTCCCATTGACAAGTAGCCCCACCTGAAGCTCATAAGACCATAATCTCCCCTGGCCAAGGGAGGATTCCCTCTTGCGTGGGCGGCAGATGTTTGGTTTGATTCGAATCCCAGATCTAACCATTGCAATTAGCTCTCTCCATCAGGAGAGGACAGACTACTTACGCATTGCAGCTTTAACTTTTCAGAGCGTAGGCTTTGGACATACGGTATATTGCGTGAATTAATGAGAGAAGACACTTAGACTCGCTGCAGCACAAGCTATTGTGTGGTAGACTGTTTTGTGGGCAAAGATATATAGACATTTTGGTATATGAATTATTCAATGAGCCAGCGGGGAAAACAGACTAGAGCAGAAACATTTGCGATGCTGTCACATGTTATTACAATGTTAACGGCATGGGAGACGCATTTTTCCTAGATGAGAGGCAGTGTTTATAGTGGAAGGTAGTTTGCCTCTCCTGGCTGGAAAAGTCGTGCCATAATATATTTAGCTCAGTGTGTTTCCTCGCCGTTTTTCTGGAAGACCCGCTCGGAAATTTTACACTACCTATGGCCTCATGGTTAATGTAGAACATGGAAAGAGTTAGCATAATATAGGCAAAGGCTTTGTGTTGCTCCGTCTGATGGATGTGCCCAGCGTGAGCGGGTCAGTGGCAGGGGAGAGGCGGGAGGAGAGAGGGCGGTACCCTGTGGAGACCGGCGGGGCCTAAACCGTTCCCTCGTTACCAGTATTGTTCTTGGCCGCCCCATGCAGCATGGCGTTCGGAATCCGGTCCCACCGGAGCAGCATAGTATGATACTGTACTGTATGTTCCAGACCCTTTAGGTCTAGAGAGCATAAGCTGTCGCTGTCGGGTGGAAAGCTCCTATCTCCATATTCTTAACTTTTTGTGGGTTTTTATTTTTCGTAAATTAACAGCCCTACTTCATCATACTACGGCGTCGCACAAAAGCATCAAAAGTAGCAGATCCACAAGCTGGAAATGTGGCGCGAAAGCGACACGTTTTGAGCTTGTCGATCTGCTACGTTTGCTATTTTTGAATTTGAATCCTGAAAAGTAACAGTTTTGGACATATGAGGTTTCCACCCGACAGAGACGATATAGGGATGTGCATTCGTTCATGTAGGGAATCTGTGACGCACAGCACATCTTCTGTGCACAGTCAAATCCTCAGTGTTCCTTTATCCATTTTGTACACCCCTCAGAGTTCAAGACCGGATAAGAAGCGTTACTGTAGGCCCGGTGGAGGGTGGTGGTGGTGACTGGGGTCCCAATTGATCTCTTACCCAGATGTGCGTGGGGATTTATGCGGTGCTGTCCTACTCGCAGCGTCTGCTAACCTCTTTGCTGTCCCACCCTCACACTGTTCCCCCCGCCACTGCTGACCTGAGCTTGTTTTTATTTATTTATTTTCCTTTTTGCAACTCATTTAATTTTTCTCCCAATTTAGTCGTTATGCCAATTGCCAATTTCCTCCCTGCATGTGCAGTAGGTGGCCAGTGACTTTGACCAGTTTCACATCCAAAACCTTTGCATCATGCATGTCACACAAACAGAATGGGATGTGTTTTGTTGATATAACAAGTTTTTTCATATAGAGTCCTATCCACAAATCCACCATTTAACTTCCACAATCCACATTATCAAAACCATTCTGTTTGTGTGACATGCATGATGCAAAGGTTTTGCAAGTGAAACTGGTCAAATTCACTGGCCACCTACTGTAGTCCCAGTCACTGCTGCTGACCACCGCTGTTTGGTTATTGTTTGGTCTCTCCTGCGGAGGAACATGCTATCCTTCCCAGCTCCGCTCCCCGCTGGACATGCGCGCCGACCAGACTGTAGGAGGCGCTATAGTAAAGTGACTGTAACTAAAAAGGAATGGCTGATCTCAAAATACAAGTGAGCATAGTTTAACAACTCCTTGGTAGTAGCATCCTCTGCTACCATACCGCCCCCCCACCCCTCCTTTCTCTGTAAATATACCTGTTGATGCTGCTGAGTATTACTGATGAATTGAGTACAATGGATCGCAGTAGAAACAAGCCGCCCTGGGCCTTTTTGTGTTAATATGCTTTTAGCATTACCTTTAACTGTACTACCTGTATTGTTAACACACATGTTAATAATAAAGTATTCAATCAATCTAAAACAGGGATCATCCTCCTCAACCAGCTTCCCACCGTCAAACATGGCTAACTGCAGTCGTGTAAAGTACATTTATCAAGTACTGTACTTTAGTACAATATTGAGGTCCTTTTACTTTAATAAAGTATTTCCAATTTTCAATACTTTTACTTCTACTCCACTACACCTGAGAGGCAAATATTATACTTTTACTCCACTAACTTTAGTTACTAGTTCATTTGTAGATTTTGATTATTATTACAGCCCTATATACATTTCGGCTATTTGAAAATAGCCAATCTACAAGCTCACAATGCGTCGCGATTGTGAGCTTGTAGATCTGCTATTTTCAAAAGATTTTTAGACATTTTACACATTTAAAAACTTGTGAAATGGGACACTCTGCATAATGAGAACTTTCTACTTTTGGTACTTTAAGTACATTTTGATACCAATACTTTTGTACTTTTACTGAAGTAAATTTCAAATTCCGGACTTTTACTTGTAAAAGAGTACTTCTACATCGCAGTATGATACTTTTACTTAAGTTAATAATGTGAGTACTTTTTCCACCACTGGCTAACTGTGTTTGTTGGAGCGACCGGGCCAAGCCTGGATCCTGGATTGCTACTTTTGAAGTTGAATCCTGTGAGGTTTCCACCGACAGAGACGATATGGCGTCAGTCCAGATTTTAAAACGTTGTATGGGGTGAGCTGTAAACACCTCCGTAAGTTGCAATGTCCCGAGGACTTCTCCCTTGCCTCCACTCTTTATGGGTAGCAGACACTAAAGGCCCGGGTGAATATTCAAAACCACTCTGGGCCATGCTGTACGATGCGATTGTGTCCGTAATTTATTTGCAGGGCTAATGTTGTCAGCTGCTCGTAAGAATGGTTTATGCCGCATGCTTACCTTAACATGTGGTCCCAGACAATGCTATCCTCGCTCAGAGCAAGAGCCATTCCATGAGAACACGATGTAGACAGCAGAACCATTCCCTCCATTTAGCCTTATCCTCATGCTGTGTTTAGTCAAGCGTCCCATCTTAGGTGCTAATAGAATGTCTTATAACATTAGTATATGGTAAGTAGCCTTAGGGAACCAAGGGTTCCAGAGCCATGTGGCCCATAGGGGCATGGGAGCCCATCTCCTGTTTCTGTAGCGCGAGGCGGCTTGACGTTCAAGTACATCCCTCAGCCATGATGTACAATTACGGGATTCCCTCTTTCATTGGTGTTTCGCCCAGGTGGGTGTGGTTTAATGCCTAAACTAAATTACCCTAATCTTAACCTCACAAAAAATATGCCTAAACCTAACCTCAAAACCACGCCCACTGGGGCGAAACACCTGGGTAAGAGAGAGTCCGGTACAATTACACCCCCTGGAAATGGCGCTATAGTGATGTCGCAGGGACTTACCCGCAATCCAGCCCATAATGCTCGAGTGCCAAGCAGGGAGGCTTTGGGCCTAATTTCTATAGCCTTTATGACCCGGCCGGGGAATCGAACCCAACCTCCCCAATCTCACTGACTGAGCTCATAACATATGCTGTACTATGCATTTTTATAATTTGCCACTATTGTCAGATTGCGTTTGTGTACCTTGATAAGCTCATATCCATGACGTTCACATACAGACATTCACTGATGGACTGTATAGCAGTGGTTCTCAAAGTAGAGTCCAGGGACTCTCTCAGGGTTCCGTCAGGGTGTTCTAAATTGACCCGTATAGGTCTGTAACTCTGACGGTATACAAATGGAACCATACAGTACTTTGCCCCTCACAGAGACTTGCAGTATGATATATGGAGGACCAAAAGGTCTATACTGTACATATAGATGGTCTTTGGATGTCTCTGTGGTATCGGTGCGGCGTATCGCGTTTAACCTCCGGCCCACAGGATTCTGCAAATATTTGTCGAGGCTTATAGCATGAAACCGGCCCTTTACGACCGCGGCATGTCTCCTGACAGTTGTGGGGGGGAAACCCTGCGTGGTTTGGAAGACGTCGCGGCGTTTTCATTCTTTCGTCCGCAGCCTCGCTCTGGAAGAGCGAACCGACCGGAGGGGCTGAAGGTAATGAAAGATTGCAGGGAGCGCACCGCACGCCGCTTACCAGACGACACGTATGCAAATCGATCATTTCACGGGAATGTTTCTCATGCCTGTCAAGATCGGAGCGGCCCGTGAGGTTGGAGAGCTGTTTTAGTTTGAGGTAATGACGTTCTTAACCACTTAAAAACACCATGTAATTTGATGTGCGTCAGATAGCGAACATAGCCGATCTACACGCTTGTAGATCTACAAGCTTGTAGATCGGCGAGTAGGGCTATTTTTGAAATAAAAAGAAATACTTGTAAATCCAGGAAATTATGTGGATCTCGGACTTTGGCTCCAAAGTGGATCTCTTCATGTGACCAGCCTGTTACATCACCCATGTATGACATCAGTCGCCTACAGTATGACATATTATCTATGACGTATGGCTCCAAATGTGGGCAAGGTTTCAGCAAAATCACAGCTCCATTGACTTCTGTTAAATATTTATATAATATTATAAAAAGTATAAAACATACTTGAAAATAATCAGTGGAGGTACTTCTGTGGCCTATTGGCGGCGTGCACAAGACATTTGGCGCTGGTCAGTCCAGCAGTTTGTGAGATTAGCTCCAGACAGACAAACAGACAGACAGACAGAGACACATTTTAACAATTTATTCATGTATAAAGGAGAGCATACAAGGACACAAATATTAAAGGTACAGTTAAGGTTACATTCACAAAATCATGGCATTTGTCTTTGTGATACAACAAGCATATCACTCTGTAGGTCACAGCGTCTCCGCCACACACACACACACACACACACACACACACACACACACACACACACACACACACACACACACACACACACACACACACACACACACACACACACACACACACACACACACACACACACACACACACACTGTCACAGATGGCCTACCGTAGAAATTGAAACGTTTTGAACATTTTTAGAACATTGTGACTCTAGGCTTCATGTGGTTGATTTGCTTGACTTTTAATCAATGAGATATCCTCGTGTTGTGTTGAGTGGCGGCACACAGATATCCAACACAGAGAGTCCAGAGTTTTCCCCCTGATATTACTACAATGGAATAGATAACAGAAGACCATGCAGGGTTGTTCAGCTGGACCATCGATCACATGACGTTCCACTTAGCGCCAGGGCCTGATAAATGGTGTGCATGCAAACACTTGAGCTTCTGGAAAGTTCAAACTGAAGTGGCCACAGCAGTGGTTCTTGAAACTTTTTGATTCCAAGACCCCCACAGGTTTTGTATGCGTCAGGCCACGGGCCCCCATTACTCTGAGAGTGTACAACTGGAACCAAATGCACCCTTACAGGTCTATACCTCAGTGTACAAATGGAACCAAATGCACTCTTACAGGTCTATAACTTAGAGAGTGTACAAATGGAACCAAATGGACCCGCAAGGGTCCTAAAGCTACGGAGCTGTAAGCGTCCATTTTGTTCCCAACCATCAATCATTTAGCTGGGGGACCTCCCCGGAAACCTCCTCAAGGACCCCTGGGGGTCCTCGGACCCCACTTTGAGAACCTTTCTAGTGTTTGTTTGCAACATGACAGGCTGGCTGATGCATTTTACAATGTGTGTGCATCTCATACTGTGTACGATGTTCATCACCAGGTTGTGTTGACATCTCCTGTCAGCACAGCTCAGCATTACTGGATAGATGCCATCATTACTGCTTTCATGTTGTCACTATCGCCGGGCAGAAACCTTGTAACTCCAAAACTGGAAAAAATAAAGAATCCAATGGATCCAATGTAGTTATCATTTAGTCACAAGCTCTTGTTAACCCCTTTCAATCCGGGGACACATAAAAAAATTGCTTAAAAAAATGGCAGATATACAAGCAAATCGAGTGCCACGTTATGAGCTTGTAGATCTGCTATTTTTTGAAAAATCGGGAAAATTTGTGCAAATCTTTAAATATATATATTTTTAAAAGCGAACAGTAAATATTTTGTTCTAGGGACCCCCCAGAAGCAAAGATTTGAGTTACAAATGTTAACATTTTCCGGATTTTTCGAAAACAGCAGATCTACAAGCTCATAGCGCGGCAATCTGTGCCGCGCTATGAGCTTGTATGTGTGCTATTTTTTTGAATAGCCAAAGAAACCTGAAAATGACACAGATGCGTTCCCGGTCTTAATGGGTTAATACTTTTCATCTGTTAAATATTTATAAAACCTACAAGCAGATTTAACCACTTTCAACCTGGCAAGCCCTATTTTGGGCATCTTATTATCCTATATTCAAATTGCTTAATGGGTGGGTCGGTCGGGGCGGTTGGTGGACCACCGCAGGCCCTCGGGGGCTCCTGTCCCCCCATCAAATGCACATAATTCATAACCTGGCTCCCACACTAATTTTCTTTGCCCTCCATCATCCACTGAGTGTGTGTGTGTGTGTGTGTGTACATTGGGACATCATGGACCCTGGCCAATGGCAGTTGTGTATAAAAACAACACACAACTGCAGGTCTGGAGGATAGATGCAGAATGGATGCAGGGTTAGGGGGGAGGGGTGCGCCTATAATGACAACCCGTATGTGACCCACAGTGGGTCACATAGTTAAGTAAAAGTATCAATACTGCGATGTAGAAGTAGCCTACTAAGTAAAAGTCCGGAATGCAAAATGTACTTGAGTAAAAGTACAAAAAAAAGTATTGGTATCAAAATGTACTTAAAGTACCAAAAGTAGAAAGTACTCATTATGCAGAATGTCCCATTTCACAACTTTTCAAATGTATAAAATGTATACAAATATAAAAAAAATGGCAGATCTACAAGCTCACAATGCGAAGCATCGCGACGCATTGTGAGCTTGTAGATCGGCTATTTTCAAATGGCCGAAATATATATTTATATATACACACACATACATACATACATACACATATACACACACACACACACACACACACACACACACACACACACACACACACACACACACACACATACATACACACACAGTTAATCACCGACCCCCAGTTTTGGAACCATTGGTGTTGAGGATCTGTGTTTCGATGTGGCAGGTTGAGGGTCCACAGCTCCGGGGTGGGGGTGCAGCACGTGCACCCAGCCACCCTTACTGCATGAGACCTTTGACCCATAGAGCTGGCCTATCAGATCTGTGGAATGGCGGATGGCCATGGTTTCTGCCTGACAGCAACTATATATACTGTAGGAGTAGATCTCTGACGGATTTGCATAAAAAAGAGAATTGTGCCGCCCCTACACATACCAAACGTATGTGAAAAACAGCATGTCTGAAGTTTTCTGTTAACTGTACATGGAGTATCCCCCCAAAAATGAACATAATTGCACTTATTGAACCACCGACATTGACTAGGGTGACAGAATGCAGAGAATTATGGTTGGTAGTTCGATGGCCTTTTGAGCACCCTAAATAATGGTTCTGTGCACATGGCAGCTGTAAGCCACACCGGTAGTCTTTTTGGCCCCATGTGTTTTTCTTTCTGGCTGTAGCCTGCTCCCTGCACTTTCTCACTCTGTCAGCATCGCTAGGTCAGGGTGGGTTCAAACCACTCAGTGGTGCCGCTAAGTGTTTCTTAATCCTGTTATTTTATTAGGAAAGGAAGAGGCCGTACATCAGACGAGGGTTCGGCATCGGATAGGATCGGAGAAGGTTGTTTCTGCCTCTCGGGTGCACTTCGGAAACCGTCTCTGCCAGGTGGAAACCTCATATGTCCAAAACTGTTACTTTTCGGGATTCGAATTCCAGAAATGGCAAAAGTAGCAGATCTGCAAGCTCGAAACGCGCCGCTTCGCGCTGCGTTTCGAGCTTGCAGATCTGCTACTTTTGATGCTTTTGTGTGACGCATGTAGTATGATCAAGTAGGGCGTCAATTTACGAAAAACGCAAAAAGTTAAACTATGGAGTTAAGAGGTTTCTGCCCGACAGCAACGAAATGGCTGTTGAAGACCCTGGCGTCTGTTAGGGAAGACTGGGTCAGACCACCTGACCACACTGTCAAGCCACAGGGAGCCTCGGTTCAAACAGGATCCCGAGCTACCCTATCTCCTCACGCCGTATCCAACGAAAAGTACGACTTTGTGAGGGGGTCTCAAGCTCCACTGGCAAAACACTTACTTACGTCGGTGTCGTTTGCAAGGTCTTGCGCCGTTAATCCTTGTCAGCGCTGTCTGCAATAACCTTCAATTGTGGCCTGCGTTTTGATTCACAGACTTTGTACAGAGTCTTGAAAGATAGATTTACCTCTGTGGTGTTGGGCACAGCAACCAGCGGCTCTAAGGCCAGTCGGTCGGTCGGTCAGTTGGACGGTCCACAACAATTTGGCGTGTGTGTGTGTATGTATGTGTGTGGGGCTCAGGAGGTAAAGCAGCCATCTGGGAACCGATTACATCCCCGGCTCCTCCTGGCTTTGTGTCGAAGTGTCCTTGAGCAAGACGCCAAACCCCTAACAGCTCCCGATGAGCAGGATAGTGCCTTGCATGGTTTCTTTCGCCGTCTGTGTGTGAATGTATGTGTGAATGGATGAATGTACAGTAATGCACTGCAATTTTGACTCTTTTTTTGTGGTCGGACTTTGGTTGTTTTTAAATGTACTTTATAAATAAAATGGACTTGACTTGACATTGTGTAGTACTTTGAAGAAAAGGCGCTATAGGGCATTTACCAAGAATGTGTGGATGCATACGCGTATGTAGTCGTAGCTACAGTATTGCAAATTCATTATTTGAAAAAAAAATACCCGTTCAATTGTAAATTATAAAGTCCAATGCATCTACAAAAGATACAAGCTGAACCTTATTTCCATCATTTTCTTTGGTGTATTATTATTCCGTCTGGATGTCTCATCATGAGACCTTGGACATGGTCGTTTTGATTGGCAACAGGACCGTTATTACAGAAACAACTGCAGTACAGTGAGTTCCTCAACTGTGGGACACCTAAGGGACTGCAGAGAAATCTCTCACCCCCGAAATGCTCTATAGCAGTGGTTCTCAAACCTTTTTACGTCAAGGACCCCCAAAATGATATGTAATTGGCCCCAGAATATTTATGTAAAATTATTATTCAACATTTTTGATATTTTTCGTGACACACTGTGAGCTTGTACATCTGCTATTTCTGAATTGCCAACATGTAAATGGATAAAGTGGTTAAAATGATTGTGATGCAGCACTATTTGATTTGAACCCGGATTCCAGCGCAAGTGCTGACATTTTTACCATTGAGCTAATAGAGCCTGCCTGGTTGCTCAGGGGATGAATTGAATTTTGTAAAAAATCTTGCCATTTTTTGGTGTTCTCTCTCCTGATTGGACGAAATTGGTATCCCAATTGAATATTTAATTACTGTTTATTAAAGAGCTGGAGAGACAGGGAGACTCCTGTCCTGTTACTGAACACTATAGCAATATTTCAATCAGAATATAGAGGTTTCACTTTTTAACCCCCCCAACCATGTTTTATTTAATTTTTTGTCCTGTGACTATGTTGTTGCACAGGCCTGTTTCTGTTGCTACCCTCCATGTACAGCACGTTGGTCAATCTTGATTGTTGTAAATGTGCTACATAAATAAAGTTTTATTTGATTTGATTAAAATCACTTATATTTGACGCAAAAGTGAACTAAATTTATATCCCTGCCTAGTTAGTGTTGACATAGTTTTTCCCCGGGTGACTCAATTGAGTGATTCTACTGGGATAAAATGCTGGGAAGGGAGGCTCTGTACACATTCAAATACACAGTGTTAATGTATCCATTTGTAACTCTGAGGGTGTAACAAATAGAACCAAATGCATTTGGTTCCATTTGTACACCCTCAGAGTTAAAGCTGTACTAGTGACTACAATGTTATGTTTGTCCAATCAACGCTGTATCTTCTATTGAGACATCTAGATTCTGTGTCTGGTTTGACACGACCGGGTGGCAAGATGGTCAGTGGTTAACATTTCAGCACTTTGCACAGGAGGAGACCGTGGGTTCAAATATGGGGTACCAAAAAAAAGAGGGAAAGTTCCAGAGGGTAGCTTTAAATTAGCGCTCAGGATAGTGCTGCCGTGCAGATGACTTACCCATGTGTTGTCCCTGTATATCTGCCACATGAGAGGCAACGGGTCCGTCCTCGTGTGGATCCAAGGTGCCGCCCCCGTGTTCCTTCCTGGAGCATCACCGGAGACACCGACGCTCTTCAAGGAGAAGGCTGTCAAAGTGTTTAATTCTGGAGCACGATGCTGCTGTTGCTGCTGCTTCTGGCCAACACAGACAGACACACACACACACACACACACACACACACACACACACACACACACACACACACACACACACACACACGCACAAATACAGTGGTGGAAAGTACATTTACTGAAGTACTCTACTTAAGTATAATTTTGAGGTATTTGTACTTTACTTGAGTATTTCCAATACTTTTGCTTCTACTCCACTACAGTGGTCACCTGTTCATTCATGCACGATCTTCAAACGGCCACCTATTGGACATCAGAGGTTTTCAAAGGTTTCTTTAGGTACCTTTCAAAGTTGACGCCCACAGATTCTTAGCGCCTCCCATTGAAATAATTAGAAAGTGTAGTGTGGCCGTCCAGCCACGAGGTGGCGCTTGGTATCAAAATGTATTTTAAAAAAGTAAGTAAGGCCTGTGTTCAAAATGTTACTTGAGTAAAAGTACAAAGTATTGGCATCAAAATATACTTAAAGTACCAAAAGTAAAAGTACTGAAATGTTTGAAAGTAGCCGATCTACGAGCTTGTAGATCGTCTATTTTCTAATGGCCATGGTATAATATAGGGCTAAAGTGGTTAATGTATATGTTTTATAATCAGTGTTGGGCTATATTACTTAGGAGAGTAATATGTTACCTATTACTTATTACTCCTTTGAAAAGTAATAATATTATATAACTTATTACTTGGAATCAAGAGTAATATATTACATGTTACTTTATATTACTTTCCCAGGTCCCGACAACATCCCCGCTAAATTTCTAAAAGACTCAGCCGCCTCCATTGCCCCAATCATTACCCACATAATAAACCTCTCCATCATACAGGGACGGGTCCCTAACGACTTCAAAAAAGCAAGAGTGACCCCTCTGTACAAAAAAGGAAACCAATTAGACCCTGGCAACTACCGCCCTATTTCTATTCTTAGCTCCATCTCGAAAGTCATGGAAAAAATAGTCTATGAACAGGTTGATAAGTACCTTGCCGAAAAAAATCTAATTTACGAATTCCAATCTGGTTTCAGAACAAACCACTCCACTGACACATGCCTTCTCTATTTGAACGACTCTATCAAACAAGATGTCGACAAGGGCAAATATTGCGGCATGGTCATGCTGGACCTCCAGAAGGCTTTTGACACCGTTAATCACCCAATTATGATCAATAAGCTCAAAGCAATAGGCTTTGATGACACGTCGGTGAACTGGATGAGATCCTACCTGGAGGGGAGGGAGCAAGTGGTGGAAGTAAACGGCACCCAGTCCCCTCCTCTCCCAGTGACTTGTGGTGTTCCTCAAGGCAGCATACTAGGACCACTACTGTTCCTGATATATGTGAATGATATGTCCTCAGCTTGCGACTGCAAACTGTTCCTGTTCGCAGATGACTCGGCTCTGCTGGTCTCGGACAGGGACAGGCTGCAGGTTGAGAAAACTCTCAGCACTGAACTCAACAAGATCTGCATCTGGCTCTCCGACAACAAACTCTCATTACACCTGGGTAAAACTGAATCCATCCTCTTTGGGTCCAACCCTAACCTTAGAAAGGCTGAGAGTTTCACGATCAAAGTGGGTGAAAATGTTATCACAAGAAAGGAGGAAATTACCTACCTGGGTTCCATCTTGGAGGCAAACCTCTCAGGTGACAAAAACGCTGAAAAGACGATCAAAAAGGTCCACAAAATAACACGGAGGATGTGGAGGCTTGTTCGTAAAGTCAGTAAGAATACTCTGAAGATTCTTATAGGGGCCCTCATACAAGGTCATTATGATTATGCATGCACTTCATGGTATCACAACACCTCCAAGGCCCTAAAAACAAGGCTCCAAACATCCCAAAACAAACTTGTAAGGCTACTTCTTGGCCTCAATTACAAAACCCATCTAACCCCTGATCATTTTGCTAGGCTTGGATGGCTTAGGGTTGAGGACAGAGTACAGCAACTTGCTATGGGCCTGGTCTTCAAGATACACCACAACATTGGGATCCCCCTGTATTTGTCAAAATACTTCCAAAATGTTAATCAAGTCCATGATCATAACACCAGAGGCAGCTCCACAAACCATGTTCAACCCAGATTTGGCACAACAAAGGGAATGAACTCTTTCTCATGCTATTCATCTAAAATGTGGAATGCCCTACCAAAAGGAGTAAAGGAGTGCAAAACCCTACTCACTTTCAAAAATGCCCTAAAGATACACCTTCAGGAGGCTGCAATTCAAAAATGGCCCCTGTCCAAGTCCTAACCTACCCCATGTCCTAACCTAACCCCCCCCCCCCCCCTCTCTTTCTTTTTTGTACATATTTTTCACCCTTCATACCAGTAACCTGTAAACTGATTGTATGACATTCTGTATAGTAGTGTGTATATCTGTCTGTCTCTTATATGTCAACATGATTTGTGTGCATGGGGATCTCATCTTAAACAAGCTACGTGCTTAACTGAGCTATCCAGTTTAGTAGACCTTGTATTGCGAATTTGTACTTCCATGTACTGTTATGTACTGTCATGTACTGTTCTCATGTCTTACTAAATAAAGTACATCAATCAATCAATCAATCCCCGTGCCCCCCCCTAAAAAAAAAAGACGTGTACAGTTTTTAGCCTTTTAGAACTGAATCCAATTTAATTGAACAATAGAAAACAGTTTTTATCTTTTTAAGTATTTTGCTGCTACAGATTCCATATTTGGAATTGGAACAATAATTATCCTTACAGGAACAACATAAATCTGAACTGCACACACTGGCTGCAGCCTCTCAAAAACTGAAACAGTAAACTTTTTGAACATTTCTTAACCTTTTCACTTACAACAGTCAATATTAATTAGCCAAAGTGCAAGGGGGGGGGAGAGAGGAGAGGAGATCAGAGCAGTGGTTCTCAAACTTTTTCATGTGAAGGACCCCCAAATTGACACTTATTAGCCCGCGGATTTCGAGAGAGAGAGAGAGAGAGAGAGAGAGAGAGAGAGAGAGAGAGAGAGAGAGAGAGAGAGAGAGAGAGAGAGAGAGAGAGAGAGAGAGAGAGAGAGAGAGAGAGAGAGAGAGAGAGAGAGAGAGAGAGAGAGAGAGAGAGAGAGAGAGAGAGAGAGAGAGAGAGAGAGAGAGAGAGAGAGAGAGTGTTAAATCAGGGGTCTTCGACAGGAGGTCCGAGACCCCTAGAGGGTCCTCAGAGTTACTGCCGGGGGTCCGGCAGTAACGTGTGGTTCCACGGTGTGCTGGGAACAGAGGTACTGTAGGGGGGAGGGGAACCTGATAGCAGAGTTCCTCAGCTTATTTGGAATACTGTAGTGTAGGCTACACAGTATATCATTAACATAACCGGTTTTGCTACCTGCTACCTACCTCCCCCTACTGTCTGTCTGTCTGTCTGTGCCCACACACTGTCAGACACACACACACACACACACACACACACACACACACACACACACACACACACACACACACACACACACACACACACACACACACGATGTGCAAGTGTTTGAAAACTTTAGTTACTTTGTAGATTTTGATTATTATTACAAAACATACATTAACCATTAACCTTATATAAAGTTGTCTATTTAAAAATAGCAGAACTAAGCTACATGTTGTGAGCTTGTAGATCTGCTATTTTACATTTTGACATAACGTGTGAAAGAGGACTTTCTGCATAACAAGTAGAGAGAAAGAGAGAGAGAGAGGGAAATACTCCAGTAAAGAAAAAAAAATACCTAAAATCTTTACTTATGTACAGTACTTGTGTAATGTAATGTGTTACTTTACACCACAGTAAAATGTTTGAAAATACACTGTTGTGTAAAATGTTTGAAAATATTTTGATGCCAGTACTTTGTAGTTTTACTCAGTAACATTTTTAACACAGGCCTTTTACTTGTAACAGAGTATTTTTATATTGTGGTAACAAAAACTGGACATTCCGCATGGAATTTGCAAGCTCATAGCGTGGGATTTAAACCCGGGCCGCAAAATCACTGGACATCAGCTTTAACCACAAGAGGGACTCTTACTTAAGCATTTAGGGTTGACCTTAAAAGGCAGTTGATACCCAGTTAATACTGAAGACAGAGAGAGAGAGGGGTGCTTGAGCTAATGTGAGCATTTTTTCCACCACTGAGAACATGATTTAAAAAAAAGCTAAATTCTCCCCCAACCCCCTCTCCCTGCTGACTGTAGCCTACCTAACTGTGTGTGAAGGTGGCCAAACTTGTTTTGTGACAACAATGGCCAAGCTTGAAGCCACTGACTGTCTATTAGCATATGTTAACCATGATCCTCTCTCACTGAATGAAAGGAAGGGGTCGCGACCAGCGTTGCCATGTTTGCTTATTATAAGCAACCTGTTTTTCTGTAAAGTTGCTTGTAAATATTGGTAGAAGCTGGCTGCTTTTTATTTGAGAATTTGAGGTGCATATAGGTTTAATGTGCTCATGTGGCCTATAATAATCAATCTCTTTTGGGCTTGTTTTCATAGACCTGTTTGCTTATTTCTCTCGCAAACTCTGGCAACACTGGTCGCAACAGCTGTCTCCTATGACTGAGAGAGAGAAAAAAAAGAATGAGAAAAACACTGGCTTATCCTCTGTTCTTTAATTGTTGTTCTTCAGTGGTGGAAGAAGTACTCAGATATTTTACTTAAAGTAAAAGCCACCACATATACCACATAAAAATACATGTAGAATGTCCCGTTTCACAGGTTATCAAAATATATAAAAATCCTTTGAAAATAGCAGATCTATAAGCTCACAACGCATCACATGGCTATTTTTAAATAGCCAACGTTTATATAAGGCTGAAGTGGTTAATGTATGTTTTGTAATAATCAAAATCTACAAAGTAACAACTAAAGTTTTCAAATAATTGTAGTGGAGTAAAAGAACAATATTTGCCTCTGAGATGTATAGTGGAGTAGAAATAAATGTACTGGAAATTGGAAATAATCTAGTAAAGTAAAAATACCTAAAATCTTTACTTATGTACAGTACTTGAGTAAATGTAATTTGTTACTTTACACCACTGTAAAATGTTTGAAAATACACTGTTGTGTAAAATGTTTCAAAATAGCATTGTGAAAATTGTGAGCTTGTAGATCAGCTATTTTCAAATAGCCTATGTATAAAATAAAGTAAAACTACTGGAAATTGGAAATACTAGTACATAAGTTTGTTTTATTAATTCAATGATAAATTGTCTGCATTCATAAGTTCTCTAATGACTTCTGCTTTTAAGAAATAAACTGCAAGTAGAGTAATTGCTTTCCTCTGCTCTCTTCTGCCACCTACTGTCCACCTAAAATGAAAAACTTAAAACACACCCCCAAGGCATAGCCACACCCCCAACCTTTCACAACCTAAGGTTATGGTGGGTTATGGTGGGTACCTTTCAGAGACTCCGGTGCGTATGTGAATAGGTGACCACTGTACATCTCGGATCCAAATATTGTACTTTTACTCCATTACATTTATTTGAAAACTTCAGTTACAGTTACTCTGTAGATGTAGTTTATTATTACAAAATATACATTAACCACTTCAGCCCTATATATATTTCGGCCATTTGAAAATAGCCGATCTACAAGCTCACAATGCTCACAACCCCAAAAATGAAATTAGTTGATCTACGCTAAGTATAAATCAGGCATAACTCTAAACCTAACCTCTAAATGCTTCTTCCTAACCCTAACCTCAACCTCTTTTTGTAATTGTAAACCTCAACTGTACATTTACCATAAAACAACCGTTTTTCTTGTGAGCATCAGGGAATTGGTCCTCTGTCTATTTTCTCAAATTCTACTATACTTTTGGACATTACTGCTAAACATTTGGGCCTCACAAGTATAGTAATACAATTAGGCCTACACACACACACACACACACACACACACACACACACACACACACACACACACACACACACACACACACACACACACACACACACACACACACACACCCACACGCACACTATGACCCCAATCATAGGTTCATCCCCGCAAAGCTCTGCTGTGTGTCTTCCATGAATTCCTCCCTCTCAGCAGTGTGTTTGTGTAGAGACACTGTGGACGTAATAGATGTGTGTCAGAGGCCCTGGTGAGCTGACAGATCTTGTTGTTGGCTGTATTGTATTGATTGGCTGTATTTTAGAGCCGAGGTCACGCTGCACCGCTGGCCACTTGGACCCCATGCCGTTCACCGGTGCATGGAATGGATCTGATTCACACAGATGGCTCTGTTGAAATCCCTTTTTTAAAGCTGCAATCCACAACTTGTAATGGCAGTAAATAAATAAATAAATAAAACAAAATACATTTTTTAAGAAAATGCGAAGGCGTTCAAAGGGGTCCCCAGCAAGTTAATAGTTAAAATTCAATATTTGAAAAATCTCATAAAAGTTTATTCTTATTTATAAAAAAATATAATTTATTTATAAACTTTAACACAAATCTTTTCAGATGGGCGTCCCCGGCCATATTGGCAAAGGGCTCCCTTTTCTTCCATTGAGAAATGTAGATAGATCCTGGTGTCGGGGAGGATTCTTACTGGTTGACAAGGAACCCTGCCTGAAGCTCATACGCCTAATATCTCCCCTGGCCAAACTGAAGGCGGATTCCCTCTTGGTTGAGGGGGTAGATGTTTGGTTTCCCACGTGGGAGACCTGGCATTCGAATCCCGGCCTGCAACTACCTCTTTCCGTCTGGAGATGACATAAAACTTACGAACTGTAGCTTTATCAAATCCACGTTTTCAAATCATTGTCATTTACATGAGTGGACCTGAAGAGGTTAATGCTCCATATGAACTCATCTGTGATGTATGAATGTCATCTGTAGGAAAATATGAAAAGAGCCAACGGCAGACAGATTGCAATAAATGCAATCACATTTAACGTTTGGAAAATCTAAATGTCTGTCTCTGTTTCACTCCCATTCATTTCCTCTTGTTTCTTCCCCCTCTCAGATGAGTTGAAGAAGCAGTTGGAGGTGCGTAGGATGCAGAGAGCTGCCTGTGGTAAGTTCACCTTGTGGGTGGATTTCTGTGCAGTAAAAACGTTGCCAGACATGACATAACAGCATGACAGGCTAGTCCCTCTGTGCATGACCAACACTTTTGGAAATTAACCACTTAAGGCCTACAGTATATACTGTATATCATTGTACGGCAATATTTGCTATTTTGGAAAATGCTGAAAGTTAGGGTAAGTGATATTTTTGGGTTAAAACAAAACATTTTTCATTAAAAGCCATCTCCAACTCTTTAATAAACAGAAAATACATTTTCAGGTAGGTGACAAAAATCATGAGAGAGTACCCATTTATCAGGCAATTGTTTCAGCTCATTTCTTTGTGTCATCACTTCCAATTTCACTTGTTGTCTCCGTCAGGCCGAAAGACACCCTGTCCGTCCGTCCGTCCGTCCGTCCGTTCGACCGTCCGTCCGACCGTCCGTGTCTGTGTGTGTGGTTCCATCTGTGGACAGCTAATCTCCGGCACCGTTGGCATGATGGCAGCGAAACGGTGCACACACACTCCCTGGATGCCAGAGCAAAACCTCTGCCCCAAATGCCACAACAGGCCCCTCACATGGGCCTGTTGTAGTGCCACCAGGAGGCCGATTTTTGCAAAACACATTTTTTGACAGTACTCCTACAGATTTTGTCCAATCATCACGCAAATCGGTACACAGTATCTCTATAGTCATTAAACGAAATGTGTCCGATTTTTCATATACCATCCTGATTGGCTAAGATTAGCCTCCAAAGTTTGCAGGAGTGCTCCGTTTTGAACAAAATGCCTCAAATCATGAACACAGCGTGCAATGTCCATGAAATTGTGCACACACATTCCCACACGGGCGGCAGTGGCTCAGGGGTAGAGTAGCCGGTAGAGCAGCCGGATGGGAACCGCGAGCTTCCCGGTTTGATCCCGGGCTCCCCAGAGTTAATGTCGAAGTGTCCTTGAGCAGGATGCCGAACCCCTAATTGCTCCCGATGAGCAGGTTGGTGCCTTGCATGGTCAGTGGGTGAATGTGCGTGTAAGTGGGTGAATGTAATGCACAATCTTACACACACACACACACACACACACACACACACACACACACACACACACACACACACACACAGTACTGTACTGTACAGGCATGCTAGTTTTACAATTTGGAACATTGGAACAGCTTCTTTTCTTTTTTCGCCTGTTCAAACTCGCATTCAGAACACTGCTTGCTGCGCCCATTCATCTGAGTCACTGTCGCAGTCGCCTGCCTGCCACAACTGAGAAGTGCTCTTCACCACCGACTGTGTACGCCACCGAGCGCAATTGAAAGTTATAGAAAGCGTTGTACGCAACAGGGGCTTTGCTGTGTGTTCAGTAGCATCCACTTGAAAGCGGCTGCAGTTAAGCCCTCAGTGTGTGGAACAACGGAGAGTGACCAACGTCTGGGTGGCATGTCTCTGTGACTCCTTGATCCCCGCTGGCTGGCTGTTATGACCAGTGACGTACACGCTTTGACAGGGGAATCTGGTTCAGGGTATACAAACATCTCTCTCTGGTTCTGACGCCAAGAAGCCTGTCTTGTTATTTGGATGCCCGCATCAGAGAACACTTCGCAACAGCCTGGTTTCCATTATCCCGGTATTAAAATAGCCCTCTTTAGAGGGAAATGCATAGACATGCACACACAACACAAAGGCGTGTACACCAGATACTCCCCGGAGTCTTTTTCGGGGAACTATTAGGAGCATTTTTTGCAGTGAGTGAGTGTATATTTGCCTGATTGTTTGCCACATATCCCTTCCTCAGACTGTAAAAGAAAGAACTATTTACAGTTTGGTTTCTGCATTGTATGGTTAGGTGTATCAGAGGCCCGTACGCAAGTCGAGGAGGTGGACCCCGTGGAAGAAAACCTGCGCAAAGAAATTGAGGGGGAGAAAAAGACGTGAGTACAGTACGGAGGATGGCAAGCACTCACATTACATACCTTGACAACCAAATGTTTTTCCTATTGTGTCCCAAGACCCTCCTCAGTGTGACTGAGCGCAGCAGAGGCAGGTGAAAAGATGAATTTGGTGTTTCTGCTGTTAATGTCTCCCATCAGTTACAAGAGCGCCTTTGGCCGCCTGAAGGCGATGAAGACGGAGATTGAGCACCTGCAGCTGCTGCTGGAGAGGGCAAAGGTCAAGCTGCAGAAGGACTTCCAGGAGTGGTGGAGTCAGGAGGAGGCGTCAAACGTGCAGGTGACCGACAGTGGTGGAAAAAGTACTCGCATCTTTTACTTAAGTAAAAGTATCAATACTGCAATGTAGAAATACTCGGTTACAAGTAAAAGTCCGGAATTCAACATTTACTCGAGTAAATGTACCAAAGGTATTGGTATCAAAATGTACTTAAAGTACCAAAAGTAAAATTACTCATTATGCAGAATGTCTCATTTCAAGTTTTCAAATCACTTGAAATTAGCAGATCTACAAGCTCACAATGCGTCGCATCACGACGCATTGTGAGCTTGTAGATCGTCTATTTTCAAATGGCCAAAATGTGTATGGCCAAAATGAAGTGTACTTAGTACTTAAATGTACTTAGTTACTTTACACCACTGGTGACCGACCCTTGCATGAAACTGGAGGAAAACAATATTGTCGCTGTCGGGGAGAAACCTTGTGTGTCCAAGACTGTTACTTTTCAGGAAATGGAAAAGAATAACCTGTGTTCCAATGGATTCAATTTTAGTTATTATTTAGACACAAGTTACTTTTTATTGGTTAAATATTTATAAAACCCACAGACCCACGTTCCCTGTCACGTTCCATCTTTTTCGAAAATAGCTAAAATAGCCAATCTATAGGCTCACAATATAAAGCGATGAAGGTTGGGGTAGGCTAGTATTTATTTATTTACGGTACTTTTTTTGGAGGGGGGAGATTAGTACCTGCAAGGATTTCAATCCACTTTCACCCCTGCCTCGTAGTGGGCCTTGTACCAGCCTCCAGTAATTGGATTGACTTTGCTGAAGGCAGTGTCGTCCTTGTGGATTCTCTGCTGAATGACAATACCTTAGAGTCACAGAGAAAGTCAGCCATTACAAGAGAGCATGGAAAATCACAGGTGCATACAACACCAGTCAAAAGGATAGACACAAGAAAGTTCGAAAACGTGTTTCCGTTGTGGTCCAATGGAAATGCTGTAAGTTGTGACTGTTCCCAAGTTGTTCCCATGAACAGCAAGTGTATCTTCTTTGTATGATGTTGCGTCTCATTCGTACCACTTAGCAACTTTATTTGTAACTTAGTAACCACAACTAGCTCAGTTGAATGAAATGTACTTACATTTGGGAAAGGGCATCCGTAGCTAGTACCCATTTTTAAATAGCTCAGCATGTCTATGCCATTTGTTCTCAAAGTGGGAAGTAGGGTCCTCTGCAAAATGTGTTCATACAAGATCATGCCGTGCTGCGAGCTTGAACATCTGCTATTTTGTCATGTTTTGAAAAATCTCAAAAATGTTTGGAAAATGTTGTATAATTTTGAATTATCTTTAACACAAATCTTCTCTTTTTGGGGTTCCAAAACATTTTCACACGGGGGTCCGCTGCCAAATACATCATTTTGGGGGGTCCTTAGCACGACAAAGTTTGAGAACTAGTGATTTGGAAGGCATTTGTAGAATCGGCCTCACGTTTTAATGGGTTAAGACAGAAATCTGCAGACCAGATTATACTGTAGCACTGAGACAGCAGCACGTAGCTTTAGCCGTCGAGGCCTTTAACACAGACAGCATGTTCATCTGAGGCAGGGATTCGCAAACCTTTTCATTTTGAGGACCCCCCAGTTGGATCTTCATTAGGCCACACAGACCCCCATCTGATAAGATTTACATCTCTGAGACTGGGACCTTGATCTACACTGGAAAATTCATGATCATGATCTCTTGATCATGATCATGATCTCTGAGATCATGCACAGTATCTGCTGCTATGCTCAAGCACCTTTATATCTTATCTCAGGTACCATGTGTAAATACATGGAGATAACTTGTTTGTTTTTTTGTTCTCTTGTTTGATCTACTTTCCCCTTCTTTTTCTTCCCTTTCTTTCTTTTCTATGGAAATAACGATACGATGGGAACTATGCACGAAAAACTAATTTCACCCACTTTTTTACTGTAAACCTGTGATGTGACAATGAAGCTGATTCTGTAAATCAATAAATCCTAACTCGGAGGGTGTACAAATGTAACCAAATGGACCCTTACGGGTCCATTTGGTTACATTTGTACACCCTCCGAGTTACAGACCAGTATTGTTCCATTTGGTTCCTAACTTATCAATCATGCTGGGAACCCCCTGGAACTGGGGACCCCCTGGAACTCACTGAAGGACCCCTGGTGGATCCCCGCACCCTACTTTTAGAACCACTATTCTAAGGAACTTCTTCACCCAGCGATGTAGTGTGGAGTGGAAAAGACATGAGCCAGCATGTGTTTCCATCCTGAATGGCATTTTTGTAGCATTAATGTAGAATATATGTTTGCAACAAACTTCACAAGAACGGTGCTATTTATGGACAACAGCCATGGATGTGTTTCCAAAGAAATATTACGAGCAAGTCTCAAACTTCCAGTATGTGAGCTTTCTACCGTAAATCTGACTGGGGAAAAGCCCTGATTTACAGGAACATGTAAACCTGCAAACACGAACACGTGCACGCACACGCACACACACGCACACGCACACGCACACACACGCACACACACACACACACACACACACACACACACACACTCACACTCACACTCTCTCACACACACACACACACACACACACACACACACACACACACACACACACACACACACACACACACACACACACACACACACAGCTACTCTCGCACACGGTAAAATCCCCAGTGTTCTGTTTGTAATTCTGAGAGTATACAAATGGAACCAACCTTTTTGGTTTCATTTTTATATTATAAAGTAACTTTAAATGAGTAAAATTCTGGGTTTTCTTTTTTCACAGTGTGCTCCCTTTATTCAGGACACACACACACACACACACACACACATGTGCGTGCGTCGATATCGTCCTTGATCAGCTGGGGTGCACGTTTCACAGTCTAGCCCTCAGAGAAGACTTGAAACAGAGAAACATCTGACCAGCAGACTCCTCTCTGGGCCTGTACTACACGTTGGGTTTGTGTTTTTGATCTCATGAAAAGAGGAAATCTTATCCCTCTCGCATCCAAAAGCAAAGGTTCAGGGATTTATTTCTGAATCACAAATGGGGGGGGGGGGGGGGGGAATCACGGAAGTCTGACAGACAGACCTTGTGTGTGCAGATTCCGTCCTTTTTTCCTTTTACAAGCAGGAAGCCTGGGCCTTGTTTCTTGCCAGTGTCAGTTGAGTTCCAGCAGTGATGGAAGAAGTATACTCAGATGTTTTACTTAAGTAAAAGTATCAATACTGCAATGAAGAAATTTGTTTGCGTTTGCGTTGTGAGCTTGTAGATCGGCTATTTTCAAATAGCCAAAGTATGTATAGGGCTTAAGAGGTTAATGTTAATGTTTTGTTTTACAAAGTAACTAGTAACTAAAGTTTTCAAATAATTGTCGTGGAGTAAAAAGTACAATAGTTGCCTCTGAAATGTAGTGGAGTAGAAGTAAAAGTATTGAAAATTGGAAATACTTAAGTAAAGTAAAAAATACTTCACAATTGTACACTTGCCAGTGTCCGTTGAGTTCCAGTAGACATGTTCAAGCGCTCGTTGCCCTGGTCGATGGGAAAACAGCGCCACGTGTAATGGATTAAACATGAGTAAGACAGGAACAATTGATGATATTCTAAGTTTTAAGAGGTTATGGAACCGTAAATAGACCACAGATATACCTCGGGGGGCCTTTGGAAAGAGACCATGAGTTTATACGCTGTGGTCTTTCTGTCGTTAAAAATGACAATTCATGACTCCTCGGCAGGTATTTGAGTCAGAAGCCACGGCCAAATGTGAAGGACCTGGACAGCCTGGTCAGGACCTACAGCCGTCTTCACACGTCTTTAGGTAAAGATCCATTTCACTCAGTCATCCTCTGTCTGTCTGTCTGTCTGTCTGTCTGTCTGTCTGTCTGTCTGTCTGTCTGTATGTCTGTCTATATCAGTGGTTCTCAAACTTTTTCGTTTGTGTATTTGGCTGCCAGGGACCCCCCAGAAGAGAATTAACTAAATTACTTTAGCTGCGGACCCCCTGGAACCCCCTCAAGGACCCCTGGGGGTCCCCGGACCCCACTTTGAGAACCAATGGTCTACATTG
Organism: Gymnoscopelus microlampas; assembly: GCF_963454915.1. Classification (NCBI taxonomy): domain Eukaryota; kingdom Metazoa; phylum Chordata; class Actinopteri; order Myctophiformes; family Myctophidae; genus Gymnoscopelus; species Gymnoscopelus microlampas. The sequence goes on from NC_139957.1 coordinate 10,315,455, forward strand.
TTCTGTGTGTCTGTTTCTCTATGTGAGTCTCTATCTTCAGTATCACTCGATCTGTCTGTATATCTATATACACTATATATCTTTCCAACTATCTATCTATCCATCCACCCATCCATATTGATCTATATGTCTGTCTGTCTGTCTGTCTGTGAATGTTGATCTATTGATCGACTACTGTATCTATCAATCTTTTTTTCTACATGTCTATCTGTCTGTCTATCCATCTATCAGTACTGACCTATATATATCTGTCTCTTCCCCTACTGTATGTCCTTGCATATCAATTGATCTGTCTATCAATATTGATTTGGACCGGATGTCTGTCCCACTAGCTGTCTGTCTGTCTGTCTGTCTGTCTGTCTGTCCGACGGAGTCTTCCCAGCCACACATTGGGCAGGTGACTAAAACACTTTCAAACCAAGTGCATACTGTCATCTGGAATAGTAATGTCATCAGACAGCCATTGTTTCATTGTAAGTCCTGCTACTATGGTGAGCAGTGCTGAGTTGTTGCGGTACAAACCCCAGCCAAGTTGCCAGACAAAAAAAAGAAAATCACTTCCAGTCATTAGCTTATTTCCAGCTAATTGATTAATAATGTCTTCACCAGCCGTACACGGATATCACCCTCACAAATGTCCCTTGATTAACGACACTGTCTGCTTCTCAGCCCCTTTTTTCGTTCTTTTTTTCCCTTTTTTTTTTTCTTTATTATTTTTTACAGCTGAACAAAAACGGTGTTGAAAGTTAATGGGCTTTTCTCAACTCCATTCATCAGCTTTCCCATTGCACATTTATTGTTTAATGATAATTTTATCCAACTATTTGGAGGAATAACTTCCTGTGCTGATAAGCGTACGGGCCGCCGGGCCTCAAAGCCTTGTGGAAGTCATGATATGCTGTGTACTTTACTGCTCTGGGGACATTATGCATAGTGTGATTTGTCATTTGATCATGATATGGTGGCACTGGTCTTCCCTCGTCTGCCCCATGTGTAAACATAAAGTGACAGCCATTTTGTATATTTATGACATTGACTAAAGCCAAAATGACATACTTAGTTAATGGTTGTCTCGGAACAAGGATCTGAACATTTCTCCCTGTCAGGCCAACTTGGCCAAGATGTATGCAGGCTGAGGGGGAAGAAAATAAACATTGGCTCGGCAATGCATGCTACTCAGTGTCGTAGCGCCCTCCTGTGGTGTAAAGCAGTTGTAGTGGAAAAAGCTAGAATGACCTCAGGTCGTAATTCCTCACCTTGAATCCCTTTGGTGCAAAACAATCCTGTGCATGGAAATAAAATAAATGCATTCTAGGACGGGGTTCTTCAAAGTTTTTCAGTCCAAGGGACCCCCTAGCTGAGAGAGAAATGAAGCAGGGACCCCCACTACATATTGTATAACATTGTGTTGCAGTTTAAACTTTTTCATAGATTCCATATAGTTTCATTGTTTGACAGCATGATCATCAGTGTATTTTGGATTCATGTTAATTTGTGTTTTTCAGACATTTAACCACTTAAACCGTCAATACTTAGTCAATTTGACCTTTCACTCTCTGTACATGGTCTTCTCTTTTTCCCTCTACACCACACCTCTTTGCCAAAAATAGCCAATCTACAAGCTCACAGAACCTCTCGGTGCGAGGCACTGTGAGCTTGTAGATCTGCTATTTTTGGCTAAAGTTCTCCTCAGAATAGGGATGGTAGGGTTCAAATAGTTAATGTAAAAAAATATCCTATCACATAAAGTTTTGGCGGCCCCCCTGTTGTAACTCTGAGGACTCTCTAGGGGTCCCGGACCCCCTGTTGAAGACCCCTGTTCTAGGTAGTTTATATCGGTGCTTCAGCACACCTTTCAACACGGATGCACTTGGCTGGCTATGAAGTTGTTGTTTGACATGACCATGTCCCAAACATTTTGCAAACTTAAGACTTAAGTTCTCAAAAGAGACCCACACAGCACCGCTCCCTCTGCAGCAGATCTCAGGTCAGTTGGACTACACCAGGGGGTCCTCAGAGTTACTTCAGGGGGGCCGCAAAATCTTTGTGTGAAAGTTTTTTTTTTTTTTTTACATGAAGCCTAGCATCCCTATTCTGAGGAGAACTTTAGCCAAACGTACAGTAGCAGATCTACAAGCTTGTACAGCAGATCTGGTTTGGGGCAGAGAGGAAAACAGCAGACCAAGTACAGAGCCAACGGTCAAGTTTACTTAGTATTGAGGGTTTAAGTGATTAAATGTCTGAAATGAACAAAAAAACATTAGTTTACACAACACTGATGACAGTGCTGTCAAACAAGTCTGTGAAGCCATGAAATCTATGAAAAAGTTTAATCTACAACACAACTTTATACAATATGTAGAAGGGGTCCCTGCTTCATCTCTCTCTCAGCTAAGGGGTCCTTGGCCTGAAAAACGTTGAAGACCCCTGGACTACACTGTAGTCTTGAGTAAAACATTTCATGACAAGGCCATAAGTTTTACAATGCTTTTTGGACTCTACTGTCAAATCAATTACTCAGTGTGATAATGTTGGCAGCGGTCACATTTTTAACTTTGCCTGTAGCCATGATATAATAAAGACCTCGCTATGTTCTGAATTCAGTTTTTTTCAATTGAACAGTGTGGCTTGGACTGCTTTTAAGTTTGCCTGATCTACCTGCTTACATGTTCTCTACAGACATAAAGGAAAGGAACATAAAATCAGTTTTCTATAAGATAATAACCCTCTCCAAACAGCACCTGTTTCCAGTTGAGTGTAATTAAGGGAAGAACCCACGCAGCGCTCCTATATTTATGATGGCTATAATTTTTCAATTGTTCATTTGGACAGGACAATATGTATCAATGGACAAAAATGCACGGTAATTACATAGGGATTTAGTAAGAGATACAGTAACATTCAAAACAAAGCATAGTAGTACATCATTACAACCAACACCATAAATAATGCAAAAAGAATGACAAAATATCTAAAGTTAGTCGGAGACCATGCAGTCTTTGACGTTTGAAACTGTGTTGATATGTATTTTAGGAACTCATCCACCATGATGACGGCTGTACCGCCCTGGAGAGGCAGACCGCAGGAAGGAAGACATACCACATTGACACCTTCGTCAGAGCTGAGGTAGATGAGAGAGCCACAAACAACCAACCTGTGGTGTGTGTGTGTGTGTGTGTGTGTGTGTGTGTGTGTGTGTGTGCTCGTGCTCATGCATGCCCTTGGTGCAGTGCTTCCACAAACTGTGCCCAAGTCCAGGTGTGCCATGACATTCTGTGACAACTGCACATTATTACGGGGCCAGGCTTCCAGCATGGACCCGTATTGTTATTCGCATTATTCCATTTCTTCTTCTTCTTCTTCTGCCGTTTTTGCCAGTTCTGGCTGAACCGTGCATACGCTTTTTATGAAACTCGGCCATATGATAGATGGTCATGAAAAACGATCAAAAAATAAATCTCACAATCTTTCGTCAAAAGGTGGCGCTATAGCACTCAGTTGAAAATGCCAACTTTGAACAGGTACAACTCATGCCCTGTTTTACCTACAGCCATAAAACTTCAATACACACATGCGTCTCCTCATGATGAACAACTTTCACACTCTGACTTTTGACCTCTGACCCTTAGATCTCCCACCATTTCGAATTATATGAAAAACAGTTAAAACCTATCTCCTCCTGGGATTTTTGAGTAATCTGCACGAAACTTTTTACACATGAACTTTGGACCTATACCAAAAAACGTTTGCAAAATATCTTCCATAAGTGAAAAAATGAAGCTTTAATGAGCCAATGAATATTGCAGTTTTATGACAATTATTCATCTGCCCCTAACACATACATGCAGACTTACCATTCTTTGAAACTTTGCAGAAATGTAAAGGGCCATTCCAAGTATCACTGAAACCAATCTTACTCCAATTGGTCAAACGGGGGCGCTATAGCAATTTTTTGAAAATGCAAACTTTAAACAGGCAAAAGTCATGCCTCGTTTGGCCGACAGCCATTAGACCTGCTTACACATGTGCCTTGACTAATGAGGAACACATCTATCACGTTGACCAGTAAGCACCGCCCTTAGATTGTCCGCAATCTTGAGCAGTTTGAAAAACACTTAAACCCAGGATTTTTCAGCTATTTGCGTGAAACTGTATCATCTGTGTGATCTCCTTTCACAGGTTCTTGTCTGTTGGTGGCTTCTCGCTTAAATGTGTGCCCCACAACCTGAAGGTCACCAGTTCAAGCCTCACTTGGTGCAGACTTCATCTAAGTTGCATTTCACACAACATGACTATCAATGAATACATCTGCAATTGTTAAAGATAACATGAAATACTTAATTGAGTGTTTTTTACATACAGCTGATCTACAATCTCACAACTTTTCAGATAGCAATGAGAGTATGTTTTTTCAATGTATAACATACTTCATTGTGAAAATAGCCGATGTACAATCTGACAACTTTTAATGGTTTGTGAGCTTGTAGATCGGCTACTTTCACTAGTTTTGCTTCTGAGGAGATGTACAATTTCTTCATTGGTAAATGGTTTGTGAACGAGTGATCTTAGTGTTAGTGAAACAGGGGCTTGGGTCATGACAGAAGGCAAGCGTTTGTGATCCTCAACAGACAACATCAGCCTGGACAAAGCTATAATAGCACTATAGGTAGTGTTGCAGCTACCTAAGAGTGCCTCACGACCGCAAGGTTGCTGGTTCAAGCCTCACTTGATGCACACTCATTTAAGTTGAATTGCAAAAAACATGACTCAATCTATTCCGTTTCCATGGCTCTCTCTCTCTTCAATCTATTCCGTTTCCATGTCTTTCTCTTCAATCTATTCCGTTTCCATGTCTCTCTCTCTGTCTCTTCAATCTATTCCTATTCCGTTTCCATCTCTCTCTCTCTCTCTCTCTCTCTCTCTCTCTCTCTCTCTCTCTCTCTCTCTCTCTCTCTCTCTCTCTCTCTCTCTCTCTCTCTCTCTCTCTCTCTCTCTCTCTCTCTCTCTCTCTCTCTCTCTCTCTCTCAGGGGCGGCCATAGCTGAGTGGTTAGTGAGCCCGCCTAGGGAGCCAGAGGCTTTGGTTGCCCCAGGTACGATTCCAGGCCAGGTCAGCAAATGTGTCGATGAAATTTGTCATCGACACAAGCAAGACTCTTAACCCCTAATTGCTCACAGGCCCTCATTGGAAACAAGACCGCAAGGACTTTCATGAACTGACCTGTTAAAGGAATTATCATTTCTCTTTCTCTCTCCTGGCCCCGTTTTATCGCTGCTTGCAGCTATATTTGTTATTGCACTCAGTTCCTAACACAGAAGAGAATTATATTATATATCATACAAAACATATCGTTGCTGTCCGGCAGAAACCTCTTATCTCCACATTCTAACTTTTTGTGTTTTTTTTTTACGTAAATTAACACCCTACTTGATCATACTACAGCAGCACACAAAAGTATCAAAAGTAGCAGATCTGCAAGCTCGAAACGCGGCTTGAGCTTGTAGATCTGCTACTTTTGCTATTTTTGAATTTGAATCCTGAAAAGTAACAGTTTTGTACATTTAAACCTCTTTCAACCTGGCGTTCCTCTTTTGGGGGCCAAAATGGCATTATCGTCAAAGATTTGAAAATTTCTGCAAATTGTATACAGGTGTGCCATCACTGCCTTGAAACTTTGACTTGACCAATGGTGGCTTGAAAACCACTGCCCTGCCCTTGTGTATTTGTGTGTCCACACCAGTATGTGTGCGCACGCACGCACGCACGCACGCACAAACACACAAACACACAAACACGCACACAAACACGCACGCACACACACGCACACACACGCACACACACACGCACACACGCACACATGCACGCACTCAATATAACTTACTGGATCATCAAGTTACAGTAGCACACATGTTGACAGCGTCCCATAGATCCACACATTCAGTCCTGGCAACCTATGAACACGGCCGTAAATTTTTACGTCTTCATGAAGTAATGTCTAGAAACTATATTAACAAATCAAAGACGCATGGTCGTGCTTTCACACCAACGCTGAAACTACCTTTGTTTTATGGCCTCACTAAAGCACTCAATGCACAACGTGTGTCTACTGTATGTGTGTCTTTGTTCCTCTCCTGCAGCCACTTACAGCTACAGAGGTGGCATTGTTTCCATGCATACCGGTGTATACGTTCATTGAAGTGAAGCTGGTAAGTTGCGGTTCCCAGCCGGTCGCCTCTGCACTGGCCAATAAACCAACCAAGTAACAGATCCACAAGCTTGAAGCGTGGCTCGAAGCGACGTGTTTTGATGCTTTTGTGTGACGCTGTAGTATGAAGTAGGGCGTTTACGAAAAAACACAAAAAGTTAGAATAGATCAGAGGTTTCTGCGCGACAATAATAGAGAAAAGTTTGCGCTCAGGTTGTGTCCAAAAAAGGGTTTTCCAGTCAGGTGCGTACCAAGCCAAAAGGCATGCTCACACACCAACAAAACAAAGGGAATGTCCACAGAGGTTTGGCGCCCAGGCAGACTGAGGATGTTTTTTAAAAACCAAACCTCTATTGACAGTCGCTTCATTATGTCGGTGTGCGATACAGATATTTGTGATTTTTTGGTTCTCGGAACCGTTGGTCCGTCCGAATTTGTCCGCCATTCGGCTCTGCACACCTAGGGGTTATATGAGACACACACGGCAAGTTTGAAACCGAACGGTCGGACACGAGTTATGCCAGGGAGTCCAGGGACACATCTACACACACACACACACACACACACACACACACACACACACACACACACACACACACACACACACACACACACACACACACAGATTATGTGAATCATAGTATATAGATAAAATGACAAAAATAGGAAAAAGGAATAATCAACAAAGAGAACTGTTTGACCATTATTGCATTACAGTAAGGTGCTTGAAGGTGCTGCTGTGTGCAAGGTTCCTACTCCTAGGTTATAAACATCTATTAGAAACGTATGTGAATGTAAAAGCTGTAAAGTGACCATGGCATTGTTCGACACACATTCTGCTGGCTTATAGGGTTTCTTTTTTTATGACAATGGCACTTGAGCGTGTTTCAAAGTGCTGCTCAACACGAGCTGGACTGGAGGGCTCTCAAATGTACATACTTACCCGGCAACAGTCAGTCTTTTCTTTTTTCTTTTGTTCTTTGATTTCTGACCTTTCCTGAGAAACACTGCAGACCTATATCAAGAAGCCGGCAGGATTTAATATAAACCAGTGTGGTTTTGGAATATATGACATCATTTCCCTCCACCGCCATATGCACAATAGCAGCACTGCTGTAAATTACTGCCGTATAAAGTCCTTATTCAACTTTCAAAGAAACTTCTGTATGCGTGCGTGCGTGCGTGCGTGCGTGCGTGTGTGCGTGCGTGCGTGAGTGCGCGTGCGTCTGTCTGTCTGTCTGTCTGTCTGTCTGTCTGTCTGTCTGTCTGTCTGTCTGTCTGTCTGTCTGTGCAGTGCAGTGGTTCTCAAACTGGGGCCCGTGGACCACCAGGGGCCCTTGAGGGGATTCCAGGGGGTCCCCAGCAAAATGAGTTAAAATAGCATAAAAATCAATTCAACCACTTAACCCTATATACTCAAATAGCCGATCTACACGCCTTGTACATCTATTTAGGGGAAATAATGACAAATCCCTGGCACTAAATATTAATCAATTCAGATGGGCCAAATTCATATTAAATGTGGGGGTCCTTGACATGAAAATGTTTCAGAAGCACTTGTTGGGTATCGGCTCACTGTGGGTATACGTTTCAGGGCCCTCTCCACCACCGATCTGTCATCATCGTCTTTCCCACTGACTGGAGACCAGCAGACGGATAGTGACATCCTGGCCTTCATCAAAGCCAGACAAAACCTCCTCAACAGGACAGGTAACACTACTCTGCCTCTCTGTCTCCTGTCCGAACCGGATCCAACCTTGAGGAACTAGAATCGGTTCCATCGCATTTTGGAACCGTTTCCGGAACTTGTCTCATCACACTGTCAGAGCTGGTATGTGGACTTTTCGTCTGCTGTACAATTACAATACCGGTTGGTTCTCAAATATTTAAATTTCAAGGACCTCCGTAACTCTGAGAGTGCACAAATGGAACCAAATGGACCCATAAGAGTTACAGACCTATAAGTGTCCATTTGGAACCCCCTATATTGTTAAAGGGATATCGATTAGTCACCCCATGGAGACTTGAATTCATGGATATTTTTTTTTATTTTTGTCTCATTCCTAAGCCAATAATTTGATGACCAGCGGACCGGTAGGCAGTAGGAGACACAAAGGAGACTTTTTGTGTCTGATGAACTATCCCTTTAAGGAATCGGACCATTAAGAAAACCCTAGTCTCTCCCCATCTCTATTTCTGCCTCTTTCCATCTCTCTCTCTCTCTCTCTCTCTCTCACACACACACACACACACACACACACACACACACACACACACACACACACACACACACACACACACACACACACACACACACACATCAATCATTCACACGTTTACATCCCTCATTCCACACTGCCTTCTAGTGGTGGTGCGATGTATTACAAAGCAATAAATACCTGTAACAAATGTATCTCCTACAATGCAGTTAAAGTAAAGCAAGTGTAGTTTTTTGAGCGATCACAATGCACATGCGAAGCACACATCAATTGCAAACACTTTGAAAATATGATCTGAAAGTTATGACTGGGCAGCTCCAAGACAAGTCCCCACACAGAATTAATTTCAATGATGTTGACCGTAACTAAGTACATTTACTCAAGTATACTTGTTACTATACTAGTTGAGAGAATGTCCATTTTTCAATATTAACTCCACTACATCTCGGAGGCAAATATTGTACGTTTTACTCCTACAGTTATTTGACAGCTTTACAGTAATTACTTCTCACATTTCGATTACAAAACATACATTAACTACTTAGAGCCCCATTTCCCATTTTATACTTCAGCTATTTGAAAATAACCATGAGCTTGCAGATGACTGAGTTTGTAGATCTGCTAGGACCCAAGGCAGAAAACACTCAGTAGAAGTCAAAAAACAAAACTCTGAAAATCTTTACTTTGAACAAACAACTCAAAGAGGAAATGCAAACAAAGAGGGAATGCAACCAATAAACTAAGGTTCAGAATCAGAATCACTTTATTTGACAACTTCCCTATGTACTTACATACATAAAGAATATGCAATACAGTTCCCCCTCTGTCACCTGTAGTGCAACATAAAACAACAAAAAAACATCTAGAAATCATCATAAATAGACTAAATCTAAAACACAAGACAAACAAAACAACGAGGTTCTTCCTACAAAGAGGGAAAATGTTACATTTATTCACCTTATTCCTGGTCACACCCACCATTTCTGGAAAAAAAGGGGACACATGAACAGAATGTGTAGGTAGCACCGAAAAATAGTCTATCTACAAGCTTACAACACGTCGCGAGTCGCGACGTGTTGTAAGCTTGTAGATAGACTATTTTCGGTTATTCGTTATTTTAAGATTAAAAAGTATTTGAAGTGGTCAAACTAGCAAAAGAATGCATGTTCAATCTTCCAGAAAATCCTAACGATCTCGGATATTTCATAAAAGCAAAGGTTGAATCTGCAATTTCTTCAACTAGTTGGCTATGGCTACCAAAACATAATCCTACATATTATGACACATAGTGCTAGTGTGTGTTGGGCTCCTTTCATGTCGTTTCACAAATCACAGATTAGGCCTAACAAGTATTTTTTCAGTCATGAGATTTTATTTTGCTTTTGCGGTTTGCGTCCTCATGAAAATGCCCATAGTTACGCCAATCTTCCCAGTTAAAGGACTAGCAGGACTAGTGGTGCAGCACTGACGAACATGGCCAAAGGGGGCGTAGGAGCAGCGAACCATGAAACTTAGTTACGGACGCCAGCGCTGTGCGGCCGCTTCACAACCAGACGTTTTAGAACAGCTAATAGCCCCAACTCCACCAAACATCCACAACTGAAGATAGAATACATGCAAAAGTACAGCTGTGAATGGAAAGAATCAAACACTTGTTTTGACTTTTGACAGTGTCAGTCAGTGGGAATGAATGTAAAGCGAACTGCAATGTACAGCACAGCTAATGCTGTGCCTTGGGCACAAAAAAAACATGTTTTAAAACCACTGCTCTACTTGTTCTCTTGGCACGCAAACCCATTTAGACCTGAGGCCGATTCTAAAAACACCTTCTAAATCCTTACCTAAGTTTTCTGGAAAACTTCAAATATTTATTCAAAAATTACAACAAATGTATGTTGCTATATACTGTACATACTGTAGCTACAGGAACCCCAAAAGGGGTTCCCGTCCTGAAAGGTATAGTTACAAATAGGGGTTCCTGCCCAAAATGGGTTAACAACTCAACCACTTGCCCTGTTGTTGTCTCCGCCAGGCCGAAGGCGTGGCGAGAGAGTATGTTTTACCCCCCGTCCGTCCGTCCGTGTGTGTGTGTGTGTGTCCGTCCTTGTGTGTGTCCGTCCGTCCGTCCGTGTGTGTTTGTGTGTGTGTGTGTGTGTGTGTGTGTGTGTCCGTCCGTGTGTGTGTCCGTCCGTCCGTGTGTCCGTCTGTGAACAGCTAATCTCCGACACCGTTGGCCCGCTCGCTATAACATAGCCCTGTTATAGCGCCACCAGGAGGCCGATTTGTGCAAAACCCATTTACTCCTAAAGATTTTATCCAAACGTCATGCAAACCTGTACACATTATCTCTATAGTCATGTGATCAACACGGATCTGTCCGATTTTCCATATTCCATCCTCATTGGCTAAGGTTGGCTTCCAAAGTTTGCAGGATTGGTCCGTTTTCAACAAAATGCCTCAAATCCTGAACGCAGCTTGCTATTTCCGTGAAATTTCACACGCACATTCCCACTAGGCCGAGGAAGAAATGCCACCCTTTCACATTGGCCTGTTATAGCGCCACCAGCAGGTCTAATCTTAGTAAAACACATTTTTGGAACAAAAGCCTCAAATCATGAATGCAGTGTCTGATTGCCGTGAAAAGCCTAAGAAGAAATGACACCCCTTTCACATTGGCCTATTATAGCGCCACCAGGAGGCCACAATAACGTACCTGACCTGGCGGAGACCTGTGCTCCGAGGAGCACTTTTTCTAGTTGTTCATCATGTCACTTTGTATGTCACTCGAGATGAGAGTTTTTGTTTAATGCGTACAGTAAATTGTAATTGTTTCTCTCTTGCTCTCTCCTTTGACCCTTGCTGACTTTGGCACACAGTGAAGTGGAATTGGCTGTCTTTTGCTGCTACTATATGCTGTGGTTTGCCACTACACAGTTGAGATAGCCAGACATACTGAGGTCTGGAGGCCAGACAGGCAGGCAGGCTTTTGATTGATTGAAAACTTTATTGGTCAGAAATGTAAACAGCACGTGGTACAGTCATAACCTGACCCTGCCAGAGGTGGCGGTATTGAGTAACCAGGTTCCTCAAATAAGCTGTGAAACAAATGTGTGGAGCAAGCTTCTTGGATCTGGTAGCGTCAGGTTAGTACAGTCAGACATTAATGCTAAAAGGATAACACAAAAAAGTCCTGGGGACTTCTTTCCATTGTGGTCCTATGTATTCAATTCATCAACATAGCATAAAACATTTACACAATAATAAATGTGATTTAATATGATACAGAGAACAGCGAGTAAAATAGAGTAAAATTTCCACATTAAACATAACAATTACTTTTAAAATGTTATTCTGCTATTGAAGAACAAGAAAACAGTATAAAGACTATTTTTCTATTAAATGTTTAGGTCATCAAATGGGCAAGTAGGGAAACAATTTAAACCCTTTCTTCTCTTATCTTTTTTTGTTGTTTAATTCAAACGTTGCATTTTTTTGTGTTTCAGGTCCGGCTCAACAATGACAAGTTGATATCCTAGCGCACAGTCAAATTCTCAGTGCTAATTTGTCCACCCTTACGGGTCCATTCGGTCACATTTGTACCTCTCTCAGAGGTAAATCAACGCTGTGTCTTACTGCGAACGTCAAGTCCTCGAATCTCGGTCTGGTCGGCAGGCCCGTCCTCAGTGATCAGTGAGACGCCCATGAGGAGAGGATGACTGATGATGCAGCCGTGACGACGAGGGTGGTGCCTCCAATCCGTCAACAAAGGCTCTCTCTCACATACTCTGTAGGTTTCTCTTAAATGAGCTGTGTGTACGTACAGTACACACGAACGCACGCACGCATTTGTATTACTATACTTGTGAGGACATCAGCATTTTAGGACGGTGAATTTAAGGCCATCTTTAACAACATTTGGCCATTTTAATCATAACCCTAAAGCCGAAACTGTGTGAGCTTGTAGATCGGCAATTTTTGGGTGCTTGGCAAATGGTACGGAACTAATAAATCCGTCATAACCCCCCCCCAAACGGAATCTTTTCCTAATTGTAAGCTTAACTCCCCAAATATATATATTTTTCTAACCATAAAACAAGGGAAAATATTACTGTACGTAGGGGGACACTCGGTCCTCACAAGTATAAGTACACTACACACGCACGCACACACGCACGCACGCACGCGCACACACACACACACACGCGTCCGACCAGCCGTGGTGTGATGTAACGGTCAGCAGCATAAATCACAGACACAACCGGCCGTTTGATCTGAGCAAATGTTGTCTCAGGAGATTCACCACGAGACGACCTCCGACCTCAAACACCGCCCGTTTGTGCTTGAAGTGGAAAGACTTTAAAAAAAAAAAAGTTCTTTCACATTTTGACATAAAAACACATGGCAAATTTATTACAAATAATATAAGTTATTATTGTCTTGCAGGAAAATTTGTCTCAATTTGACATACAGTGTCAGCTGTATAAATATATAAATATGATGTACATACTGTACAAACACACGTACACAAACTCAACAATTCACAATCAATCATTCCTTAGATAATGTGTGTTTTTGCCACATTATACTATAATATAATATACTACAGCATATTCATTATTGTGACAAACGCACACATTATTTTGCAGTGTATTGGGACAGTGATGTAAATAATTGTATATTTTTGTGTGTACATTTTCTATACAGTGCCCTTGTTTACACAGTACAGTATTGTCTCTGTGGGAAAGAAATCTTGTATCCAAAACGGTTACTTTTCAGGAAATGGGGGGGGGGGGAATAGTGTAGGTATTATTTAGTCACAAGCTCTTGTGACTAAATCTAATGCTTTTCATTGGTTCAATATTTTTTTTATACCCACAGACACACTTAACCACTTTCACTCTGTCGGGCAGAAACATCATATGTCCAGAATTGTCACTTTTCAGGATTCAAATTCAAAAGTATCAAAAGTAGCAGATCTACAAGCTCAAAACGCGGCGCAAAGCGGCGCGTTTTGAGCTTGTATATCTGCTACTAGTTTGTGCCAGGGACAACTGCTACTAGTTTGTGCCAGGGACCCCATGAGAAAAGATTTGTCTCGAGAGACTTTTGTTTCAAATATTTTTTATTATGAAGCACAGGATAGGATTATACATTTCTGTTCATATACATGGATTGCTTCCTTTTTTTCCCAAAAACAAACAGACATATACACAAAATAGACAGGTAAAATGAAAAGAATACACTCAAACTTAAGCAAAAACAAAAGGACCCCCCCCGCCTCCCTTCCCCCTCCCCAGAAGTGCTGCCCCAATTTACAGTGCGTGCGACACGGGTCATCCACAAGGATTAGCCTTTCAACCTTTAAGAAAGGAGACTAAAGGCTTCCAAATCTTTTCAAAATCGTTCAGTTTGTCTTTGAGTATATCTGCTACTTTAGATGCTTTTGTGTGACGCTGTAGTATGATCAAGTAGGGCATTAATTTACGAAAAAACGCAAAAAGTTAAAATATGGAGATAAGAGGTTTCTGCCTGTCAGGCAGTGACGATATACTGTACAAGGTTTCCACCGGACAGAGACGATATGATAAATAACAAATAGAATGAGGTCAGGGAGTACTATTAAGTCATCTAAAGTGGGTATAGAGCACAAAACCACCCTGATCAATGTCCTATCACATTGTGATCATACAACAGCGTCACACAAAAGCATCTAAAGTAGCAGATCCACGCAGATCCATGCAGTACAGGTGTGTTTGTCTCATCTGTGATAAGGACCAATGATGACTTATGGGATATCATTTCATGTTCTACTATGCCATATACTATGAGTGTTTCTTAGATACTGTAACTGTCATGTGTGGCACCAGCAATAAAAAACCCATGACCTGACCTGTCTGCCAGCAGTGTTGCCAAGTCCGCTTATTATAAGCGACTTTGGGCTTGTTTTTCTGTAAAGTCGCAAAATCTGGCAACATTGTCTCCCAGCTTTAACCTACATTATAGCAAAGTGTAATAACAAAATGGATTTGCCTGTGGGACAATTCCAACTTTGTCAGGATGAGGGTCCAAATAAAATGATCACACTGAAAGCTCATTGTTGATGCTGCTTTCGAAAAAAGAAATGGTGTTATCTGCAATATTATTATTTTCTTTTATATTATATTTCTAACCTTTTTTTTTTTTTTTTTCAACATTTACATTTCAAGGACCCTCAATTGATATGTATTGGGCCACAGACCCTCATCTGAACATAGTTTGTGCCAGGGACCCCATGAGAAAAGATTTGTGTTAAAAGTATTTTCAAAATGATTTCTCAAGATTTTTCAAACTCTTTCAAAAATGGCCGATCTATGTAGTTTCAGTGTAACAGGCTCAGTTACAGGACAGACGACAGCCATGGTTTCAGGTCACAATGCACATTTCATTTTTCCAAGTAGCCAATCAGAAACATACGCTGCTTGCCATGCAAGATGGACTGAACTGCATATAGCTACACCAGAAATGCCCACAGGGGAGGGCAGATGTTCTTCTGTCCGGACAGTGGCTTTCCCTGAATGTTTGTGGAGCACAACAGGTGCCCAGCCACACCCAGCTCTGAGTCCAATTATAGTTGGACTCAGGCCAGGTGTGACTGCTTAAATCAGCCATCCTCATACTGTATATGAATGCAAGTTAAGTGGATTCTAACAAAACATTACAAAACCTGGTTTGGTTTATAAAAATGTCTAACTTCCAGTTGATTTTACTATTTGAAGATCTGGAGAGCAGATACTAATTCATACAGTATATTAAAATGCTTACATTATTACAGTATGTATTTTTTTCATGTAATGAGAATATTTCCAAATACAATATTGCAGGGCCTGAACTTTATTCATTTTTAGTACAAGAAGTAAACAGCTGTTTTTATTCATAGGAATTCTCTCTACAGCAAATGAGATTATTTTACTCTACAGCAAATGAGCATGTTTCACATATTTATGCGTTTGCCACTAAATGTATACATTGCTCTGTTTTAAAATCAGATGGGAGTCATGCAATTAGCCATGGAGCCATCCACATGCAGGTGTAAGTCAGAGCCACTGTGTCCAAACAGGTGACGCCTTGGGGACGTCAAAGAAGCTTCTTTGCATGTCTCTTGAGTGGATTTGTTTGACAGATGAAAAGGATTTGAGAGATTTGCATCCAAGCTTGAGGTCGCCTTGGAGAAACAATGACTTTAGCCCAGATCAAAGCACTGTGATTTCTTTTTGTCACATGTCGTCTAATGATTAGACTCAATCCACAGTGTTTATTTATCCATTTGTAGCGCTGAGAGTGTACAAATGTAACCAAATGGACCCTAGCGGATCCATTTGGTTACATGTGTAAATTCTGAGTTAAATTAACAGTATAGTCATTAATAAATGTTCTACTCTAGATCTCACTCTAGGCACTCACATTAGATCCTGTTTTTTATACATACATAATAGCAATTTCATCAGATGAAATGTATACCTCCTCACAAGGCAGAACCATATTAGTCAAGCAGTTGACTAAGGCATACTCAATTGTGTTGCTATCATAAAAATCAATGTCAAGAATCGTGCCAGATTGAACACCTCTGTGATGGTCCACTGACTGCTGTAGTTGCCTGTAATATGTCTGACATCCTGACAGATAATGTATATTTATATATATATATATTTTTTTTTACTATGACCATGGGTGAATGGGCCAAAGCCACAAAAGTCCATTCAAATTTCTCACAAGACTTTACTTGACAATTTATGGTCGAGCAGTACACTGTACCATCTCCATAATGTCAACTCCTCCTTCCCTGTCCAAATACCATGCCTGGCTGCTGTCACATGCCAGATAAAAGTACTAGAATATTATATAAGATCCCCAGATCACTCAAGAGTAAGACTCGAGAGACATTTAATTGTTTCTTGAAACGGAAATATGTTTTACACCCAGTATTCGAACTCGGGTCTCCCGCGCGGGAGGCCAACATCTATCGTTCGCCAGGGAAAGTATTTAAGCTTCAGGCAGAACTATTTGTCAACTGGTTGGTATAGGTGGCCTACTAGGGTCTAGAGTTCTCAATCAAAGATTAGGGAGACCACTTCCAACCACTGCAGATGTAATGCGTGCTAGTTATAGTTATGTTTTATTAATTAAAATAAGGATTGCAGACAATGAACCATCAACCTGGTGAACCACAACAACTTTTTTTCAGGTGCCAACACGTTAGCTGTCTCTCTAAAAGGATATAGGTTGTGGATTTAGTGAAATTTTGCTGGTTGAATCATGCTTCCCTGCTATTTGAATAGCTTGCTTATTAGTGAACAGGCCACCCCCGAGAGCAGGTTCCATTCCAAAGACATGCTTCAATGAACGCCTGGCGTCAGGTGAAACATTAACTTTTGTTCTGCTGACAAGATGTTGCTTCCTTATTAGTGGACATGGGTGGATAAATGGTGGAAATTGTGTGTGTGTGTGTGTGTGTGTGTGTGTGTGTGTGTGTGTGTGTGTGTGTGTGTGTGTGTGTGTGTGTGTGTGTGTGTGTGTGTGTGTGTGTGTGTGTGTGTGTGTGTGTGTGTGTGTGTGTGTACGTGCATGCGCGTGTGACTGTTTGAATGCATATGTCCACTTAGGGGATGTCACCCTAATGGAAAGGGGGCGGGTGGTGGGGGGGGGAGTTTGATCATTGCCATGGCAACCCATAAATCAAGGACCAACATCTGTGCTCCTCTTCTTGACCAATCAGAGGATGGCGATTACGCCACGGTTCTTTTGCTCTGTTCCACGGAGGTCGGTCTCACCAACTTAACGCACCAATCCATCCATAGACGACTTTCTGCCCAGGCAGCATCATCTTCTCTCTATCGCTTTCATAAAGAAAAACAACAACAGAAAGCTTTGTGGCGGCTGCTTCTGAATTCCCATCGCGCTTTGGCAACTTAGCGTATGTTCTGCTGTACGAGAGCCAAAACCAGCTGCAACGATGGAAGACAGCTTTGAGGAACTAGATGTTAGGTTCTGTTTCATTAGGTCTTAATGAAATCCACGACCAGTTTCTGACGCGGAAGAACAAGAGTTTTTTCTTTGTTTTGTTTTCATCAACCGAGTACCTTGGACCATCTTGGACCTCTGTTTGCTGGCTGTACCCGTCCCGTCCCCCCCATATACTGTAGCCTCCTCTCTGTGTGTCTGGTCCCTGGCTGGGGTTGATGGCGGGGTTGCAGGTGGCTCGGGTCAAAGTGAGCTGGACAGCCCTGCTGGTTCTGGCCCATTTCACCTACCTGCTGGTGGGGGCCACCATCTTCCAGATTCTGGAGGGCGAGGCGGAGAGCAACAACCGCAACCACTTCCAGCTGGAGAAGTTGAACTTCCTGGCTAACTACACCTGCCTGGACAGAGAGGCCTTGGAGAAGTTTGTTCAGGTCTGTCTCTTCCACTTGTTGTTCCTGTGTGTCTTTAGATCTGTCTATTTAAGATGCATTTCGTCTCTGTCGGGTGGAAACCACATTATATCCAAAACTGTTACTTTTCAGGATTCAAATTCAAAAGTAGCAGATCAAGCTCAAAAGTTTTGAGCTTGTGGATCTGCTACTTTTGATGCTTTTGTGTGACACTGTAGTTGTAGTATGATAAAGTGGGGCGTTAATTTATTAAAAAACACAAAGTTGGAATATGGAGATATTTATGTTTCTGCCCGACAGCTATGATTTCTTGTTAATTTTGGTTCTTTTAATCGAGTGTTTATACACCGAATGGTAAAAGCATGGATTATTCTACTGGAAATAACAGGGGAACAGTGAACATGACTAGGCACTGTATTAATATTAGTTTTTGGAAAGAGTTTGAATGAAAACATACTGCAGGCCACTGTATGGCCTGCACTACATTGAATTGGCTTTATCAATATAATCATACTTGCTGTATTTATAAAACACTCTGAAGCGTTGACGTAATGGACCAAGTGTATCCATGATTGATTGTGCTTGTCCTTCATAAATATTTGTTTGAAACACAGATTAGTTCTTTAAATTAGTTAAGCAGAAAATATTTGTCAGATCAATTTTATGAATAGACCTACTGTGTACACAGTAATAAATGGTGGCATCATAACCTGGCTTATTCAATCAATATTTCTTGCCAAAATCATTTCATGCATCAGCAAGATTGCCTTTTTTATTTTCCCTATATATATATATATATATATATATATATATATATATATAGTTCTTGGTGACCTTAATGTTTTACTCACATCTTACAGTTTTTTTTATTTTTTGTATTCTTTATCGTGCAGGTGATTCTGGATGCCTGGGAGAAGGGAGTGAACCCATCTGGCAACTCAACCAACCCCAGCAACTGGGATTTCAGCAGCTCCTTTTTCTTTGCTGGCACAGTGGTTACAACTATAGGTGTGCACAGACTGTATGTGATATAGAAAGAAGAAGTAGTGCCTACACATGTTGTTCCATGCTAAAACAATTTAATAGTGACACAGTTTCAGTCCGACTTGGAACTTTGTCGGTGGGTGCTAGGTGTTAGGCCACTTTTATGCACATTTGTCCCGTTCCTAATAGACTTGCACCTTGCATAATAATCACTCTCAAGTCAAACTAACAAAAAACATCCTTATTGTTGATGAATTTAGACTTCTTCGTATGCTTTTTAAAATTAGTTGATAATCAGTTTGTTTCAGTGAGCAACACTGTCAAATGACAATGTAGGCTTTTACTCCTTATAACTCTTATCTTTATGGTTTTGTTATTCTTGTGGTTAGTTTTAAGTGTTGGTGAGAGTTAGGATTATGTGTGTTTTATTTGTGTGTTTTTTAATACATTTAGAGTAGCCAATTATTTTTTACCCCCTTTTTCTCCCCAATTTAGTCGTTATGCCAATTAATTCCTCCCCACATATTTCTGTGTTGTCACTGCTGTTGTGTCCTACTGACTTACCTGCCAGTGAGGAGCCCCCCCCCCGGGAGGGCGTAGAGCCTTCGTCCCTCCCCCGAACACGGGCCAATTGTGTTCACATAGACAAAAGACGGTTGCACCACGGTGGATTTGAACCCACAATCAATTATATGTGCTGTTGATTTTTGTATGTAAATGTTATTGTGGTTGGCAGGTTATGGAAACCTGTCGCCCAGCACGGTGTCTGGCCAGGTGTTCTGTGTGTTCTACGCACTGTGTGGGATCCCGCTGAACCTGGCCTTCCTCAGCCAGCTGGGCAAGTGTCTCACCCTCCACCTGGGACGACTGGAGAGGGGCATGGTCTCCTTCGTCCCCCACCAGGTACCTGCTACATGGGATGTGCATTGATTCCATATCTGACTGTAAATCCAGCAGTGGATGTAGACATCCATGAACAGACCAAACTTTTTGTGTTATTTTAAATTATTCAAGGTTTTTCAAACACTTTCAAGATTATTATTATTTATTTATTTTCCAAAAATAGCAGATGTACAATCGCTGCTATTTTTGAATAGCCAATCCAAAAATCTAAAATGACACAGATGCTTTCCTGGTTATAATGGTTAATTGTTTGTGAGGGTGATAGGTGCCCTTTTTGCGCCGCTGATACTGACAAAGAAAACGACTTTGACCTACCTACTTAATATTATTATTTCGAATGTGTTAGATATATTGTAACCCTCTTATTGAGGATATTTATGGCGTGATACTGAAGGGGCCAGCCATGTAGAACAGGGTTTGTCTGTATATCTGGGATTCAAGCCATTTAGCCAGGTAATATAGCTGTCCGAAAGCCATTTCAATTGCATAGGCAAGCCACAACGTTATTAGACACTTAGTCTTTTTTTACTTCATATTACCATTGAATTATTATTTTTGTAAAGCACCAATCCTAATGGCAGAGAATGTGTTTAATTGTACAGTAGTAAACATACAGTATAGCCCATTTAGACCTGAGGCTGAGTCTAAAAACACCTTCTAAATCCTGACCTAAGTTTTCTGGGAAAACGGCAGATGTTTTTTCAAAAGAATAATAATAATAATAATGTTCCTACTGTATATACTGTATTATAGCAACAACTGCTGTACACACAGAGGTGTTCCCGGCTTGAAAGGTATAACAACGTATAGGTGTTCCAGGTCTACATGGGATAATCATATAGTGTTTCCTACCCATGCGGCATGCCTCGCTCCTGTCCTGTCCTGACCTGACCTGATCTGACCTGACCTGACCTGACCTGACCTGACCTGACCTGACCTGACCTGTCCTAGTCCTGTCTTGTCCCACAGCAGTCGGTGGAGGTGGTTACCGTGAGCTTGTTCCTCATCACGGGCAGTCTGCTGTTCCTGGTTATTCCTCCACTGGTGTTCAGTTATGTGGAAGACTGGTCTTATGGAGAGGGCTTCTATTATGCCTTCATCACCCTCAGCACCATTGGCTTTGGAGACTACGTTGTGGGTGAGTAATGCATGGATAATAGTGACGTGGCAAACCATGAAATTGTGACTGTGAGCATGTGACAATCGTCACACACCACGAAATTCAATTAGCTTTTAATAGGCTTTGGTAATATTAGATGTTGCAATCTAAGTGTTTTGGATCATTTAAGTATGTAAGAAATCAATAATAATGCATTGTATGCATCATTATGATAATCCTTTAACATAAGATCAGATAAGATCAGATAAGATGAGATAGACTTTATTGTTCTGAGGGAAATCTGTCTTGGACACATACAGTATCTGCTGTAAAAAAAAATACATTGACATTGTGCATACATTCAGTAAATACATAACATACAGCACAATTAATCTTCTTTCATTTTAATCAATGTACCCTATGTTTCTTTACTTCTTTTTTTAATGTTTTGTTTATTCATTTTTTTTTTTTTTTACGTACTCACAGGTAATACAGTCATTACTGAGGCAAATAAACAGAGTGTCTCCAAACAGTCAAGAAAATGATTAAGTAACAGGATAGACAAATATCAAGTAAGAAAAATTGAATAAGGTATAAATGACAGCAAAAAAAAAAACAGAGAACACTCATAAAAGAAAACAACAACAGACAACAAAACAAATACACAACGTAAAATCTCCAATAACATGAATATAGAAAGCAGTCCATGGTCTATAAACGCTACATTGAGTTAAGCACAGGTATGGTCATTGAAAGCAATTATATATGTCAGTGAGGTGATACGCAGGTATACACCAAGGGTTTAACAGATTGGCTACTGCCATATATGCAGGTTACAGACTCATTTAGGTTCCGTTGGGGGCTCAAGCGCAAGATTGTCAACGTGCGATAGAAAAGGCTGCCATGCCTTATAGAATACATGCAATGTGTACTTAATTTTTTCTTCTTCCGCCACTGCTTTTCAGGGACGGACCCGGAGAAGCAGTACATCTCTGTGTACCGCAGCCTGGCCGGGGTCTGGATCATCTTCGCCCTGGCTTGGCTCGCTCTGATCCTCAACATGGGAGCCAGGATCATGGAGCATTTCATCGGCCTGACGCATCCAGGCTTCAGGAAACAGGTGGAGGAGGAGGAGGACGCGTCGTCCAGCAAACTGGAAGATGGAAGGTTAGGCCCCGCTGAGGCCATCCAGTCAAAGATCTAAAGAGTGGTACTCGTCTGGGAATTTGCTTGATAGGGGTTCCAGGGGGTCCCCAGAAACATTTGAACTCCTTTGTCCATATTTTACACGTTGCAGATCTACAAGCTGGCAGCGCGCTACTTTGTGCCGTGCTGCGAGCTTGTACATCTGCTATTTTTTAACATTTATAAAAAAAATCTTGAAATAAAAATGGAATAATTCCTTTTTTTTTTAACACTTCTCATCTGTGGGGTCCCTGGCACAAAACGTTTTCAGATGGGGGTCCGCGGCCTGATATATATCAATTTGGGAGACCTTGGCACAAAACAATTTGAGAACTACTGCATTAGGCCACAGACCCCCATTTGAAACATTTATTTTTTTATTTTTACCCTGGGACCCCAGTCTATAGTGGAACGTTTATTTAACTCTGAGATTGTGCAAATGGAACTAAATGTACCCTTAAGGCCATGGTCCATTTGGTTCCATTTGCAAGGGTGGGGTCCATTTTGGCTCCTGGTGGTCCCCAGACCTTGAGAAACAGTGTGATAAATGAATATGGATAGTGAAGTTAAAGAAAGACTGTGTGTAATATTTGCTATGTACTGTAGATTGTATTGTACATATTGTGATATAAACTGGGACAATACACTCAAATGGAACACCAGTACGGACCACATTAGCAAAATGCCCAGCAATGGGAGTTTTTCTAAGACAAAAACAAAAATAAAATCGAAATAAAACAAAGCCTCAAGACCAAACGGTAAAGGGGTTGGCAGTGACACGGACTGTACACATGGGGAAAGGATAATTTAATATAATAATAATAATAATAATAATAATAATAATAATAATAACAATGATAATAATAATAATAGTTTTAAAAACGTAAAAGATGGTTGATTGATTGAAAACAAATCTTTAAGTTGTCATTTTGTACAGTGTCTTTTGTTAGTATACTGTAATGTGTTGGTTATATTATACTGTGTGTTAATCTTATCCTGGCTGTAATGTAGGCTGCCTTACGGTGGAAATGCAATACATGATTTCATTTTTGTGTGTGATTCTGTAGTGATGTTTTCATTAAGCAGGCTTTTCAGAGGTAGCTGAAAGACTCGAAGCGATATTTTATATTTATTCTTTGCTATTACACAATTGTGTGTGTGTGTGTGTGTGTGTGTGTGTGTGTGTGTGTGTGTGTGTGTGTGTGTGTGTGTGTGTGTGTGTGTGTGTGTGTGTGTGTGTGTGTGTGTGTGTGTGTGTGTGTGCGTGTGTGCGTGTGCGTGCGCGCATGACTCTGCACTCATGTATGTCCACATCTGCGTCTTGTGTACTGACTCCAGTGAAGTGAGGGGTCATTGGCTATCTTAAACAAACACAATCAGGATGTGCGATGCCAGGTCAGACATGTTGGAACCCAAGAGCTCACGTCAGGGTGGGATCTTTGCTGGACATGGAAGATGACCTCTAGGAGAGACAGGGGTCCACAATGTTCATATTAAAGGACCACTTCACCTGTTCTCAACCTATATTTGTATAATTTGTCCTCACTAATGCTCATACTGTATAATATGATATGATACCATTCTTGTCTACTCACTCTGTGTCTGAGGATGAGGAACCTACCTACCAGTGACATTTGGTAGGCAGGTTTCCTAAACATTTTGTATTGTCAACATACTAACCCTCCAGAAAGAGACGGGCAGTGGATTATTTTAGCTTAGAATCCTAATCGATATGTCACTGTTAGGTAGGTTTCTGAACTGTCCAAAGAGACCGTTTAATGCACCCGGGCCTCAATCCCATTTCTCTGTATTCGTTCACTGAAAACTCAGGCCTGTGCTATAATGTTTTGTCCAACTTTTCTCCATAATAGTACAATATGGATTCAGTCTTTTCTGAATCATTTTTAACTTCTTCATTAATGTTGTTCCACATGCCTTAAGAGTTTACATATGCTTTTAGAAAAAACGCGTTTGCCCTTTGTAAAGTTTTGATACCTTCTTAACCTGTAGGTTTTTACAATTTAACAGCTTTAGGTTGCACGAAAGCATCAGCAGTAAATATCCATTTCAACGCAATGATGATGTTCACCACACTGTGTCTTAATTTGACTGTAGATATATAAATGCTGAAGAGACTGCTGTTGCTACATTTGATAATAAAGATTTCCCTTTTGTTTATGGAGAAGCATACACATGAAAACCAAACAACGTATTATTTCTGTTAGATGTGAGTATATTTCTAAAACAATTTTCTACTAACTATTTTCAGGCAAACGTGTCCACAGTAAGATGAACATTTTAAAGTTTGAATGGGGTTTCTAGGTGTACGTATGTAGGACTAGTAGCCTGCCAAAGTGTGTACTTTTTTCCCTTTAAATGTCTATTTCCATCAACAATGCATTGGGCGCTTAAAGTTAAATAGTATAGTTAAATAGTAAGTATGAAAAATACTTGCCAAGTATTAGCCTGCCAAAGTTTGTACTTTTTTCGCTTTAAATTTCCATCGACAATGCAAAAACTTGTCAATCGAAAATTTCAGTTGTACAGAGTTTTTTCAGCCATAACCCCCCACCTTTACCTCTCAGGAAACAAGGGGAGGGACGCGGTCCCCTCCGATGGTCCTCCGTGTACCTTGATGGCATGGGACTTGAACCTGCCAAATGTTTGTAGCAGAGGCAACCGATCAAGCACACCACACCACTGCGCCAAGGCACCTTTGGGCCCTCAGCAGGTGTCTTCTAGTGCTTTTGAGTACTTATTTTGTATTTAAGCCTTGAAAATGTCAAAGTACTCCAGCAATAAACTGCAGGAGGACTGGGATTTAAACTTGGAATCTCTGTGCTTAGAGTCTCATCTTTAGACCACTACACCATCTCTCACTGAAGGTGCAGTATCTTCTGGTGCTTTTGTCTAGTTCTTTTGTATTTTAACTTTGAAAATGTCTAAGTACTCCAGCAATGACCTATTAGGGGACTGGGATTTGAACATGGAATCTCTGTGCTTAGAGTCTGATCTTTAGACCACTAGACCATCTCTCACTGAAGGTGCAGTATCTTCTGGTGCTTTCGTCTAGTTCTTTTGTATTTTAACCTTGAAAATGTCAAAGTACTCCAGCAATGAACTACTGTATTAAAGGAAATGGTATTTGAACACATAACCTCTGTGCTAGGAGTCTGCTATTTAGACCTCTACACCATCTCTGAGTGCCTTTCAGCAGATGTCTCTTAGTACTGTTGAAGGGTGCTTTTGTGTTTTAGTCTTGAAAATGTCATAGCACTCCAGCAATGAACTATAGGAGGACTGGGATGTGAACATTGAATCTCTGTGCTGAGAGTCAGATTGTTTATACCACTACACCATCTCTTAGTGCCTCACGGCAGATGTCTCTTAGCGCTCTTGAATGGTTCTTTTGTATTTTAGCCTTGACAATGTCAACGTACTCCAGCAATGAACTACAATCTCTGAAATGGAACGAACTGGAATCTCTGCGATGAGAGTCTGAGCACTAGACCACTACACCATCTCTCAGTCTCTTCCTTTAGATACTTACTTAGTACTTTTGAAAGAGTTCTATGTTAGCCTTCAGTTAGTAAAATTGAATAACTCCAGCATTTAAAAATGCATTATGTGACTTTCCTGTTCTACCCCAGATTGTCTTTTAGTGCTTTTGAGTTGTTCCTTTGTATTTTAGTGCTTTTGAGTTGTTACTTTGTATTTTAGCCTTGAACATTCTAAGTACTGTAGCAATGAGGACTGGGATTTGAAGATGGACTCTCTGTGGTGAGTCTGATCATTAGACCACCACACTATATCTGAATCACTTGCAGCAGATGTCTGGTGCTACCCTGTCTTTTGTGGTGCTCACTGCTTCCTATGGTGCTTCTCTGTATTCTAGGTACTTCCCTGTCTTATGATATCAGACAGGGAAGCACCATAGGAAGCACCATATTATGGTGCTTCCTATGGTGCTTCCCTGTCTTATGGTGCTTCCTATATAGTGCTTCCCTGTCTTCTGTGGTGCTTCCTATGGTGCTTCCATGTCATATGATGCTTCCTAAGTATGGTGCTTCCATGTCTTCTATGGTTACCCTCTTACCCTACCTTTAATTCAGCTTCATGATCAGTTTAACCAATTTAACTGTATATAATACATCAGATAAGCTTGAGCTTGTAGATCTGGGGTTTTTAATTGTTATAAATGTCTTATATATATTAGAAAGAAAATCAGGGGTCCGTACACGGACAAACGTGTCCGTGGCAAGACTTGTCCATGTCCGTGGCACATTTTGTATTTTGGTTATAATGTGTACATAATCCTCAAACTTAAATATTCATAATATTTTGTTTAAATAATTTGTTTGAATGATTTCGGTGACTCGTAAAGTGTTGGGATGACTTGCTCATTAATATGTTGCAGGAGATTTGTTGATGTGTTGCAGGAGATGATTACATCAGATGATTACATCAGGTGAGAAATCAGGTGAGACAGCTAGAAGTAATGTTTGCTAATAGCTACCTTAATTCTTTCATTGTTCCACTGGCATACCTTACATCATACCACCTACGCATGGTCTAAGACTTGCTCATCAACATTGAATACTTGTTCACCTTACCGGAAACCACAACTCTTGAAACTAATGAGTGGGGCTGTGTGAATTAACACAGGATTGACCCTAACAGCATATCAATGGTACACGTGTGTTACCTGTTTATTAAGCTACTACTATTTTTCAACCACATCAAATGAGACAAGACATCATTTGAATGAGTTTGGGAACTGACAAAAGACATAGTATACAACACATTATTTTTTTTACAGGAAAATGAATCGCAACAACTATGCAGTAATAAGAACTGTAGTAAGAACTGAGAAAAAGGAACTGAAATATCAGCCATATCTATTTGTGTACCATACATGGAACTGATAGAGCTCTCTCATCATTATTCTACTGTTAAGTATTTGTCCCGTCAGCAAGAACTGCTCGAGATGCTGAAGAAAGAGAACTTGGAAAGAAACTTTCCAAGGACATTTCCGCAAGTTTTCCAGCAGAGAGAATACTGAGAAAAATAAATAAACTAAGGAACTGAAAGATCTCATATAGTGGCTCAGTATTTGTGGCACTAGTGTTTATGCAGATGTACCAGTCTATTTGTTTCAAAATGTGTAGAACACTGGCATAGACATTATGGCACATTACGAGTTCATTAGTTTACATTTAGCACTAGTCATTTGGGTTTCTGGTAAAATTATTGACCAGTTATTTTGTATGTCCGTAACAAAAATCTAATATTGATCAAAATGATGACCCCTGCAGAAAATATATATATTATATTTTTGTATTATTATTTTAAAAATATATTTATATTCCATTTTAGCAACACAACTCTTGTATTGTATGAGAGTCCCTGGCATAACATATTTTCACAGCCAAATACATATACATTTGGGGGTCCTTGGCTGCCATGAAGAAATTTGAGAACCACTGAACTAGCCAGCCTCCTCTGGTTCCTCTTTGCGTTCTCATTCTCCTCCACCAGATTTGCATGCTAGTCTATTTGGGAGAGTGACACAGGAGTGCGGGTGGAGATTCATTTGCCTGCAATGCATGGAAAGCAGAGAAAAGCCCAGGGTGAGTCAAACCCTTCACATAATCCGCGTCAGAGGTTTCAGAACCCCACACTCGAGCCCACATCCCAGTGAGCCATGGGCATCGTTGAGATGCTCAAGCGGTCGCGGGTACCATCCATCCTCATACTGGGCCTGGTGTACGTGGCCTACGTGATGATCGGTGGGGTAGTCTTCTGGACGCTGGAAGGGGACCAGCAGGAGGACATCAGTAGCATACTGGAGATGAGAACACAACTGCTGAGGACCTATACCTGTCTCAGCCAGGAGGGCCTGGAGAAAGTGGCAAAGGTGAGTCAACAAAACGTATAGGCCAGAATAAGTCTTTGATTTATTTATTTTTTGTGGGGATGTTATAGGTGTGGTTGAGTGCGTGGTATGGTTGAGTTGTATAGGGTTACATGCAAAGCATCTGTCACCGATGATGCACACTTGATACATCAAAGATCTTTTATAATTGCTCTCAGAGTGGTAAAAACATGGGGCATTTCTATGTGTCTGCGTTTCTAATCCTTTTTTTACTACACCAACAGTCGTGCATTGTGATGCAAAAAAAAACTAAACTGGAGAAATTCTTCTTTAAAATGTAATTAGTATTGAGCTGTTTAAAAACTAAATCAGCTGTATCAAAAAAACAAAGGCAATGCAATTGTAAAGATTCCATCAAAAAGTCAAATAGAGGTTGTAGTGAGGCAACAGGTTTCAGAGTTGAGCCACAATAGCGTGTGCCTTAAAACAAGAAACCATTGTATTGTAGGTAGCCTCCTGGGTAGGTAGCCTCCTGGGATTTAAAAAAAAATCAAAAATACAACAATAGCACTCCATTAACATCTCCACTTAGACACTATACTTAGTTGACTGGAGTCCCCCAGGGCTCTACACTTGGCCCGCTGCTTTTTTCCCTCGACACCAAATCTCTTTGGCAAAAATAGCCGCAGATCGGCTATTTTCACAGAATGTTTTGCCCCAGAATAGGAACACTAGGGTTCATGTGATTAAGGAACGTTGACAAAGAGACATTCATTCAATGCAAATGTCACCTACCTTCCATAAACATGATGACACTATCAAAATGTTTTGCCTATGTGTCTTGCACGATTTAACCTGCTGTAAAGTTCAATCTTTTCTTTTTTTGTTCCCCTGCATGGTGACAACAGTTTAGAAGGCATTTAGAAGGATCATGAAATAAGCTTCATGGAGAACAAAAAAAATAAGAAAGTTAAGAAGAAGAGTAGCCAATTATTTGTTACCCCCTTTTTCACCCCAATTTAGTTGTTATGCCAATTAAAGGAGTAGTTCACCCAAAAAAAAGTACTTATTTTCTATCAATTGCACACCCCATGATGCCTTGAATTCATGGATTTATTTTAGTTTTTGTCGCATTCCTAAACTAATAATTTGATTCCCGTCTCCAACCGGTTAATGTATCGGTAGGAGACTCAAAGTAGACTCTTTGTGTCTCCTACTGGAAATACACACGTTCATCAAATTATTGGCTCAGGAATGCAACAAAAAACAAAAATAAATCCATGAAATAAAAACGTCATTAAATAGAACTAGCGCTAGTTTAAAAAAATTCAAATAAGTCCAGTCATGTGACCAAGGCTCCTTAGATGTGCATGAATAGAGAACTTAATGTTGACACAGTCTTAATCTTTATCTCTTTCATAAAGCTGAAGTTGTCTGTCTGTCTTTCTGTTTGTCTGTCTGTCTTTCTGTTTGTCTGTCTGTCTGTCTGTCTGTCTGTCTCTCTGTCTGTCCTTCATGCACGCCCACACACCCCAGGTCGGATCCGTGGAAGGTCATGGGCAACGTTTTAAAAATGATATATACCTTAATGAATAAAACTTATTTTAAAAACTTTAATTGTACAGTAGGTCAATGAAGGCCATGAAGCTTGTGCTGAATTGATTGATTGAATACTTTATTAACAGTTTGCAAAGACAAGCACAGTACAGTTCAATACAAGGTCTGTTAAGAGGATTTTAAACCCAAGAAAGCACTTGGGCTTGTTTCCATTGGGGTCCTTTGTACTCAATTCATCTAAACATTTAATGACGATATGTAGATGACTGACGTTATACTACTGAGGCCATAGTGGTGACATCACAGTACTGACATCATTGGCTGGCCATCAAGTACATGGCTCCTATTTCACCCGCGCAATGACTTCAGCAACGCTGAGGTTATCGCTGGATACCTAGCTAATGCGCTATAAATAGCTGACTGATTGGAAAAGAGTACAGGAATAATAAAAAATAAAATATATTTAAATAATTTACTTAATTTTGTATCTCTGTTTAGAACGAAAAACACTTTTGGTATCAGGTATTTCAGCACATCATTTGTCACCACTGGAATACAAAATGCAAGGTACTGTATTCAGCACTGACCAGTGCCATAGACTTGAATAATGAGGGCAGCAAGGTGCCAGTCTGGACTGTTCTGTTATTTGTGATGCTTAAGTGTCACATTCAGGATGAGGCCACTGAGGTCTTTTATGTAACACACTGTGTCAACATATCTGCACTGACACAGCACTAAATCATCTTGACAACTATGGTCCATTGACCTAGAAGCCCAGAGTGTGCCTATTAAATAATAATAATGTTGTATAATTCAATGTGTCTTTCGTGTTACATAACTGCCAGTTACAGTATGATGTCATGGTCTGGAAGCCTGGAAGCCTATGTGAAAAAGTCAGTAGATGTTAGTTGTTCATAGTGTTCTCTCCCGATTCGGGCCAAGTTTGAGGGGACCTACATTACGAGGAAATACTGTATGAAGCAAATTGTATGGTCACCTTGTAGTAGTTTTAGCATTCAAACATCAGTGTGGTGAATACAAGATGAGTAACATGTTGTTAAAGGTACAGTTAACCCTGTTTGTGGGACTCTCATACTTAACACTGGTTATTTCAGACAGAACAATACCCTGTGGCTGAATTTCACTCTTACAATAGTGTTGTTTTTTGGTTTTAGGTGATTCAAGATGCATCTAAGGCTGGGCTGAGTCTGAAAGGCAACCAAACCGCAGATGGCTTCTGGAAGTTCCACAGCTCAGCTGTGTTTGCTGCCACTGTGGTCACCACTATAGGTTGGAAGGGCAAAGCGATAATCTATATTTCTATTTGTTGCTACTATTTTGATGTGACATTAATACACCATTTAATTTGCCCTGTTCCATTTTTATAACCAACTGCCACTAATGGGCTTTTAACCACTTAAACCCCATATGGCTCTACATTATAGTGTCTTTTCTGTTTTCTGCTGTTGCTGGGAAAACTTTTGCTGAAAATAGCCGATCGACAAGCTCACAACGTGACACGCTGTGAGCTTGGCGATCAGCTATTTTCTGCAAAAACATTCCCCACAATATGGATGTTGGGGTTTAAGTGGTGGCCTGCAGGATATATATATATATATATATATATATATATATATATATATATATATATATATACACACACACACACACACACACATACACACACACACACACACACACACACACACACACACACACACACACACACACACACACACACACACACACACACACACACACACACACACACACACACACACACACACACACACACACTCATTCATACATACATACATACATACATACAGTACATGATATGATGTTGCAGTTCATTGGAACAGTGTAACCTGTTGTGATGTGTTGCAGGTTATGGGAACATCAGCCCCAGCACCACGACGGGCCAGATCTTCTGTGTGTTCTTCGCTCTGTTCGGCATCCCTCTCAACATGGTGGTGCTCAACAGGGTGGGCAAGTACATGTTGGTTATAGAGAGGAACATCTGTGACTTCCTGCAGGCCAAGACCAAAAGGGTGAGGAGGAGGACATGCTTGGGTTATGACCCAAACAATGGGTTATTATGACCCATTTTTGGGGGTAAATATCCCCTTTCTTTTTGGTTCCTACATTTTCTTTTTAAATTATTTCAAAAGATTTTCAAAAAATTATACAAATTAATTAATAAATACAAACATGACATGAAAATTTTAATAAATCACAAATATTTTTTCAAAATCATTTCTAGAAATGTTCAAACGTTTTAATAAATAGCAATGCGATAAGTTGTGAGCTTGTAGCTATTTTGAAAATATATGAAATAGGGCATCATTTATTTTTGTCAGTTTGGGTGAGACACCAAATGTATGTAAACTTTCATCTCCACATTTGGGCATGTTTGGGCACTGACTGACATACATGGAGATTTGAGGACGTTGCAGATTGGGGATGATGTGATGCAGAGGTGAAGGACCCCTTAGCTGAGAGATGAAACAGGGACCCTCACTACATATGCTACAGTATATTGCAGATTCTCAACCATCTCGCTCAGTTTTAAATGCATTAGGCCACGGACATCCATTTGATACCAGTTTTTATCTCTGGGATCTACACTGTTAAATCCTCAGTGTTAAAGGAGTAGATCACCCAGAAAATTACTTATTTTCTATCAATTACACACCCCACGAAGGCTTGAATTCATGGAGATTCTTTTGTTTTTGTCGCTTTCCTAAGCCAATTATTTGATGACCAGCTGAGACCCAAAGAGTCTCCATTGAGTCTCCTACCAGAGACTCCACAGGTGATCTTAATTATTGGCTCAGGAATGCGAAAAAAAAATCTCCATGAATTCAAGGCTTCATGGGGTGTGTACTTGATATAAGATAAGTAAGGCTTTGGGTGAACTACTCCTTTAATGTTTTTTTATTTGGTGGTATTGCTACTATCTAATTGGTCCTCACTATTTCTCATGATATTACGGTGAAATTTATTTTTTCTACTTGTTCTGTGTCTCAGGGAAGGGCTGTGGACAGAAACCCGTCTACCACTGACATCATCTTTTGGCAGGTTTTTGTTTTTCAAGCAAGATTTACATTTTTTAAATATTTTTTTTAAGAACACGAGAACAATGGATTCCATTATAGCACGCTAACCTTCCAGAAATTTCTATTTGCTTGGATTCCCCGATGATGTCACTGGTAGGCAGGTATATGAAGATAGGTTGAAAATGGGTCCTATAGTTCACCCCAAAAAAACGTTTTTTTTTCTATCGATTAGTCACCCCTGCATGGAGACTTGAATTCATCGATATTTTTTGTTTTTTGTCGCATTCCTAAGCCAATGATTTGATGAGCAGCGGTTCCGGTAGGCAGCGGTTCTGGTAGGCAGCGGTTCTGGTAGGCAGCGGTTCCGATAGGCAGCGGTTCTGGTAGGCAGCGGTTCTGGTAGGCAGCGGTTCTGGTAGGAAGCGGTTCCGGTAGGAGACACAAAGGAGACTCTTTGTGTCTCCTACCCGAAAAGCTGCCGGTCATCAAATCATTGGCTTAGGAATGTGACAAAAACATATATATATATCCATGAATTCAAGTCTCCATGGGGTGACTAACCGATAGAAAAAGAAAAAGAAAAAAAGGGAACTATCCCTTTAAGTAAAAACTAGTACTTGTACCTCCAATGGTCTTCTCTCTACAGTCGTGTGCCCGTTTCCTGGTCCACCTGGTGTCCTACCTGAGCGGCGTGGCTCTCTTCTTCGTGGTGCCCATGGTGGTGTTCACGGAGCAGGAGGGCTGGACCTACGCCCAGGCCATCTACTACTGCTTCATCACCCTGAGCACCATCGGCTTTGGAGACTACGTGGCAGGCAGGTATAGGGGCTGGGATCCTTTAGGACCGGGGGTCCGAGACCCCTAAGGGGGGTCCTCAGAGTTACTACAGGGGAGCCGCCAAATCTTTGTGTGATATGATTTTCTTTTTTTATATTAATCACTTGAACCCTAGCATCCCTTTTCTGAGGAGAACTTTAGCCAAAAATAGCAGATCTACAAGCTCACAACGCCTCGCGCTGCGAGGCGTTGTGAGCTTGTAGGTCGGCTATTTTTGACAAAGAGGTATAGGTGTAGAGGGAAAAAAGAGCAGACCACGTCAAAAAAAGTTTAATATGAAACACAACTTTATACAATATAGAGGGGGTCCCTGCTTCATCTCTCGCTCGGCTAGAGGGTCCTTGACCTGAAAAACGTTGAAGACCCCTGCTTTAGGAGGCTAACGTTTCCGGTTCCTTAACGATTCCCTCTTAAACGGTCCCATTCCTACAGTATAACGGTTAGCAGAGGGCCACAAAGATTTCCACACTCACTCCAGGGGGCCACATTGCGTACCTGCACTCTCACCAGTAGTATACTGTAAACCCCATCACGCAAATAGGCCATAATAGTCACAAAAGTAATGATAAAGGCATATTAACAATTATTAGTCAGCTGGAGCCTGAACCATGCCCGATCTTTTAGTGATTTTTTCTAATCAATAGAAAAACATGATTTGAGAACATTTAACGTATACGTAAACAGATAACTTTTTATTCAAAAAAAAATGGGAACATTTTAAAACTTGGTTCCATTTGTACGCACTCAGAGTTACAAATAGATAAATGGTATAGTATGCTGGAAAACCACCAAATTCAATTTGCAACGGAAGAGATCTTCAGACCGATTGTAAGATCGTTTCGTCTTTGCACCAGTTAACTAATTTCCTTAAGTAGTTTTTCTATTTAACACAAACAAATTCATCATCGTTGGGCTCGTTTATTAACGTGTTTTGTAATCTATATGTGATCGCTGTGTGTAACAGATAGTAACCCGGACAGGGGATACCCCGCGTGGTACAGCTTCATCATGGCATCGTGGATCTTCTTTGGCCTGGCGTGGTTGGCGCTGGTCATCAACCACTCCATGGACATACTAGAGCGGCTCAACACCACCTACTTCAAAGGGGGGTGTTCCACTCCGCGGGGGGAGGCCGGTGGAGCCCCAAACCCAGAGTCTGACAGCCCTGACACCCAGGTGGACGAGGAGGAGGAGGAGGTCAAGGTGCCCCCTGCGACAGGGTGATTGGCTCTGTGCATAACTGTACAGTCCCATCTTTTTTCAGAATTGTGGCACATACCCATTTCCTGTTCCAGTTCATTTTCCCATAGCTGCATTTGTTTGGCTCAGCAGCAGCAGGTTTGAACTGCAAACAGGTATCGCCGCTGTCGGGAAGAAACCTCTCATCTCCATATTCTAACTTTTTGTGTTTTATTATTTTGCAAATTAACGAATGTATAGCAGATCCGCAATGTTTTGAGCTTGTAGATCTGCTACATTTGCTGCTTTTGAATTTGAATCCTGAAAAGTAACAGTTTTGGACATATGAGGTTTCCAGCCGACAGAGACGATACAGTATGACACCTTCACATGCACCTTCACGAGTACAGTACCCCAAAAGGACTTTTCTCCACGATCAATTACTCCCACCATGAAGCCTTGAATTCATGGACGTTTTTTTGGGTCACATTCCCAAATGAAGAATCCAGAAACGAAGGGGAATATTTGATGAAGTGAAGGAAATGGTGGTTAAAGCTTAACAACAGCAAAAACAAAAAACTCTCCATGAATTCAAGTCTTCATGAGGTGAGTAATTACAGCAGCACTATGTAACTTTGAACCCGGTTTCCTGTGCAAGTGCTGACATTTTTACCATTGAGCTAATAGAGCCTGCCTGCTTGCTCAGGGGATAAATTGAATCTTGACCATCAGGTCAAACTTTGTGTCGGATCCTGTGTCTAGGTGAGACATGACCTTTGACACGATCTAAATGTCTCAATAGAAGAGCAGGGAGACTAAATACAACAACCCCAATGGTATAAGTTGTATTGTATTGTATTTTATTCATTAAAAAAGGTTAGTTAGTGCCTCATTAATTAATAAAACATTTGGGGGGAAATAAATAGTCAGTGGTCAGGTTTGCAAATTTCACATTGTGGCGTGGTAGATGTAGCTGGAGCCGTCTCTAATGCTGTGTAGATCACTGATTCTCAGCGTAGTCCGGGGACCACCTGAGGTACAAATGGACCCTTATGGGGTAACTCTGAGAGTGTACAAAATGGATCCATTTGGTTCCATTTGTTTCGAATGGGGGTCCATGGTCTAATGCAGAGCCGTGGTTGAAGACATTGGAGAGAAAGAGAAGCCAAGCAGGGAATCTTCTATCAGCATCCCAATAAAAAAACGTGTATGTACACACAATTCAGAAACCACGCCTCATTTGACTGCAGAGTTCATGAAAAAAAGGATGAAATGAAGAAAATGTGCACTTGAATATATTAAACTGCTTCCAGTGCCCCCCAAACTACTTTGTACGCCCCTTGGGGGGCTGTACCGCCCCCATCGAGAAACACTATTTTAAACGTTCGTCGTCCGTTTTGTTTAGTTTTTGTCTTTCCGTGTGAATAAAACAGACTCTGTGTGCAAGGGACTTTAGCCATGTAAAATAAAATGTGCTCGAGAACAGTTGAAATGTTGAGTTATGTGACGTGGCCCCTCCCCATTAAATGTCACTGAAGTGACAGCTGTTGACTCACTTTTATTGAGTCAGATATATTTTTCTCTAGCAGTGTGCACATGCTAGAGGTACTGTAGAATACAGCAGTGGTTCTCAAAGTGGGATCCGGGGACCCCCAGGGGTCCTTGAGGGGGTTTCAGGGGGTCCCCAGTAAAATGTGCTAATACAGCATCACAATCATTTTAACCCCTTTATCTATATATTATATGTTGGCTATTAAAAAATAGCAAATTTACATACTGTATACATAACAGAACATACAGTACATCTGCTATTTTTGAACATTTTTTAAAAATCTTTCACATATTTGAAAGAACTCCTCTCTTCTGGGGGGTCCCACTCCCTGGCATAAAACATTTTCAGATGGGAGTTCGCGGCCAAATCAATTTGGGGGTCCTTTACATGAAAATGTTTGAGAACTGTAACTGGCTTACAGTATATCGTTGCTGTCAGGCAGACACCTTATATATCCATATTTCAACTTTTGCCCCCTTCTGTTTTTCTTCCCCTTCCTTGGCCACAGAACCAACTGGTTTTCCAACTCTGTCTTCAGTTTCTCAACAAAGTCATAAAACAAGTTACGCTCCAGGCTCTCAGATAATTTTGAGGATTCAATAAAACCTGTCGGTAATTGCAAATGCAAAAATGGGAAATGAAAGTGATGACTGTTATTTTTCAATCTTGTTTTTGATAGATGCCAGTGCAAACATCAAAGAATTTTTTTTTTGTCGCTGTCAGTGGAAACCTGTCCAGAACTGTTACTTTTCAGGAAATGGACTAAGAATCTTATGAAATAGTGAAAATAGCATACAGTACAATCTCACACATGCATCGTGACATGTCGTGAGCTTGTAGATCGGCTATTTTCACAACTTTTGGGTGACACTCTTGTACAACGAAGTAGGGCATTAAGTGACGAAAAAACATAAAAAGTTGAAATATGGAAAAACTTTTTTAAAGGTTTTGTGGAGAAAGCCACAGATGTAAAGCGTCCTTGGGCTCAAGGCCTCATAAATTCAAGCTATTATTATTATTATCATTATTGCATCAAAGTGGCTTACATATTTTTCAGCTTCAGTTGAATATGATTAAGTAGCCTATATCGTTGTTGTCGATCAGAAACTTCTCATCTCCAACTTTTAACTTTAACTATCTTCATAAATGAAAGCCCTACTTTTAAGATTTTCACTATTTTTTAAATCGGGCTTCGATGGTTAATTCATAATGTGTTTTTGTAATGGTGAAAAGTTTGGGAACCACTGTTTTATCTGCTGTGAGAGATAATAAAGACAAATGTAGGATCCACCACAAACTGTTGCTAATATGTTCTTCTTTAAGAATGTTGGCATATGAAATACGGTTTGTCTTTAAAACCATTCATGTTTTCAATTGGTCTGCAGTGAATATTTGCCTATACCTACTGTATATACTTAAAATACATGTATATTATGATTTAGTTTTATTACCATGGGCATGATACCCGTGGTGATAAAAAAATAAGATATACAAATAATTCTATTCTATACAGTATGTTTACCTTGTGACTTAATTTGTTTCTTTGTTTTGTTTGTTCCATGTTCAAGCTAAATTAGGTTTGATCCACTAGGGGGTGGTGTTAGTTCAAATTAGACCATTCAGCCCCGAGGCAAATCATAACACAAATCACAGGTGTCTTTGCTCATATGTAATCTTCCTTGTTCATTTGAACACAACCATGTGTCATGGTTCCTTATGAAACCCACACCACATCAAAGAAGAACGTTTGTATAATCTCGTGCATTGGTCAACAACAAATGAAAATAAATTGCAGTGAAAGACAATATGCATTAATTGGATTGTCCTTTCTTGCACTTTTTGTCGTTTGTAAACCAAGAGCATGAGGTAGTCATGGTCAGTGGTGTAAAGTAACTAAGTACATTTACTCAAGTACTGTACTTAAGTACAATTTTGAGGTATTCTTTACTTTACTGGAGTATTTAAAAATGTCTGTACTTTTACTTCTACACCACTACATCTCAGAGGCAAATTTTACTCCACTACAAGTATTTCAAAACTTTAGTTACTAGTTGCTTTGTAGATTTGTATTATTATTACAAAACATACATTAACCACTTCAGCCCTATATACATTTTGGCCATTTGAAAATAGCAGATCTACAAGCTCACAATGCGTCGTGATGTGACGCATTGTGAGCTTGAAGATCTGCTATTTTCAAAAGATGTTTAAACATTTTATACATTTCACTTAAGTAAAACATGTGAGTACTTTTCCCACCATCATGGTGAGTTGTTGTGAATCTGTACAGTACATACAGTATGATATGTTGTCAGAATGCTGCTCCGCTGCATGTCTGAGGCCATGCTCTGTGCTGTCAAGCTCTCTGAACACACATGATTGATTGATTGATTGATTTATTGTGGAATACCAGTGGTGTAAAGTTACTAAGTACATGTAATACTTAAGTACTGTAATTAAGTTAAGTTTTTATGCCAATACTTTTGTACTTTTACTCAAGTAATTTTTGAATTCTGGACTTTTACTTGAGAGTAAGGAAATAGCCAGCACACAATGAATGTCCTTTTCACATAGTTTTGTTAGTTGCCTGTTGTAAACAATAACAGAAAATACACTAGCATATAGCCCTGAGGGACTCCGCTCAACCACATGGGGCGTAAGTGGTTGAGCACAATACTCAAGTAAATGTTGTTAGCCTACTTTCCCCCACTGCCGCTGGGTCGTACGACAGTGGCCGGGCGGGCACATAAACTATTTTGGGGCGTGCATGCTGCAACACCGTGGTACGACAAAGTCTAAATGCAGGCCTTGTACAGCGCAGAAGGACTGAGTGATATAGACAGATGGCCCGCATCAGGGAAACGAAGGTGTGGACATATACAGAGTGAGAAGGGTGTAATGGCATGAGGGTGTTGGGGTGTTGTCTGCAGCAGGTGATGTAAGTATAGAAGGTTCTGAAGACAGACGAGAATTGCAGAGGAGGAGGTTATAGGAAATAAAAGGGAGACAGGGAATTTCTGTTTAATTTTGTTATGCGCATATAGCGGAGGGGAAGAGGGGGCGAGACATGACAGAGAGAGAGAGAGAGAGAGCAGAGTGACCATTGTGTAACATGAACGGGCACATACCCGTTTGGCCACGGTTCAATGAGGGTTCACTATGTGTGAGAAGAACACCTCTCTCACATGTTTCTTTTGTGTCTGGTCACCTTGGGGTCCGGCCTGCATGTCCCCCGCGAGGGGGACATTATGCCATTCGACCTGGGCTGCGGCCTTTTACAAACCCCCCTACACGTTGCGATATTTGTCGAACCTACCTACCGTATACCATATGGAAGAACAGGGAGAGGCTGAAGCTAATGGTTAGCCTACATCTGTGGTTCTCAAACGTTTTCACGTTAAGGACCCCCAAATTGACATATAATAGTCCGCGGACCCCCAATCGAAAAGACACGCCAGGGACCCCCACAAGAGAAGATTTTTACAGCCATAGCCATAGTAATTCTCAGCCATTTTAATTTCAAGGACCCCCAGTTTGATGTGCATTAGGCCACAGATCCCCATTTGATACCATTTCCATCTCTGGGACCCCAGAGATCAGTCTTAATTTAACTCTGAGAGAGTACAAATGGAACCCCCTCAAGGACCCCTGGGGGTCCCCGGACCCCACTTCGACAACATAAGCCTACATAACCTGGTTGAATAACTCAACAAACTAAAGATGAATTCAGTTACTTTTCTTAGATTTTCTTCTCATACGGTTGTGGTAGTGTTTCATGCAATTAACTGCCGACGGCAAATTACACACAAGAGCCAAATATTGTAACTCAAACCTCTAAATGATTCTCACCAAAGCTAGTTACCAGACTGTGTGACTTTTTTATGGCTGAAAATGGAGCCTTACTTAAAAGTGAATACTTAACCCTGACCTGGTGACTTCTCATCTGTTGGGATAACAGGAGGGAACCGCAGGAATGGAACACACCCAGCAGGGAGGTTAAGGGGAGTGGATACATTTACATGTGCAGAGAATGGGATTAGTCCCAACAGCAAACAACTCCAAAGTAAGTTGACACATCGCAAAGCATCTGCAAAGGGGTCTTCAATGAATAGGGGTTTACCAAAACGTTATTAGGTGACAAACCAGCTGCGCATTTCAAATGTAACACAGACAATGAGCAACCACAACAGTAGGAACATGCAGGCGTGACAGGGCCGTGGTGTGTGTCAGAGAGAGTGTATCTAAAATGGATACTATGGTAAATG
Source organism: Gymnoscopelus microlampas (assembly GCF_963454915.1). NCBI lineage: Eukaryota > Metazoa > Chordata > Actinopteri > Myctophiformes > Myctophidae > Gymnoscopelus > Gymnoscopelus microlampas. Next base: position 10,355,780 of record NC_139957.1, read on the forward strand.
TTTTCTTTTTGCATTTGGGGATAGTGTCCACCCTGAAGATGAGAGTGGAATCTCTCGAGCAGAGTTATTCGCCCTGACAGCTACAATAGATTACAGGCTCTCCTTTCAATCCCATAGCTTGTGTCAAACTGAAATACTTTGTGTACACAAAAGATATTGAAGCACAAATATGCATACAGGAGGATTCATACTCCCAAGGGTGCACCATCACACCGACACCTCTGTTGACACAACAATGTGTGCTCGCTCACCCGCTCAAAAGCACACCAAGCGCAAATGTTCTGTGGGCACACGCAAAGAACACACTAGCAGATGCGCGCACGCACGCACGCACGCACACACTGTCTGTCTGTTCAAATGTGTGCACACATTCATCTGACAAAAGCAGACACAACTCATTTGAAGGAGCCTACAGTACAGTGTATCCTATCAGGTGGACTTGCTTCAGAAGTTCCTGGCATGCACAGTATTCACATGCCGGTTCAGAACAGTATACTGTTATGTTTTATAGGCTTCCCTCTGGGACTTCATAAGCTCTGAAACAACAACAACAAGGCACCATCATCTACTGTAACTGTAAACTATAGGCCTCAATCTCATTCACTGGCAAGCACTAAACCAGTGGTTCTCAAAGTGGATTCCAGGGACTCTCTGGGTTCATTTGGCCCCTTTCCCATCAGGGTTGAACCGGTTCCGTTCTTTTTTCCCCCGCCTAGTTTTGACCCAGTTCAGGGTGTTTCCACTGAAACTTAATTGGTTCAGATTCAGAACCTTAAAAGTTGGTTCGAAACAGTTTTTTCTTGCCCTGAATTAACTGGGAACCAAAGTGGGCGTATCACTATTCTACAGGTTGGAAGATGCAGATGCGATATAAACAATGGCTAAAGCAAACGAAGAATCATCATTAAAAACAAGAAAAGAAAAGGAAAACTGGAACCGCCATTGACAATTTAATTTCCCCCCACTTTGACCGGTCAAGTCAGTAACTCTGTAACTCTGACAGTGTACAAATGGAACCAAATGGACCCTGACGGGTCCATTTGGTTCCATTTGTACACTGTCAGAGTTAAGGGGAGACGTTGAAATGTAAAGGTTTGAGAACCATTGCACTAAGCACATCTCCTCACCAGGGGCTTTTGAACACAATGTAATTTTCCAACTGGATAAGCGATAAACCCGCAGTTCATCCCAAAGACTCTGTTAGTGTTACATCATCATGCCAGGCTCAAAACCCCTGCCAGTGAAGTACTTTTACCCTGAAAATATCATCAGTATGTAATCACGTTTCGCTTTACATGAGCCTTCCAAGGCCGGCTGTGCTCTGCCATTACCTTTCCACTCCGAGAAAATACTAACCACTACAACAAAAACAAAACGTAGTCTAATGGCCTTGGCTTCATGTGAGGAACCGTTCAATGGAGTTCACAATGGACAGGTTTTTGCTATTACTTTCAGTGGGGTGACGTCACATTCAAATATTGGGCACATATATATTTAATTTGAGGTTTGGCACTATAGTAATTGATTTAGTATGAAGAATAAGGCATTATAATGACATATACACAAGCTTTGGTCTCCCAAGTCATGCCTCCGAGCAGAGAGTGGCTCTCCCGCAAAATTCACAGACAAAAATAAATACCTACCTAACATAGGAATTTTCGTAAATGCCGGTACGTTCAAAATAGGGGCGTACACTGCTTAATGAACCGGCCCTTTGTGTTTAAAAACATGTTGAAGTTCTGTTGACATCTTCCAGACTGCAGTCAGTTGGAGCAACGTAATTGGGTGTTTCACCTGGTGACCACATCACAACAATGTCATCATCACAACCAGGTCCTTTAAAATGGATCGTCAACTAAACTAATCGTCATTCAGCAACTTTTGCCGACGAATCAAGCTGCTTGTATTAACTTCTCTGGATATTAGTTGTGAACAGAGTGTCCTGTGGGGACTTCCAGAACCTGCCTGGACTGTGATTGTGCCAGTGATCAATTTACCATATTAGGGAGATCAACATTCATCGGCTTCCTTGATAGGCCAACCCAACTCTTCATGCTTTGTGGATTGGTCCAACTTTACAGTAACAGTTTTGGACATATCAGGTTTCCACCCGACAGAGACAATATTCTCCTCTCTGTGACCCATATTAAAGCCTCGCCAGCTGATTAGATAAACATGAACCAGATTTCACCACCCCCAGTTTCTGTGGTTATTAATCATTGACAAGATAGATATTCACCGTGAAGATTAGTATAGAGCTGTGCTGCAAAAAAGAAAAGAAAAAGAGAAATAGTTGCCAAAGATAACTCTCTGTAATAAAAATATATATTAATCTAATAACAGAGCGATGCTGTGGTGATAGGGTCTAAAGTTATGGTTCAATAAAACATTAATCTAGTTAAGCAGAATTATGTGTATGTAATTATCAGTAAACAATTACCCACCCTGATACGTATCAAGGTCCAAACGGCACAAACCATCAATAATCACATACTTAATAGCCCAACAGTGATTGCCCCACTAACAAAGTCCACTTCATTACTGGGCGTGGCTTAACCCCTGATTTATAACTAGCCATGTGCCGGTGTTGCACAGCGAACATAGCCGATCTACAAGTTCACAACGTGTTGTGAGCTTGTGGATCGGTTATTTTCGGCGCGCAACGACGGCAGGCAACTACTGTAATGTATGAGTATGTATCGATCATTAGTTGGGTCCGTGCTGGTCCCCCATTCCTCTCTTTCTCTCTCGGCCCTGGGTTTAGTCAACTGATGTGTTTGCCTGATGCGTGTCCTTCTCCATCCCACTCATTGGACACGGGCAGCCTGTTCTGAGCCAATAGGAGGACCAGAGATGCAGCATGCCTCTGAATGCACCATGTCCATGTGCTTTACTCTCTTGGCCTCCTGCCCTCCATTTCTCTCTCTCTCTCTCTCTCTGTCTCTTTTTATCTATCTTTCTCATTCCGTCTCTCTCTCTCTCTCACGCACAAGCACGCACACACACACACACACACACACACACACACACACACACACACACACACACACACAGCTACTGTACCTGCCAGATGCATTAGCTGCACTTGCTCCCTACCAACCACATGCACACCTAACACATAACAGAGTAGCAGATGGACAGCTGGACAATTGATCAGGCTTTCAGTCATTGAAAAAGCAAAGAAGATGAGAGAGACAGACAAGCTAATAGCCAAACAAACGTCAGTCATTCTCACTGACAGTCAACAACACACAAAAGACACGCGTGTCTGCGTGTGTGTCTCTGTGCGACCAAAAATGTGGCCATATGTGTGTGTGTCTGTGTGACAGATCAAGTGGTCATGCGTACGCAGTGCAAGCACGTGCCCATCACCAGCACACTGTGTTTGTCTACAAATGCTGCACGAGTGCTTCAACGTGTGCTGCACGAGTGCTTCAACGTGTGGTCAGGGGGAAAAAATAAATATTTACCACGTATGACAACAAGCAGAGAGGAGGAACCCCTGAGGTCAAACGTATACTGTGTGGCTGGACAACAGAGATCACCTGCAGTGCCCTGGTGCGTGGTGACCTGACCCAAACTTACAAATTACTTATTAACCACACACACAAATTCTCGCACGACCCGAAGTCAGACACACATGTTCATAGGCGTGCAAGTACACACACGCGCTCACACACACACACACACACACACACACACACACACACACACACACACACACACACACACACACACACTTGCATGCATAAACACACACTTGCATGCATAAACAGAAGTATTTCACAACAGTACAGTGTTGTTTTGCAATACTCCACCCCGATTCACTCTGTTTCTGTGCTGACTGGTACGATAATGGTCTACCATTGGCCAACGGACCGCTCAGCTGGGTCAGTTGTGAGGTTCCGCGAATTGCTCAAGAGCACTTGGACAGCAGTTGCGGAGAGAGAAGTTAGTTGTTAACTTTCCCCGTCTGGCTTTTCTGAGGATTAAATGATGACCGTCCAGTCACAAGGCTGTTAAATCACTGACAAAAATTCCTCATTAGTGAGAATAGTGACCCGAGATTACTCTCATCATTTCAACAGTGACAAACTGAACAGGAAAGGGAGTGCTCATCATGGCCTTCCTCAGAATCTGTGTGTGTGTGTGTGTGTACGTGCGTGCGTGCGTGCTTGTGTGTGTGACTGTGTGTATTTCTAAATGTGTCAAATGTTCTTCAATTGTAATAATGGCAAAGATACTGCATTAGGCTGTAAACTTTAACTATTTCCCAGTAGCTGCAACATGTTTGAACGTTGAAGAAAGAAAAAGAAAGAAAGAAAGTTTACTGCAAGAATTCTACATCTTGAAATCAAATCAGAAAGCATTTTGAGACATTTTGACACACCTCTGTCTTGTGGCCAGACATTCACTTCTCCTTGACCTCTTAAGTAACAACCATAAATGTCAACATTTTGGATTTAATGTGTTGAAACAGTGGTTTGTTTACATACCTGTCGATAAGAGGGACGGCTTCGGAGACATACTATCTCTCAGAGAGCACTACTGACCATGACGCATAGACGTTGTTTAATACCATACACTAGAAGACTTTGAAGAGACTTTGAAGAGACTGACACCCTCTCGTATCTAAAGACCTGAGAGCTCGGCACGCGTTCGTCAAGCTGTTGTCTAACTCTGAATAAAAGTTTAAAATGTTTTCATTGAAGTGTGAGTGCCTCGGATTAATTTGTGTCTGCAGTCTGTACCACCGGGGTCACAAAACAGCAAACAGCATGTCATATAAACCTATACCTGTTCCACCAAAGAGAACCTGTCAACAGAGACACTGATGACTGATCCATGCAGCGCTTCCTTCTTTCGTACTTTTGAACTGAATTTGTCAGTGAAATCGCTTGAAAAGTAATTTGGTGTAAGGCTTGCATTTGCCTATATCTGTTAATCTATCTGTCTGGGTTTGTTTCTGGGTATGAGTGCATCATGTGTGACCATGCTTGTGTGTGTGTTTGTTTCTATATTGTGTTTTTAAACAGATTACGTTTTCAGATGTAGTCTGTTAACATAATCCACAGAGAATGTTTTTTTCCCCCTACTGTACATGTGTAAACATACACTAGTGCTATGCCCATTTGGGGCATGGCCGTTCAGGGCTTGTGCCTGTTCAGAATGGGCAAATTTCTTGGACCCCGGAAGTGCTGCTTGCACCGCTTGTTGACTGCTTGCAGCGTCCTCCAGTACCGCGCATCCGATCGACTTCACACTACAACTTTAAAAAATAGATAATTCTATATCTATAATCTCACAATCTCCCTGGTTCTTTATTTTTTCTAAATGGACTAATCCAGCATGCATGATGTTTTTAAACCAAAGATTACAGCAACAATTTAGTGTCATCATACTGCAGTCCTATCACATATCATGTGTTTCACTCCCACGTCAAGACTCAGCAACACTTTACAATAATCATTTCTACATTAGAGGAAACGTTGTGGGTTGAACTTGAGTATCGCTTTCTTCTAACTTATTTCAACATCAAAGACACTCTGACACATTGTTGACACATTGTGACAATGTTTCAGTATCCCTCGATCTACTTCAATATCGGTTTCACTTCAGTGAAGGTTTCATTCTTAAATACATTGTAACTTTTTGGTATTTTGAAGCTGAAAATGAATACAATCACACCATAATCATCAAGGACTTTTCTTTTCTGTTTTTGAGCAGTGAGACACCTCTTGATAAAACATGCTACAGTAGCAGTGCCACGCCATTATAGTCCGACGGGCCGGCCCATTGTTCCGAAGTACCATTGATCCAACAACGCATTGTATGGAACAAAACATTATTATGAACAATACATTATAACTAAGCCTAACCCTGACGTAAAACTAACTTTTCGTAGTGCAAACATGTTTTTCTAGCTACCTGAGCTTTGGTCAGTGCCTTAAATCAGAGGTGCACAGACTGCAGTGACTCAGCAATATCCTAGGAATAACCCAACCCAATGTAGTATTTATTCATAATTAATTGACAGTTGTTTGACTGCTAAGTGACAACACAACAGCCATGTTTTTTAATAAAAAAGCGCTTAAGAAAGGGATAGTTACTGAGATTAACCACTTAAACCCTTAAACCCTTTGACACAGGCTCTAATTGTCAGCCCTTTCCCCTCTACACCAAAATAGCCAGTATAAGCTCACAACACGTTGCAAAGCACACAATTGTGTGTGAAAAATGCTGAATATATTGGCAAAAGTCTTAGCATTCAAAAATTGCACTCATAAAACCGAAAAGTGACACATTTTTTAATGCTTTCTTCAGTGCGTGCTTGAAAACCAAAAACCAGGTCTTGTTCATTTTTTGTCATATTTGTCATTCATAATTACAAATTACATTGACCTGAACAGTACCAAAATCACCAAATTGCACCACATCACATAACGTCACACGCTCATGCATTATTCTACCAGAGGCCAATGTGAATTAGTTAAATGAATATGAAATACATACAATATCAACTAAAACATAAAACAAGGCCGTTAAAATGGTTGTTCTTCCACAGTTTCTTGATCTCATCCAAGCGATCACATCTTTCATACCACTTCCAAACTGTAAAAAAAATAGACTCAATCACTAACACCCTTGGAGCTACAAAACTGTACAAATCACCAAAAAACACTTGTCCAAGCCAAAAGACAAAGCGGTGGGATTGGCCTGCAGCAGTTCAAAGCTTAGTATAGACCATATTCACACGGCGGCCATGTTTCAATGAAGTCATTGAAAGTAGCCACCCCGGGTGGCGGCACTTTCAATGTTAAATTCCAATATGGCCGCCGTGTGAATATGGTCTATTGGGCGGCTCATCTAAACGCTATATCGTGGTGGTAGAATGGCGATGGCCCAGTTGACCTGCTTGATTGACTGCCCAGAGTGGCTGTGATTAGAATGGATTCCTCCCCATACACATTGGTGTGTTGTCACTGCTGTCGCATCCTACTGACTTTGTCATAAAAGAGAGTATTTTGGATTGAATAAAAGACTAATCCGTCTTTAGGTTATTAGGCCAACAAAACGACCAATGCTGTAACTTCATCACGCACTAATAGGCCAGTCTGTCAGTCGGTCATCGGTCAAAGACATGTTGGCTGGTCACACTGGTCCAGCCAACAATCGGCCACATTGTCAACTTGTATAAAATATTACACTCATCACACATGTTACATAACTGTATGCATTTCATAAGAGCTAATTCCAAACAGTTCCACATATTTGATCAGTCTATGACTCATAAAAAAACTAGGTTAGAGGCTTAGTTATTATAGTAATTGATGATTAGCATAATTTCAACTGTAATTGAGTGTGTGAAACGAGTGCCCTCACAGCCCTTATGCTATAGTATACAGTAACTAAGTATTGTGAGGACTGAGAGAAGTATGTTAGAAACTAGATGAGATGCCTGTATGATGATAGATAGAATCAGAATCATCTTTATTGTCACACCACAAGTTTACAGGTGTCAAAAAAGTGGGTGAAAATGTAAAAGAAAGTGTAGTTTTTTGTGAGAAATGAAAGGATAGAGGTAGGGTAGAGAAGACAAATAAAATAACACAGGATACAAAGAGGTCAAATAATCAAATATAAATAGATACAGATAGCAGGTACATGTTTAGAACATTAGCATCGTATGCAGGTGTGTTGTACAAAAGGCTGCCAGTGAGAGAGTTAAGTGTGTGTGCTCGTTAAGGGTGTGCACAGGTCATCATGACCCTAATCCTGCTTGCATTCACCTGCGGTTAATTAATGAACACACCTGCGGGTAATTTAGAGAACGAGACTTTTCCCTTCATGCCCTCTTGCATCAGTCAGATCAGAAGAGTGTTCAGTTCACATCAGACAAGTTGCTCTGACTGTTCAGATGGAGGTGTGTTGCAGTAACTTGAAGTTTGTGTGCGTTCATGCAAATGTAAGTCCTGTGTTTCCTAGTTAAATGCTGTTCATTTGTGTGAAATGTGCCCTTTGATGTCCTGTTGTAATGTTTGGCATGTTGGTAATGGTGTTTGATTGACAATAGTATGAAGGTAGCAATATTCAAGTGCTTTGATTTCATTGTAACAAAGAGAATGGAAGTTATTTCATTATAAGTGCATCAGTTTCAAGTGACTGTGAATGCTGATGTGTATTCCATAATGTACTGTAGGCCCTATATTGTTTATGTTCTACTGTTTGTGTTGTATGACATCACGTGTATTTGAACAATGGGCATTAGGCCTAATTCAGTTAAGTCTGATAAGTTGTATTCATGCTGCTTATGCCAAGCATTGTCAGAGTGATATGTTTTATGTCATTATGAATATACATTCATAATGACATAAAACATGTCATTATGAATATACAGTAGTTCATGATGTCCAGTATGCAAGCATGATGCTCTTGTCAGATTGATGTGATATTGGCTGCTGTAATTGTAATTATTTACTTTCTGTATGATTGCAGAAAACCACACACCCACAAGTGTTGTACTGTACTGTGCTCATTAACCTCTTCAGTAAAAACCCATAAATGAGAGAAGTTGTCTGTCCTGTGTTCTAATCGACACCCCTGAGTGAAGTGGGGAAGCCGGACCAGCCAGCCAGTAGAATCCAGTCCATATACAGTCCTTTCCTTTAACCCTCACTAACATGTGTGCATGTCCTTTTAGGAACATCGGCATCATAAATAATAGTGCGATGATAGTATCAGATATCATTGACCATCACTGTCACTGTAAGCTTTAAATGCTGTATACAAATTTACATTTTGAGGCATTTTTACTTTACTGGGGTATTTCCAATTTTCTGTACTTTTACTTGTACTCCACTACATCTCGATGCGACGCAAGGTTGTAGATTTGCTATTTTCAAAAGATTTGTATACATTTTAAAACTTTCAATTCTGCATGAGTACTTAATACTTTTGGTATTTTAAGTACATTTTGATACCAATACTTTTGTACTTTTACTCAAGTCAATTCTTAATTTCAGACTTTTACTTGTAACAGAGTATTTCTACATTGCAGTATTGATAGTACATTGCCATCAGGTCTGCCATCAGACCTCTGGAGCTTGTTCAGAAAGCTGCAGCTCGTCCAGTGTTCAACCTTGTTCGGTCAACAGTCAAAGACATGTCCGTCTATTGGCTGGTCACACTGGTTCAGCCAACAATCGGACACATTTTCAACTCGTATAAAATATGACACTCGTCACACATGTTAGAGGTCAGCATCATCAGGTCAGCCATGGAGCACAAAATGTCCCGTTCCCCATTCTGTTTCTAAGAGCTTAGACATAACTGTATGTATTTTATAACAGCTAGTTCCAAACAGTTCCACATATTTTATCAGTCTATGACTCATAAAAAAACTAGGGCAGAGGCTTATTAGTTATTATAGTAATTGATTAGCACAATTTCAACTGTAATTGAGTGTGTGAAACGAGTGCCCTCACAGCAGATATTATGTATTATTGATATGCTAGCTATAATAGGTCTATTATGACATAACTGTGTCTCTTGCATAACTGTTGCGCTTTTCTTTTTTTCCAGTTTTTTTTTACAATCTGAAGGTCAAGACAAGACAAGACAAGGTCCCATGTGGTAAAAATAAAAGAGAAGGAAACTTAACTTTACGCACATCAAGCTTCACTTGTTTTTGACCTGTACTCTTTAAGTGTAAATATAAATAGAGCTGAGTTACAGTATCTGGCCTTTAGCTTGTAAACGTATGACTGTTGTCTTATGAGACTGTAAAAGTGGTCATTGGGTCCAAGGCTCATAATTGTCACAGAGTATAACATCGTTGCTGTCGGACAGAAACCTCTTATCTCCATATTTATTTATTTTTATGCCCCCCCCCCCCCTAAATGATGCCTACTTCGTCATGCTAGTGTCTCACAAAAGTATCAAAAATAAACATTTTGCTATAGGCTCTATGCACAGCAGACATATTGGAAGGAAATTGGGCCTCTTCTTACTTCCTTCACAGGTGTTACCAATGATACTAATGCTCTGTTCCATTCTGGTCAAACGGAGTCAGGGTGCTGATATTGTGCATGTTGGCTCACTGGAGACACTGTTACACCAGTGGTTCTTACAAAAGTGTGGACCAGGTACCCTCAAGGTTCCTTGAGGGGGTTCCAAATGGCCCCTTACGGGTGTGCAACTCTGAGAGTGTACAAATGGACCCCCATTTGTACACTCTCAGAGTTATGGGGGTCCTTGAAATTAAAAGGTTTGAGAACAACTGTGCTACACTAAATGGTACAGAGCCTTAATTATAATCCTTGGTAACACCTGTGAAGGAAGGAAAAGGCCCAATTTCATAGCCTAAAGTAACAGTTTGGGGACATATGAGGTTTCCACAGTAATAACATACAATGCCATTCAAGTCAGACTTGGCTCCGCGGTGCTATCATTTTTTTTTTTGTTGAGGAAACCTAGATTATGGGTAATAGCTTTGATGGGAAACTGAAATCTCCTGACAATGGTGTAGTGAGCGGCCTTTGGACCCTGATCTGACAACATGAGTGTGTTTTGATTTGGAGTTCAGGGGAAGGCATGCAGGGGCGCCTGTGCTGGGAAAAACGTGCTCTTTGTTTTAGGAACAGTTGATCTGCTCTGATGTACCACGGCAGACACAGAGAGTGTTCCTCCAGCCCGCTGGCATGGCTTTGCTCAATCTACACTATAGCACTTCATCGCCGTCGGGCAGAAACCTTGTATCTCCATATCCCCTACTACTTCATCATACAGAGTGTCACACAAAAGCAGTGGTGTAAAGTGCCTAAGTACATTTACTCAAGTACTTTACTTAAGTACAATTTTGAGGTACAGTACCTTTACTTTACTGGAGTATTACCAATTGTCTATACTTTTACTTCTACTGCACTACATCTCGCAAATATTGTACTTACTCCACTACAATTATTTGAAAACTTCAGTTACTAGTTACTTTGCAGATGTAAATTATTACATTATAAAACACCACTTTAGCCCTATTTTACACCTAGGCAATTTGAAAATAGCCGATCTACAAGCTCACAACGCGTAAACGGAGTACTTTTACATTGCAGTATTGATACTTTTACAGTTAAAGCGGTTAAGTGTGTCTGTGGGATTAAAACATATTGAACCAATGAAAAGTAGAGCGTGTGACTATATATTGACTCCATTGGGAACACAGGTGCTTAACAGTCTTGGAGATAGAAGGTTTCCACCCGACAGCGACGATTTCCTCTTTGGCTTAGCGCTGCTGGAGCCCGGACATGCCCGTGCGTGAGCACAGAGCGGCAACATAAACAACCTGTGTTGGCTCACAGTGGTGGGAAGTAACTAAGTACATTTACTCAATTACTGTACTTTAAGTACAGTTTTCTTCTACTCCACTGCACCAGTGGTTCTCCCCCTTAACTCTAATGGAACCAAATGGTTCCATTTGGTTCCATTTGTATACTGTCAGAGTTACAGACTTGTAAGGGTCAATTTTGACCCCCTGGAATCCACTTTGAGAGATTTCACTACACCTTAGAGGAAAATATTATTTTTTTGCATCTAAGGCAATGATTGTCAAAATGGGTCATTCTGCATAATGTATACTATTGCGTTTGGTGCGCTACGTATATTTTGATGTCAATAATTTTGTACTTTTACTCGAGTAACATTTTTAGGTCTTTTACTTGCAACAGAGTGGTATTGATACTTTTACTTAAGTAAAAACAACAAAAAAATAAACATCGGAGAACTTCTTCTTCTTCTACTGATTGTTTTGTATGTTATCAACAACACCTGTGTTTGCCTCTGCTCTGCGGGCACCATCTCCTTTTTTGTGTAAAAACAGGAACTCGGTTTGGCTCCTCCCCTTTCTTAGTCCACTTCCTCCCGGGTGCTGTGTTTATTCAACATTACATGTTTAGGGAAGTGGTGCTGACAGATTCTTGGGAGATGAATAAATCTTAATTAAATGCTCCTTTAGTGCAGTACAGTATATCTGTACTACTTGACCCCAGGAGGGCTAAAAATCCTCTAATGGCTTCCATTGTAAACAGGTTTAACATTTTAGATTTTCTCGTTCAGAAGGTCTTCAAAAGTTCATGGTTGTTTATACAATCTCACGAAAGGTCTGAGTCAATATTTGGGGTTTTACAGCTTTCTGTAACTGCTTGAAAGTGTGTCCACTTTCACTATCTCCACGTCATAGCTTATTTTGTTCATGTCAAATGTTTGCGCTTTTTGAAAACAGCAGCAATCGGTGGTCTTAGGACGCTCCAAAATCATTATCAGCCTATTATTAGTGAGCTTGTAGATCTGCTATTTTCAACAACAAAACATCTTGACAAAAAAATGTATTTTAACAGCACAAATCTTGTATGGAGTCCCTAGTGCAAAATATTTTCAGTTGGGGGTAAAAACCCTTGACATGCAAGAAGACTTTTGCTCTGTAACCCACAGAAAAGTGAGCAGTAGTCTCAACTCAAGTGTCAGCCTTGCCCCAGGATACATTCATTATCCAGTCTTTCCAACGTTTGCCCCACTTCTCACCGACATCTGTTCCACCAGTCAAAAGGACAGAGAGAAAATATTGTTGCTGTCGGGCAGAAACCTCTTATGTCCATATTTGTACTTTTTGTGTTTTTTCGTAAATTAACCCCCTCTTGATCATACTGCAGCATCACACAAAAGTATCAAAAGTAGCTGATTTGTCCAGTCCGCTGTGAGCTTGTAGATCGGCTGTTTTTGAATAGCCAAAGTATAAAATATGGTTAAAGTGGTTAAATTGATTGTGGCGCTATATTAACTAATTTAGCTGGAGACCCCCTGGAACCTCTTCAAGGACCCCTGGGGGTCACCAGACCCCACTTTGAGAATCACTGTGGTAGTGATTTATTTTGTGTTAGTTCTAATTAGATTAGATTTTTGGGTCTACCGATTACCGAAACTTTTTAAAACATTTTGCGCCTATAATGACATGCAAAATATGGACGCGTGGTTTAAGTGGTTAAAAATTGGAACACGTTGGAATTGGAACATGGGCTCCATATTGATGTCGTCAATAAAGTACAATAATGACTGATATATCGGCCAAACAAATAGCGAAATCGGTGTCTAGTTCTAGTACGGGCGGAAACCTCTCATCTCCATTATTCTAACTTTTTGTTTTTCGTAAATCAACGCCCTACTTGATCACACTACAGCATCACACGAAAGCATCAAAAGTAGCAGCTCCACAAGCTCGAAACGCGGGGCGAAGCAACGCGTTTTGACAGTTTTGGACAGTTCAGGTTTCCACCCAGACAAAGACAATATACAACAATAGATTGCTGCTTTCTTAAAAGACTAAGGTTTCCCCATTCATATACTTCGTGTGAAATGGCTATCAAAATGAAACCCAACTCACCACTTCCCAGCTAAAACCCACCACAGCCGTTCTCAACTCTCAATTCAAACCCAACTCTTTGACGTTCCTCTGTGCATGGGACAGGGATTAGGTTGCACTAGCTGAACAATAGCAGAGTACAAAGACCACGGACCAGGTGAATGAGCTGAGCTTTGTTACGGAGGTTGAGGGAGCGCTTTAAGTTATAGTAACCATGCAAAGCATGATAATGGGTTTCAGTATAATCTACGAGCTCACGAAAGCGGCCCATCGTAAATGTGTGTTGTGTCGCTTGTAGATC